>NW_003852451.1:6125271-6151190 GCF_000181295.1 Otolemur garnettii
AGGGTGAGGGTGTCCTTTCAGCAGACTCAGAGTAAGTCACTGTCAGGAGAGGATGACGTTCAGGGTGAGGGTGTCCTTTCAGCAGACTCAGAGTATGTCATTTTCTGAAGGCTTTCTCACACATCATGTGATCTTTTGAAAATTCTATGGCTTCAAGGCGGGTTTAGCTCTGTCCGTTTGGTATTAAAAATATTCATGTGTGTACTGTTATAAGAAATATTTTAAATTTCTCCTAAAGTTTCTGAACCAAGTTGTCACTTTGCCTAATTAGGTCCTCTAGGTAAATAAACTAAAACACTTCCAGAAGCATAATAAATAATAAACCTCATCTCTTCCAGCTGCTTTAGGCTTCTAAGGCATGCGGTTTATCCTACACAACTGTCCTTTACTAAAATACTGAGAATATTCTGTAGTCTCTGAGGTAGACAGAGACAAATTCCTACTTCCATTTTCAGGAAAAAAATTTTGAATTTCTACTGATTTAGTTGAGAAATATTTTTGAAGCACTTACTAAGTAAATTCTAAATTCTATAAGGGACAAGAATAATATAAAAATAAAAAATAATAAAAACTAGTTCTTTACCCTGAAGAATTTCTCATCACCTAAGGAATTTATGGAAGGAATGCTATTTAGAAACATAAAATATATATATTTCTAAGTAGTTGACAGGACAGTGAGAGATATAAAAATAGTAAGAGAAGGGTCATCCATTCTGGGAGCTGAACATCTAGGGTGTAACAAACATCGTGAGCACAGACATATTTCTTGGTCACTGCAAAAGAGGACAAATATCATTTCTAGCTTCAAGACGGATGTGCTCTGGGAAATGGACCTTGACGTCCAGACAGAATGTTGACGGTAAAGGTCCAGAGAACATTATCAGTGGCAGCAAAGAGCAAAGACATGGAAAAGGCAAAGCTTGCACCCTGGCACAGTCTCGTGTGCCTGGAACTTGGTGCATGTAGGAGAGAAACTGGGACTAAAACGGAAGGTAGGTCAGTGCCAAGTTCACCTGAATGTAGTGTGGGGAGCTTGTTGGGTGTGTAATGGGGGCTACTGAAGGTTTAGGAGGAGGGAGAGTGACTTTTCTCAGCTGGGCTTAGGAAGATTAATCCATTTAGTGGCATTATAGAGAGGCAGAAATTGAAGGGGAGAAAATAGGGTAGAAGGCCATATACTTGTCTAAAAACAGGAAATCCCGATACACCTTTAATTAGACCTGCTTTAGGCTATACTTGGCTTAAGCCAAAATAATAATTCTTTTAGAGCCAGAAGGGATGTACCATAATTTACCAATGAATGAGAAAATGAAGCTCAAGCAGGTAACAGTTCGCCTAGAAAGAGAAGATGCCATGAGGTCAACTCAACATGAAATGTGTATACGAGATAGAGAATCATTAAGAATCTGAAGGAACACTGGCGGGATATGCGTTAAATGTTTAAATGCACCTTGGAAAAGTGAAGGCCTCCTTAGGAAGAGATTAAGAAAGAAAAAGATTTTAAGTAGTGTTAGAAAACGGGGAGAACCCAGCTGGGTCACCGTTCAGCACTTTTGACGGGGGTGCTGATGGGAGTGGAGTGTTCTTCAGAGATCTCAGGCGGGGTCTTCCTGAGTTCTGTTGTTATCAGTGTTGCTGAGGCGGACAGTGAAGAATGACAATGATGGTGTGTGTGTTTCTGCTTTCTATGACAGCCCGGACCCTCACTGTGGTATAGTTGCCGAACAGACAGGTCACAGGTGGAGGAAGCTGGCAGCGGGACACTGAGCTGACCCTCTTTACTGTCTGTCAACAACCAGTTGTTGAAGTTTTAGGAATTTCATGAGTCAAACACAGCGATTTTAGGATTGTATTGTGTATACTTAGAATTGAGTAAATTAAAATTTTAAAAGGTAATAATTACTCTAAACTCATCATTTAGAAATTACTACGTTTTACTGTCATCTGTGCTTTGGAGGAGGTTCCCTCTATGGCATCGATGTGGGGGAATGTTGTGAGAAGTTCTGGGATGGGCACCCCCTCCCAGCTCTGGTTCAGTAACTTCAAGGGCCTCTCTTGAAACTGCCAGCTGGGGTACTCACACCACAGCAATCAGCAAATGCTACAAACCACACCTCTTTCTTTAGCTCCAGACATCTAGTTGGTAAACACTTATCAGGTGACCTGTGGATTTTCTAACACTGTTCAAAAGGAAATGGAAACTGAAGGTTGTTTTGAAGTAATTTCTATTCTTTTTTTCGCTCCTTCCTCACTCCCACAGGTTTCTAGCATGTTCCAGCATTCCACAGGCACACAGATGTGGTGTTCCTGTTCAGCTTTACTCCTGTGCCCATTCTCACTGATGAGGAAATTGTGTCTTTTAGCAACTCTGACAACTTGGACAAGTCACAATCTTCACTCTCAGTTAACTCATCTATAAGACTGATAGGTTGAAGTCCATGTTCTCTGGTGTTGACCTTATCTTTGAACCCAGATTCCAATACCTTTCCAACCTGGGACCCTATTACCTAAAGGAACATCACTGGGTCTGATTCTAAGATCAGAAAAAATTTCAAGCAGACAAATGTTCTTAATATTTCATTTTATTCCATGTTCACTAAACATCTGGGCATCTGTGCTTCCTGAAGCCATGAGTTCTCCCATGAACCAGCTCTATTCTCTGGTTTGAGGGTAGAGCATTTCTGTCTCACTGTTCCAGAACAAACAGAAGAAATTCCCAGATTTTGCCGTGTGTTAACGCACTCCCGTGTAGAATATACACCCATGTTTTTGGTCCAAACTATCAGGAAAAAGAATCTTTCATTTTAATTTTTTAATTCAAGTTTTATTTGTTTGCATTTAGGTACTTGGTTTTTGTATTATAAAGGAATTTCAACATTTATTTTTTAACATATTATGTTACAGGAAATGTATGTAACAAATAATTGCAAACACAAGAAGGGATAGAAAGTATGACAAATTTTGTATACCAGTAACAAATAGTACTACCCATGTGTAATGTGCATCCTTATTTTTCTCTCAAAAGTTTGGGCAAAAAAGTGTACATTATACACAACAAAATACTGACATTTCTGTGTTCGATTAACAGGAGGCACATTCTGATTATTACTATTTTTTATTTTTTTTGAGACAAGGTCTCACTTTGTCTCTCTCAGTAGAGTGCTGTGGCGTCACAACTCAGAGCAGCCTCAGACTCTTGGAATCAGCTATTCTCTTGCCTCAGCCTCCCAAGTAGCTGGGACTACAGGTGCCCACCACAATGCCCATCTATTTTTAGAGATGGGATTTTGCTCTGGCTCAGGCTGGTCTCAAACTGAGCTCAGGCAATCCACTTGCCTTGGCCTCCCACAGTGCCTTATTCTTATTTTGAAAAACTTCTATTGAGCCTCCAATAACTGAGACTTTCTCTGAATTTAAACTTCTCATCTGATAATTTAAAAAATTATTTATATTCACTAGACTTTAAGTCAATCTTGATATTTTCCACTGCTATAGTTCAAAACTCTAAATGGATTACACTGACAACACAGACAAATTTAATCTTCTACATATATAACTTGAGGATAAAAGGTCAAAAAGGAAATCTGTGTCTCTTCTCTCCTACAGATAAAAATGCAAATAGCTAATTTCCTTTGAAGTTTGTAAATACAGCCTGTATTCTGTGTTTGTTACAGCAGTAAATAGGCCACCGTGATCTGGCAGAAGTTATCTCTTCAAAGTCTCTGCCTGCCTGACTGAGGAAAAGGTTTATTTTTTCCCTAACATAGGTTTCCTAGTGCTGATAAAATCAGTACATTCGTAAAGCAACTATTCTGGACAGATTTTTTCTCCTTTTATTTAGAGAGCTCAGGGATAGCTCTCCAGACACCATGCTGGGCACCAAGGAGAGAGATTCGGACAGTATCCACAGGAGTAAGAAGTTCATGATCAAGAGGATATGACAACACAAGGTGCAGGCCTGGGAGCAGTGGTGTTATAGCAGAAAGCACAGACAGGGATGCCTGTGGTGGCCTTGAGAAGGGGGCAGAACAGAAAGAAAATGATCCAAAGGCACCAGGAATAAGCACAGGTACTGGGTGGGTGGGTATTCAGCAGGGAGTCTGTGCCAGGGGGGAGGCCCTGTGCATGGGGAGGAGGCCAAGGAAGGCCTGGGACAGAGGAGCTCTGCCCAGCAGCCTGAGCAGCCTCCACTCACTCTTTGTTGTCAGATTCCTTAGGACTCCAGTTGCAGGGTTTTAGGGACAATAATTTAAAATTGTATCAAAATACAGATTATGGATGCCAACAAATATACTGGAAAATGTTTTCTACTGAAAGGAGAAAAGACTTTATTCCAGTAAACAGTTTGGTATAAAACAGAGAGAGGAGAGAGAGAGGGAGATCTAACAAAGAGAGGAGCTACCTTTTATAAAGAATGTTCCCACCAGGTTCTCGCTCTAGTCTCTGTAGGCGAATGAAGGATTCGTTCTTGCTCAGTTCTGATTGGTTAACACTTGCTGAATCTTGATTGGTGGAGGTAGGTTATTGTCTGTTGGTTGGCTCAGGTGGTGAAAAAGCAACAAACAATTAGGAAAGTCTCAGAGTTTAGGGCCTGTGGGGGTTTAATGGGAACTGCAGGGTTCAAATATGACCTCTAGTCAGCATATGGGCCACATGGCTCTGTTCTGAATTTAGGGCCATTTTCAGAATTTAGGGCCACTGAGACACTCAGGATCCATCTAAGAAGCTGACTCAGAGTTCATGGGTCCTGCAGAACATAGTGGTGATATCAAGTCTAATGATACCGTTATTGGAATTTCTTTCTTCACTCGGTCTGGGGGATTCTAACAGTGAACCCACGGACCACAAATCAGTGGTAAGATAGGATTTTATTAGACAGAAAGGAATATAGAAGGAGTAAAAAGCACCAGAGCTTCTGGCCAGGGGGAGGACCCAAGCTGGAAGTCAGGTCCTTTGTCTAGGGGTATATATCACATTTTGGCCAGGACTTGGTAGCTGAAAAAACACCTTTTCAAAGTTAATGAGTATATTAAAAAATTAATGAAAGTAGTCCCTCTGACAGGGCAAGGTTATTAGGTGTTCGCAATTTTTGACTCAGGGAAGGGATTCGGATGTGTGCTCCCTACTCAAGGTAGAACTTCCCCACACCTTTCAGGCTGCTTTGTTCATGACCTTGCTAGAGCCCAGAGGGTGTGGCCTGGAAAGGCAGCCTGTTTGTGCCTAGAGATGGGGGTCTGAGTTCTGAGCTCACCTGGGCCTAGAGAGTGGGGGGTCCCTGTCCAGCCCTGAGTGGGGGACACGGTATCATTATGACTTCCATTTTCCCTGTGGTCTGAAGAATCTGGCTTTCCCCTTTCCCTATTTAAAACATAAAATAATAGTTTTTGAAATAGCATTAAATTGTTATATTCCTCAAAATACACTATCATATTTAGTGTATTTAGAAATGAAATTATATATCAATAATATCTATACATTACTACTCATATCTAAAAATATTCATTTTATTTATAAATGTGAATTTATAAAAATTGAACTATATAAAAATAAATAATAATGTCATTTTCCTCTCTAGCTCAATGCTTGGCACAAAGTATATCAACAATATTTGATAAATGACATCATATAGAGTTTTGTGGTTTGTTAATTTTTTTTTCTTATTTGACATAATCATTATCTTACCTCCTGCCGCCTTCATAAAGGAGGCAAAATATTGGCACGAGAATTATAATATGTCTATAAAAGGCTGCTGGATAGTGGATTTAATAGGAAAATCTTCAAGTTCACTATTGAGGTTAATAAGCCTAAAATATCTTAAAACTAAATTAAAGCCCTTTCTGACTTAAGAAGGCATTAAGAAAAAAGTTTGATGGTATTTTGGCTGACTCTAGAAGTAAGTATCAGTTCTTTGCGGAAGAGTGCCATTTGCAGCCCAGATAAGAATAAAGATTTCTTGTCTTCCCTGCATGCGTCTTCAGAAAAAAGCCATCCTCACTAATCATCCTCTCTGAAAATGTCTGTGTATCTCCTGGTGGATACTCCAGCTCTTTTTCTTTTTTTCCCTGCTCTTAAAGGAATACATGCCGTATTTCTGATCACAGATATTTATTAACAGTAGAAATTCTCCTGTCACATTTTAGATTGTTGATTTCATCCTTAGTGTTTCCAGATAAATGATACGAACACTCTAATTTGCTTTGTTGTCATAAAGGTGTTCATAGTTCTGGACCAAATCTCTTGAGTTTTTTCATTTCCAGTAACAACAGTGAGAGTAATTTGCAATTCTAATGTCACACAGTGTATCTGAATTGGAAAAAGAGGAAGCCTCTGAGAACAAAGCCTTGCTCAGTGGAGTGATTTTAAATGCCTTCAGTTCTGCTAAGCTTATGGTGAAAGCTGCAGTGAATGTTCTCCCTTTCCCCAGCAGTGCAGAGGTGCCTATTGTTGTGTCACTGAAGTAAAATAATCTGTAATTGTGAAGATCGCAAGGGTGTGCTAATAAATTTGGAAGCTCCGGGGCCGTGTTTCAGGTTGTCGGTGATTTGTAGGAATGTGGGTCTTTGTTTTCCGCTTTCCTCTTGAAGGCACCCTCTTATGCTTTACTAAAGATTTTGTTGTATAAGCAAAACGTTTTAACTGAAAACCTGGACCCAAACTAAGATGCCTACCACTTGCTCCGTTCGTAACACATCTCTATCTTGCCCTAACACTGTACAGTCACCTTTTTTCACATGTCCTTCCTCCATGTTCCATCTTTATATTTTGATCTCCATCTGCCTTTATAATCTGGTAGTGACCTCTTTCAGTTCTGTCCCATCAGCAAAAATACTCTGTGGCCACGCAAGGTACATAGATGAATTATATGGTCCATTTAGGGAGCATTTAATGGAATTGGGGAGGAAAAATACGAACATGAGTTTGTTATTAGTTCTAGCTGTAAGGGGTTGGAGTCACCCTTGCAGAGATGGTACCTTTGTGGTCCTACGTTGTAGAATGCAGATACAGGAACGTGAATTTATCATCTTCTCTTGCCACATGTGACACAGACATTCTTATTTCTGAATAGTCACTTCCTGGCTCTTCTCTTTAGGGGTCTGATATGACAATAAACTAATAATTAGGAACTAACTTTTGTTACTGTTTTATTAAAGGTGTCTTGGAACAAGAAGTCATAGACATGTGTAGACTGGCTTAGCATCCAAGGAATGAAAAAGCATAACATGTATTTTCAAAGCTTTTATGTTCTCTGATTCCAAAACTCTTGATCAGTCTCAATATTTTAAAAATAGATGTAAATTTCCATTCTGGTATTGTGTCCCATTTTTATTTTGAAAAATGTCAACCTACAGTGAAGTTGGGAGATTAGTACACTAAACAGCCGTATACCCTCCATCAGCCATTAACAATTTGTCTAAGAATAACTCTATTATTTGGTACTATTTTTTCACTTCTAAGAAAATCAATTTATTTAATACTTTTATCTCAAATATAATCCATATTAATAATTTACCCTTTGTTCTTTAATTATTATTAATTCTAGCCATCATTTTTTTCAACCTGGCTTCCAAACAAGCCCGGGTAGAAACTGTTTGATATTCATATTTGCTCTTTTGCAAAGTAAAGAACAATTCCTTTATAACTTTTTAAAATTATTAAAAGTAAATTTTTAAATGGACAGAGTCATGACTCTCATACAAGTATAAAATGAACACATGTCAGAGATTTTATTTAATTTGTTAATTTTCTAGGGAACCAGTAAGATGTTAAAAACCAGTTCAAAGGAGAATCCAAAAAGCAGTCATGCATAAGGAATCAAAAATGCTTAACTTTCTACAGCCATACCACCCTAAATGTGCCCAACTCATCTAATCTCAGAAGCTAAGCAGGGTCAGGCCTGGTTAGTACTTGGATTAGATAAACACCTAACTTTATTTGGTAATAGATGCAAACTGGCTTCTTTGTAGGAGTGGAGGGACTCCCTCTCATTTCTAAGAGACAAACCTATTTGTATCTTCATAAATTCAAATGATTTGCATTAAGTTCAAAGGGATAAAACAGCTTAAACACAGTAAGTAGCATATACCTACAGAATCATATAACACGGGCAATGTGCTAACTGGGCCCAGAATTCCATAAAACATCCAGCAGTCTTTTTTTTTTCTTTCCATTTCAAAGTCTTTTACAATTTTTTTCCAACGATCTCCCCCAATTTGTGATCAAAATAATCTCAAAATTATTAGTGATCACAAAAAAGGACTGGTCTCATTGGGTTTGGCCTGATCATTTTCATAGGTGTGGCCGGAATGTTAATTTACTTACGGTACAGACCTCCTTGACTTCATACATATAGAGCTATACAACACAAGGAACTATTAAGACCACAGAACTTTTGTCTGTAATTTTTCATGAGGAATTTCAAATTTCATTTTTAAAACACTTTTTAATTTACTACTATAAAACTATGACTATAAAACTAAGCTCAAGATTCTCTCCGCCAGATTTCACTTGAGTAACATACATTTGGGTAAATTTCTCCAATCGTGATATCTTGAATATGTGTTAAGTTTCCTAACGTGCCTCGTGTTGAGCTCTCACCATCTATAGTGTCAGAGCCCTGTACACCAGCTAACATGCTAGTTTCCCTGGGAGGGTTCTATGGACACTTGTGAAGTCAACAATTGTTCCTTAACTGCAGGTTGTAAGATCCGATTACATAAGAGTCATTCTCAAATATGACATTTTAGATCAACCTTGATTAAATGATTCAGTTGTCTAATTATTTTCCAATAAAAAGGAAGGAAGATTTTTATTGATTCTATGCAGACTATCACATTGCCATGAAAAGTAATGAAAACTTAGTGATCATGCCAGATTTCTGGGGTGTTAGTGAAATCAGGTGTCATTTTAACATGTTATGTTTAGGTATATAAAAGTAGAGTCTACTAGATTTGTGAACAAAACAGTTATGAAGAAAGACAAAGAGCTTTCTCATATAACCAAAAATAGAATTACAGCCACTCCTACAATATTATAAGCAAATAACTAGAATAAAATTTTCTTCACCAGTTAGTTCAGTTCTAAGTAATTAATTCTTCTGCTGGACCTTGAATTAACAGTCTGATTTCATTAGAAATAATCCTGATAATCCCATCTTGGTGCATTAACTTATTTGAGCATTCCCAGCTCAGAAACCCATACCCAGAAGGTAACTTAATTTTTTAAAATTTATTTATTTCATTAAATCATAAACACATAGATCATGTATACACTAATGCATTTATGGGATACAATGTGCCGATTTCATATACAATTCGGAGCATTTACTTCACACTGGCTAATATATACCTCATCTCATTTACTTAATTATTGTGTTAAGACATTTATACTCTATACTTAATAGATCCGAGTTGTTCCCTTGCATTATTCACCAAAGGAAGAAAAAAAAAATTATCCAATGTGCTCAGTACTATTATAAAACCAATTTACAATCATACTTTCATATGAAGAATAGATCACAACTATGGCCCAGGATGAAGGAAGGAGGGGAAGGGGAGGTCTGATGAAGGGAGGGTGAATGGTGGGATAACTTTTGAATTGTCAGCAGTTTAGAGCACCTGGTGCAGTACTTGCCCAAAACCCTCCAAGACTTTTACTTAGGATACAAGATGTGTTCTTTACTATAGAGCCTTAGGAAAGCATATGAGTGAAACAAACCTATCTGTACATTACAAACACTTAAAGGCTGTTGTTAAATGATTACTGTAGCTGATAATGTGAGAGTGGAGAATAAAATTCTCTATTTGATATGCGTTGGAATCAGTATTTCCTCAGATACTGAGAATATGCAGTGAGTAGAAGGGGCACAGTGAAATCTCCAAGGACTTTCCATAAAGCATACAATTTCCGAAGTAATATTAATAACATTTACAAATGTAAATATTATATTAATAATATAACATTAGTAACATTTTATAAAAGTAACCTAGGGGAGGCTAGTGCTTCTTCAGATCTGAAAATCCTTCCTATGCAAATCTTAAAATAACAACACATTGAACAGATCTAATTATTTCCAGCCTGTTTCTATTTATAAATTAAAAGAACAAACTTCAGCAATTTTCCAGATCCTTTGGAAAATCTCACAGATACTTTTAGGTAGAAAATAATTCCCAAATTTTTATTTTCTTCTTTCTAACTTTGGGATCTGATTTTGAGAAGGTAAAAACAAGAGAAATTGGAGAAGATTTGGTTACGGAGTTAATATAGGATCATGATTGAATGGAGAAAAAAAGAAAACTTGCTTCTCAAAGTGACAACATGCCTTAAAATGCAAACAAAGGTTAAAGATAATTATGAAGAACCTTTTCCAAATGATGAGACATAACTTTGTTATTTAGGTGATAAAGTTATCTGAAAGCACAGAAACTTGTTCTGGTAAAACATACAGTCCCTGCTTTGTGGACAGTTAGAAGGTAGAGAACACGCTTTCACTGGGTGTGTTTTCCTGTCGTGGTGAAGGCATTAATTGTAAGTCAAGGCAGAGTCAGCAAACCACCAAAACTAAGTAGTTTTTCTCTATTTTTACATGTTTATATAACTTTGTTTGAGATACAGGTATTATAAGCCAAGGCAAATAAAAGTCACTTGCCAGGTCCTTCATTATATTCTTTCATATAGTTAATATGAAAAAAAAGTGTAAAACAACATAAAGAGGTTTATTCTGAGCCAAATACATGTCATTGGCCCTGAGCACATGGCCTTAAGAGGTCCTGAGAAAGTGCACCCATGGTACCTGGGTTACAGTTTCATTTCCTATACAGAGGGTGTCAATAAAATGTATACACATTTTAAAAAAGAAAAAAAAACTGTATTAAAATTGTAATACTCAAGCCATGTTTGTCTTCTGCTTTTATAAGAGGTGCTATAATGTGACTTGTATTCATTTTTTGTTACTGGTATGTATTGGGTATTATAATTTTAATATAGTTCTTAAAATATTTATGCTTTTTTTGGCACCCTCTATATTCATGAAAACAGAAATTATACCTAGGCGCTTTGGCTCCAAAAGGTGGGGCATCCCAACATTAGAGGAGGGATGTTGACAGGCTGTATACAAGTTTAAAGATTCTTTGATTTATACTTGGTTAGGTGCGGATTAAGCTTCATCTTGTATAGCAGTAGGACTGTTAATGATTTAACATCTTATGATAAAAGATATCTCCAAGAAGGGGAAGGGGTCATGATGAGCTGTATCTGGCCTCCCTTCTTGTGGCCAGCCACTCAACATTAGGGCCCATGGCCAAGAGGGGCTTCATTCAACCAGTGGGATGGATTACTATTTTATTTCAGTTCACAATACTAGATAGCTGACGTTTTACTTTAGGAAAACTTTTTTATGTAATTAGAATAATAATGCTGACTTCACCTCCTTATTTGGGGAATCAAATGAAGACCTGTATAGGAAAGAGTGTCTGCCACTGAAAATCTGAATAGTTATGTAGGGTAGTAATGACCTCTTTACTAAAATAAAATCTACCCTTGTTGTCTCTAACAGGAGCTGAATTTATCAACGTCAGCAGTCTTCAGAAATCCTTTCTCTTCCCCCAAATATGATTGCTCTTGGGTGCAACCATCTCCATTAAGGGTGGTTCTAGGCCTCAGGAAGAATAGTGATAGGTGCAGACTCACCTTCCAGGACCTTCTTGGGCCTTCACACAGTGCCTCAGGAGTGGGTGCCAAAGTGCTAGGTGCCATGCCCACTCTGACCTCACACATCCTTGGTTCACTCATTTATCATTCAGTTAATTATTCAGTTAATTTTCATTAGCTGCTATAACAAATTACAGTTAAGCTAGTATCTTAAAATAATAGAAGTGTATTGTCTTATAGTTCTGCAGGTCATAAGTCACCAAATCAAGGTGTTAACCAAGGTATGTTCCTCCTGGAGGCTCTCAGCAAGAATCTGTGTCTTGTCCTTCCCAGCTTGTGGAGGTCCTTGTGTTCCCAGGCTCATGGCCCCTTCTGTCTTCACAGCCAGCAGCAGCCAGTGAAATCTGTCTCATGTGGCATCAGTCTGACTCTAACAATCCTGTTTTCCTCTCTATCTCTTAAGGACCCTTGTGGTGCCACCTTGGTGATTCAGGATACTCCCCACAGATGACGGTCAGCTAATTAGCAACACTTAACTCCATCTGCAACTTTAATTTTCTCTTGCCATGTAAAGTCACATATTCACAGGTTTCTGAGATCTGGACATAGATATCATTGGGACTGTTACCTACCACAGTGATTCTGGCAGTCATGCTTTTTTAACAATACTTATGAATTTCTACTATGTGCAAGAGCATCAGTGTTACAGTGAAGTACTCAGCCACACAGGTAAAAGGGTAGGGGGAATGTTCTGTCCTGAACTGTTATAATTAAGCAAATTGCTAAATTTCATAAAATTTAGCTTCATTATGGCTTTACTTTCTTCCTGAGACAACATTTAACACACAATCTTTTCATTTTTATCTGCATATTATGCACCACTCTTTATGTACGACTCCAAGCACTTTCTGGACACTATTGTATGTTATTTTTTAAGGTCAATTTTAACTTAGTCCTCTTATCTACCCCCTATACTTTGTTTCCCCAGGCTTTGATGTTGACACAGACCACCCATGTGTCACAAGTATGGTTAAAGTTCCTTCCCTACCCTCAGATTATCTTGATGATTTCAATATTATTTGAAATTTTGACATTGTTAAGAACATAATAAAAACCCTGTGAGGTTTTAGGTCAGGGCAGTACTACTTGATGCCTCTTGGCATGTGAAGCTATTTGCCCCTCTAAGCCTCATAAGTTATTTCTTTGAAAATCACTTAGTGTAAGAGTTTATTTTTTGCACTGTCCTGTCTCTGTTACATCCCTAGGAGCAGAATGACAACAGCCTGGCTCATCACTGCACTTCTTTCTGCTTAGGAGATAACGCTGACTTCCAGAAAATCCACCATGTTGCTAAAGATTTTCCACCTTACTGAAAGTAGAATGTGCATAAGGCAAACAAAATTCTTTCCTTGTTTATTATATTATGAAAAAAGGGAATTTCAGTTACTCACTTGTGTTATGATTTCTAGGAAGCACATTGAGCAATTATTTTTATTGAGGTAAAATTCATATATTACGAAAGTAACCATTTTAGAAATAATAACCCAGTAGCATTGATTGTATTCTCAGTATTTTGCAACCTCCACCTCTGTCTAGTTTCAAAATATTGTCTTCATCCCAAAGTAAAACCCCAATATGCAGTTAGCACCAGTTCCTTGCCCTTCTAGTCCCTGGCAATGACTAATCTTTCTATCTTTATAGATTGCCTATTATCAGTATTTGATATAGATGGAATCATACAATGTTTGTACTTTTGTCTATTTTCACTTAACAGAATGTTTGTGAGGCTCACTCGCGTTGTTACATGCATCAGTACTTCATTACTTTACCTGCTCAAATAACATTCCCTTGTATGTCTGTGCTTAGTTTTTCCATTCATCTGTAGATGGACATCTGAAGTATTTCCACCTTCTGAATATCATGAGTTCTATGGCTATGACTTTATAAAAGAATGTATTTGAGACCTTGTGTTTGCTTCTTTGGCACATGTGCATAGAACTGGACTTGTTGGATCACATGGTAATTCTGTGTTTAGTTGTTTGAGGATCATGAACCCTTTCTTTGTGTTTAATCCAAAACAAGTTTTTAAGAATCTGTCTCATGATAATTCCAAAGGTTTACAGTTGGTAAGGTGCTTTCAAAAATGGACAGATTCTGCTCCTGCCACTAGGGACTTAAGTGATTTTGATCAAATTTCTTAACTACACTCTGAGCCATATGTTAAGGGTGAAATGATATTACCCACCTAAATGGGTTGGTTATTACAACTGAAGAGAATCACTTATAAGAAACAATACTATACCCGCATGTACTTGCACATTGTATCCCTTCAACAGGTGATAGTTGTGCTTATATTTTCCATCTCAACTCATCCCTTCACCCCTGACCCCAGGTCCATATGGAACCACTTAACAACCTGATCACTTGTATATTTGCTCACCATTGTAGAGATGAAATATATAATAGGTTATTTATAACTAAATCCTATGGAACAGAACCAAGGACTTTATGTAGCTAAGAAATATTAAATCTCTTGCCTCATCTAATCTGCACAGTGAGTCGTAAGTGGAATTAACATGATCAAGTGTGATTTGTCTTTCAAATCTGTGCTCTCTTTCTCCTCGCAATCTGTACCTTTAAGCATCATAAATCATTGACTTCCCCCTATCTTCCAAAATACTGATGGCATCATAGTTTGTTCAAGCTGCCAAGACAAATGCCATTACTAAGTGGCTTTTAAACAAGAGAAATTTATTTGTGACAGTTCCGAAGGCTGCAAGTTCAAGATCACAACTTCTAGGAAGTTCATGTCTGGGTTTGGTGAGTGCTGTCTTCCAGGTGGTGCACTGCTATCTTCTCCTGGTATCTTTACATGAAAGAAAGCAAGTTTTATAATGCCACTAATATTATTCATGAGAAATTTGCCCTTAAGACCTGATCACTGCCCAAATCCCCCATCTCCTAATCACTTTGTTTAGTGTTACGTTTCAGAATTGAATGTAGGAGACAAACATTCAGCCTGTAACAGGGAGCTACCCTAAATGCTATCCTTGTTAACTCCTTTCCTTAATAATGATATGCTGATTGCTCTAATTTTTTTTCTTAATAAGTCTTCAGTAACTTTATCAGGTAATTCAATATAAAAAAATTTTGTTGGGACATTTTTCTGGAATAATTTATCATTATAAAGTGATATTTTTATAGCAATTAAAACTCTAAATACTCAATTCCATTAAAGATGAAATACTTATTTGAAAAGAGGGAGAAAAAGTTTAGACAGGCTTTCTTTAAAGTCTTGGTTTTATACCTCTGCTAGAGGACTCCCAGGGTTTGACACTACTTGAATACAGCGTAGTGCCTCAGAGCTCATTTAAGTGTCATATAGAAAGATAGTTATACAGCTACCACCTTGTAGGCTTCTTGGACTTAGAGACTTAGAGTGCATTTCCAAGAAGCCTCCTATGTTTTCGTTTTATTTATTTTTTTTATTTTACTTAAATTAGTTATTTATTTGGGACAGAGTCTTACTTTATCACCCTTGGTAGACTGCCACAGTGTCAGCAACTTCAAACTCCTTGGCTCAAATGATCCTCTTTCCTCAGTTCCTACAGTGCCTACCACACCACCTGGCTATTTTTAGAGATGGGGTGTTGCTCTTGGTCAAGCTGGTCAAGCAAGTCACTGAATTGTATGTACCTCAAATCTGAAAATAGCTAAAATTTGGATTTGAGGAATGTGGTAGGATGCCTTGGTAGAAGTCACAGGCCCCAGGGATGTGTGGAAAAGGAGGAGAGGTTAGTGTATTAAGAACTCAACTGCTATAGCCCCTGGAGCACACGCTTCCCTGTTCACTCATACTGAAAGATTTATTCACTTCTTCAGCTTTACAAAGTGCTTCCAGCCTGGAGAGCCAGTGTGAGCCAAGCCAGCAAGTGTCCTAACCTCCTGGAGGTCAGGTGGGGCAGAGAGACATCAATCCAACAAGCACAGCAGATAGGTGGTACTAAAGAGGGAGACCAGCTGCAAAGGGACCTGCGCACAGCTACAGGCACGTGTACTAGGCAGTCCAGCCGGTCTTCACCTGCATGTTTTAGGCATTCTGTAAGCATGATTCTCTTTGGAATTACCTAACTGGCACACCATAGGGTAGCCCCCACCCAGGCCTTCCCACAGACCACCAGGGAAGAAATGGCAGCTCCTTTTCATCTTCAGTGTTAACTGCACTTGTTTACCTACGGGTAGACCCTCTATATTTCATACAGAATGTTTAATTTTGAGAAATTCCTAAAATAGATTATAGAACTAAGTTCAACTTTGGCTGTACCATGCAAAAGCTAGCTGAGGGGTTTGGACAACATCGTCTGACCTCTCCCAGTCCTGGTTTTCTAAATTTTAACTTGATAATAAATACAACCTTAAATGAGTATTCTGAGGAGAAAATGAAAGCTGTGAAGTGTTTAGCGCAGCATCTCACACATAGTAAGCAGCTGTCATGTTCCATCATCATCGACATCACACCATCAACTAGCCGAGGAAGAAAGACACCCTGTCTGTTTATCGCTTTCCAGCTATGTCCCAGAAGAATAATTTGTAATTGTGAGGGGGGTTTAAAACCCAAAGACACTTGAAGTTTGTAACTTTATTCATATTTTAATGCATTTAGTTATAAGTCCATATAACTTCAATTAGACTATTAATGAAATATAAAATGAATCTTCCTTTAGTTATCAACTTTTATGTTTGCATAAATAGGATTTTCTAAGGAGATTTTTTCAAGAACATTTCTCTAAAGACAATTTCTCAAAGACATCCTATTCTATGCAAATTGAAAAAGTATAACTTCATATTAGTTGAGCAAATGAATCATTATATATTTAGATTTTTCCATATAAAACTTTGTACAGTTTTACTACATAAATAATCTTTATATAAGGAAAAGTTGGGGAAAGCTTTTTGTTTGAAAACCTGGAAAGTTTTCATTTTAATCATTCACTAGAGGTTTGATATGTTTCCTTGAATTATCTGGAAAAAATAACAACAATAACAGTATTTCCTCCTTGTGGGTTTTGACATTTGACCTGACAGTGGTGGCCAGCAGGTCCCCTGAGTGTCCCGACCTGTCCCGACTGGCAGCTCCTGCTTGTGGCTTTGCCTCCTTCACTCATTGACTGAGATGGCACCGTCACAGTTTACAGTTTCACCAAAATAGATTTTTCTCATCTTCTGCCTGTTAACTGTGTTTAAAAAGCAAATCTAACATTGAATTTAATGCTGAGGAGATGGTGAGAAACTGCTCTGAAGAATTAATTCCCTCATGTTTTTTTAACAGCTTGAAAATCAGCATGCTTAGAATTTCACACAACGGGCAGACACCTTTCCCTGGGTGTGAGGGTGTTTCTGAGCCGCTGAAGAAGGAATTACCTATTCTGTGCTCAACCTTTCTGGACTTTGCCCCCCAAATCAATTGTCAGCCTAGGTTGGGACAATTATTTTGACCATCAGACCCTGAAATTCATTCATAGACTCAAAAACTATTTACTAAAACCTTACTATGTATCAGGCATTTTGTTAAATACCTTGATTACAGCAAAGTTGATCAGGTCAAATCTAGTCACTGTTGCAAAGACTTTAAACACAATCAGGAGGAAACAAATGGTTATAAATACTTCCAATGGACATGGCAGGTGATTTGGTATAAGATGTAGCTAAACAGCTGGGCCACTGCATTCATGTTTGAGGATCAGTGAGGCCTTGCCAGAGAAGTGGGTGGAATTGAAGCTGCGGTCTGGGAAAGGAGTGGGTGGTGGTGGTGGCAGCAGAAGTAGCAATAGGAGTAGGTGTATTTCGAAGGCTCTCTCGCTCCCAGGTACTCTTTAGCTTTTGATCTAAATAATCCCATAAGACAGTTACTTTTCGAATCTTTTATAAATGAGGAATGTGAGCCACAGAGATGTTAAGTAACTGTCCCAGGTTCCCACAGCTATTATGTGACAGAACCCAGATTCAAATCCAGACACAGACTTGATCACAAGTGCAGCTGAGGCAAGAACAGAGTTGGAAAAGGCATTGGAAAGTAAGGGAGCTGCAGGGACCATGGAATGGAGGACAGCAAGGGAGGACAGCACCGTCAGGAACTGGCAGTTCAGAGCTCTGAGGGCCATGTGCACAGGGTACTGGGTGAACAGGGAAAGACGGAGCCAGAGGGCAAGTTGGGCCAGATCGTGAAGGCCCTTGTGAGTTATAATACTAATTTGTGCTAACTGCATCTAAGGATCATGCTTTACATGAGTGTCCTTTTCCTCAGGAGGTACTGAATTATTTGAGGGTACAGGGTCACAATGTCTGCAACTTGCTCCCAAGTAGCTCAGAAAATATAAAGCAACAGCAAAAAATGTTACATGTGTGTATACATAGTAATAAGTTTATTTATAATAGATTTATTTTATATATACAAAAGATACCAAAAAATGTATATACAATTTAAGAAAGGAAAAAACGGTATCGCAATTGTAATACTCAGTCATGTTTGACTTCTGCAATTACAAGAGATACAAGATAACAATATACAAGTTAAAATACGTTACTGTTATATACTGAGTATTTCAATTTTATGTTTTTAATTTAATTTACTTGAATGTTTTTGATTGTTGGGGATTCATTGCAGGTATAGAGAACCAGGTTACAGTGATTGCATTTGTTAGGTAAAGTCCCTCTTAATTGTGTCCTGCCTCCAAGAGATGTGTCACACAAGGCCTCTTACTCTCCTAGCTCCTTCCCTCTCTCTGCTCCCCACTTCCCCAAACATGTAGTAACTAGGTCATGAATTGTCCTGATATCAGAATTGGGTACATTGGATTCTTGCTTCTCTGGTCTTGTTATGCTTTGCTAAGAAGAATGTGTTTCAGCTTCATCCAGGTTAACACAAAAGATGTAAGTCTCCATCTTTTCTAGAGGCTGAATAGTATTCCATGGTACACACATCCTGCAGCTTGTTAATCCATTCCTGGGTTGGTGGACATTTGGGTTGTTTCCACAGTTTAGCAATTGTAAATTGAACTGCAGTAAACAGTCTAGTGCAAATGTCCTTATGATAAAATGATTTTTTTTTCTTCTGGGTAGATGCCCAGTAATGGGATTACAGGATCAAACTGGAGGTCTAGTTTGAGCTCTTTGCAGATTCTCCATACTTCCTGCCAAAAAGGCTGTATTAGTTTGCAGTCCCAGAAGCAGTGTAAAAGTGTTCCCTTCTCTCCACATCCATGCCAGGAGTATCACAATTGTAATACCATTTTTTCCTGTTTTAAAATATGTCTACATTTTTTGGCACCCTCTATACATATGTGTAAACAGAGAGAAAGAGAGAGACAAGTGAGACTGAATGTGACAAAATTATGTACAGTGGGACCTCCCTAGTTGACCACCTCCCTGTACTGGCCATCTCCTGAAGTTGACCTGATTTCACAGACTGGACACGCACCACATGTATCAGTGCAGTAGGCCTAGTTCCTTATGTTGACCACCTCCTTGTGTTCACCAGTTTGTTACAGTCCCTTGGACGGTCAACTTACAGATGTTCTACTGTATGTATGTTATATACAAAGGTCTGATAATCAAGTCTGCACACTCATCCTTGGATAAGTGCTACATATCTCATTGCTGAATATCCCTCCCTTTGGGAAGCTATGTACCGATACCAACCATCCCTCAAAGCAATTTTGGAGATTGTCAGAGCTTCATCTTACAAGCTGACAATTAAGTTCGTGAACTTGCTACCAGGTGCTTATTATGTTTGCAGAACTGTACAAACAACTCGGTCAGGTGTCATCACCTTGGTGTGTCAGTACCTCACGTCTGTGTTTGTGCCAACACGTGGCAGTGTCTTGCTGAGTGGCACTCATTATTGTTATGTGTTTCTGTCTGCCATGCTACAACTCTGAGGGCATTTCAGAAACGAGCTCCAAAATTGCTGTGAAGGGTGGACTAGGAGCCAACATTGGCGCACTGAGCAGGAGGGAGCATCAAGGGAGTCCATCAAAGGTGACTGTACTGATATTCAGTGATTAGGTATGGAGCCCTTTTCCTAGGATGAGTTCATGAACTTAACAGTCAGATCTCATATGTAAAGAAAGAAAGAAAAAAAAATCGGCAACATTTTTAACAGGTGGTTAATAGAGGTGAAGGACAGTTCATCACACTTTTTTAAAAATAACTTACCTGTAAGTTTTGTGATTTTGTCTAAATAAAAATAACAAATAGAGGAAGGGAAATGTACTTTATGTAAAGCAGGATGGGGAGCCCTGCAGTGGGAGATCATTAGCTCAAGGGTAACCTGAAGAAATGTGCATGTCCAGACACAGGGAGTGACTGGTCAGATCAGGAACAGAGAGGACCATTGGGAGGCTGCTCTGCGGCCTGACTTGTGCTGACCTGGAGGGCAGCTGCAGCCACTCAAAAGACTGGGGGCTGCAGCCTGATGTCCATGGATGACCACGATAGGAAATGGTGTCGGGCCAACTGAGGACTCATGGTTCCACTTAAACTGCAGTTGGGAGATGTGGTCATAGTTGCATAAGAACATACATCTTTTATTGCAGTTAATTGAGTCTTATTTGCTATAAAATCCAGGGAATATAAAAATTAAAACCAAAGTCCAGCCTCTCCAAAGTTTCTGCTTTATGTTCTAGGCTTATGTAGGCCTCTTTATTCTTATGCCCCTTGTGTAATTTCCTATATTTCTACAATGAAGATCTCATTATAGGTTACTCTGTATCTTATCATGAATGTAGACCTTTCTAATGTTAATTTATAATGCTGACGTGTTACTCCATTTAATTTAATAACCACTTCATGTGCCTAAATCATCTCCACAAGTAATTTATGAAATTCTAGGTTCTTGACCTAGGAAATGATGCAAATTTATATATACACGTATGTATACATGTCTGTGTGGGTGTACATATATGCACACACATATTTCTCCTTGTCTAATATGAGAGAAAGAAAACTAAATCAATGTTTATTTGCATGCAGTATGAGAAACGACATCTAAATCAGACTGGGGATACCATGGTTTGAAGGGGGGGCACATCAAGTGATCAGAAAATCGTGTTCAAAGTCATATGCTTCATGTGAATTGTAAGGACAAGGAAGAAAGAGATAGAAAAAGAAAGACAAGTATAACTTTCCATAGAAGTTTGACACTATGCCAAGTTCATCTTACGCACTTGACAACAGAGGGGTTTAGTGGAGTCTCTTTTGTTTGAATCCTGTGTGGCAACAAAATGTTAATAATGGATCACTTGCCTTATTGTACATAACTGTTAATTTGCTGGGCCTTTTAAGCATGAATCAGAATTAGATGCAGGATTCTCAGTTGTTTATGAGAAATTCATTCAGTGTTTCTTGGATTTAACCAGTTGAGGCTGACCTCTGCCTCGCAGCATCCTGGGGCATCTACTTTCTCTTGGTAATTGAAAAGTTGTTCTACAAAAGAGGCTGAAAACTTCCTCCTATCTGCTTTCACTTCTGTTGTCAGCCTGGCCTGCTGTACGTGTGTTCCTACGAAGAATCAGGAGTGGGCTGGAGAATGACGTTTCACAAAGTCTGGCAGGTTGGAAGTGGCTATAGGATGTTTCTGGCGATGCTGGTGTTTACAAACCTGTTGAACTGCCAGGTGTATGAAAATCTAGCACATATGACTGTGTACCATACATACTTCATAATGGTAACAGACGACTGCGTGACTGGTGTATGTGTTTACTATACTTTTTATGTTACTTTCAAGTGTACTGCTTCTAATTATTAAAAAAGAAAGTTAACTATCAAATTGCCAGTCAGATCCTTCAGAATTACAGAAGAAGCCATTGCTATCACAGAAGGTGACAGCCCCATACAGGTCATTGTCCCTGAATACCTTTCAGAAAGTTAAATAAAGTGTGTGTTCATGTTTTAGTTATTAACCAAAAAGTTTTAAGAAGTAAAATAAAAATTAATAGAAAAAAGCTTACAAAATAAGGATATAAAGAAAATATTTGTGTCCTATTGTATAATATGGTTGCGTTTTAAGCTAAGTGTTATAAAAAGAATCAAAGAGTTTAAAAAAATGTAAAGGTTTGTAAAGTAAAAAACTTATAGTAAACTAAGTTTAATTTATTTTCGAAGAAAAAGTTTAAATAAATTTACTATGGCGTCAGCGTACAGTGTCTGTACAGTGTCAGCAGGCACAGTAATGTCTAGGCCTTCATGTGACTCAGCTTCTGGTTCTGCAAGCCCCGCACCTGGTGAGTGCTGCATGTAAGGGTACCTTTAAAAAAAAACTTTTATGCAGTATTTTTACTGTATCTTTTCTGCTTTTAGATAGGCTTAGATACCAAATACTTCCTGTTGCATTACAGTTGCCAACAGCATTTTGTATGGTGACACAGTACACAGGTTTGCAGCAGTAGGCTGTGCCGTCCAGCCCAGGTGTGTGGCAGCCTGTGCACTGGGTACTGTGTGATGCTGGCACAGTGAGAGGGCACCTGCCTACGTACCTCTCAGAACATCTCTGCCACTAAATTACATAGGCCTGTAATGGCAAATCTATCCTACTACCCTTGCTATGGAGAACAAGGGCTTGATTTCTGGACCTTGCCTATGTCACTGTCATAACCTACACAGCTGTTGAAGTGCTGTCTGATATAGTTCTTTAATCACATTATCTAGATCACTTAAAACTGCCTGGCACTTTTCACCACAAGCACTTGCTCAGGGGAATAGCTTAATCCTTCCTGACGGAGGGCCCAGCCACTTCTTTAATTATAACCTATACATACTGGAGCGCTTACTAAGAGACTTCTCAGTGGTTTGAGAACAGGAAAATGTATAGTAATGGGGTCACATGACAGGAAGAGCTGAAACCTTTCATTATCTGGAGCGGTGATTTTCAACTGGTGTAACCTGGCACACTGGTGTGCTGTGAGAGAAACTTAGAGAGGAACTTAGGTGTGCCTTGAAGATTCTTAAAGATCATTAATTAAGTTATTTTTGAAAGGCCTTCAAAGTACAGTAAGTGTATTCTTTTTCCACTTTTTTAAAAATTATAATTTAGGTGTGCTACAGAAGTTTAAACATAGGCTCAAGTGTGCCGTGAGATTTATAAGTTAGAAAAACACTGAGCTAGACCTAGCTGTGTTTTTAGTTTCTGGAAGTAAAGTCTCAGGATACCCTCCTATATTTCAGGAGAAAGACAAAGCTATTGGTGTGCAACTATAACATATATATTTATTTATTTTTAAAGTAAACTTGTCATGATTTGTAAAAATATACAAGATCTCGTGAATCATAAGTTTGTAGCTTTATGACTTCTGATAGTTTCATTGGCGTATAATTTACACATCATGCAAATGGTCAGTTTAAGTATACAGTTTGATCATTTCTCATAAATATACGCAGTTCTGCAACCATTACAACAATCCAGTTTTAGAACACTCGTAAACACCCTGGAACACTTCTCATGCATACTGGAGTCAGCCTGGCTTTCGCTTTAGCCCCTGGCATCCACTGCTGTACTCTCTCCTTACATAGTATAAATGTCGTGCAACTGGACTCAGACACTGTGTGATCTTTCCTCTGCTGTAATTTTAGGAGTTTTTTTCCAAGGTTGTTGCATATAAAACTCTTCCTAATGAGGAAAACTCCATCGTGTGTATAGGTCACACTTTGTTTATCCATTCCCAGTGGATGGACGTTTGTACTGCTCTTGTCTTGTGTTTTCATGAGTTGTCCGTGAACAGTGCACGTGAGTCTTTGTATGGATCTGCGCTTTGATTTCTCCCAGTTGGACATCTAGGAAAGGCCTTGCTGAGTCCCATGGTGGTAAAGGTTTTATGGTAGCATGTTTTTAACCTTTTAAGAAATGGAGAGAATGTTTTCAAGTGGATATGGCATTTTACATCCCCACCAGCAAAGAGGGGAAGTGGTTCCCGGTTCTTCCACATCCTCCCAATACTAGACCATCTTTTTCATTATAGCCGTTCTGTAGCTACATACATGAGTGTGTAGTGATGCCTTGTGGTTTTAATTTGTGTTTCTCTTAATTGCTAGTTATATTAAGCATCTTTTTCATGTGTTTGTTAACCCAGTTGCATATCTTATTAAGTGAAATATCTAGTCAAAACTTTTCCCTAACTATGACATTTGATTAGTGATGCCACACACTAGAATGTTTTTGTGTACATAGAAGTTGAGTTGTTCTTCCTTAGAGGAAAAAGAACTCACCCCCATTGAGCTCATAAAGCATTCGGTGTGTACAAAGATAATACACCATGATGATATAACCTGAGAGATATTTGCATAAAATCCAATATTTTGCATAGAAAATGAAATTTTAAAATCTAATTTCTAGACTCAAAATCATTATTGTGCTCCCATTTGGCTCTCTGTTTTTATTAGATATATTTTTTGATGACTCATGGTTTTAAAAAAAGCATAAGAGCCACCAGTCCCACGAGAAGTCAAGCTGAATCTCCCCTACAACTTTTCCATGATTAAGTACTTAGTGTTAATTATGATTAGAACAGTAACTCTTTAACAAAGCATCAGTAACAGAGATTAATCAGCTGTGTTCCAGGCGGACGCTTTCTGGGTTCCCCAGGGTTTTTCTGAGCAAACTGTAGTAATGATGATGTTTTGCACAATACTGTTGTTTCCGTGGTAAATACGTGAATTGATTACCCCTGAGCCCAGGTCGTGATGTACTGTTGTTTTGTTTTATTCCTTATTATGTTAGGAATTCTACACAGCGGGGGGGCTGGTGTCTACCACAGGGTCACCTTGGGACTTCTAATATGGAAATCAAAACGAATTCTTTGTTGCTATAAATTACAAACAGAACAGCAGCCTGCTTCCACACTTATAAATATGTATGTCCTCCCCACCAATGAAATTATAGTGAAGGATAGATCAAAGTGAATTAGCACCTGTCAAAGAAATTTGATAGGTCATTCTGTGCTATAATTTTATTCCCCTTTCTTCTGAGTGGTACATAATAGCCAAAGACTGTATCTAGCTCTCCTTCACCCATTGTGGTTAACAACAGTTCCAATGCAGAAATGAATCACCTGGTATATTATTTCTGTGCAGCAGGAGGCAAATTGAAAAGCTAAATTTTTACAATCAAAATGAGCTTTGACTGTATTTGGATTCTGAATATTGCTTATTATTTGTGGCTACTAAAGTATTATGCTGTTGTGTACCTAAATGTAAAAATTTGTTTTCTATAAAGCTCTTAGGTTTTCATAACAAGCTTCCAAAGCCAAATGTCTATAGATCTATTTACTTGGGCATATAAGTCTCCTGGCCTTGTTAACTGTAAGAATTTTACCATCATCATAACCTCACAATTCTAATAGGAAGCAATGCTAAGAAACCATCAGATATCATGTCATTACTATTGCAAATATTAATGCCAAATTGTGTTTAAAATGTTACAGGCTTTTAAAAAAATCTAAAATATGTGGCAGAAATTTGAAGCAGAAAGGAAAAAATAAAGTCTAACATGGTCTATGTTTATGAGACTGGTGAATTCAGCAACGAAGAGTAAGGAAAGGAACCATGGGGAAGAAGAGGAAAGTAAAATAATTTCTAAATTAAAATGAAGGAATTAAAGAAAGAGAGAAGAGAAATTATCAGGGAAGAGAGAATAAATAAGAAGTAAAGGGCCAGTTTTAGACTAAAGAATAAATATTTGCAGAGCCCGGGTGACTGAGGTAGCCTCCTAGTGGCTTTCCCGACTTCCTCTAAGTCTGGTTCTCAGCCTTCCTAAGGCCACAGTGGATTTTCACTGTTAAAAAGGGGTCGTGACCCACAGGTTGAGAACCGCTGCTCTAAATGCTCTGATTCTACGCTCACATCTGCACCAATGACATCTTTCAAAATTCAGATGTGATCACATCAGTCACTTATGGGAATATTTTTCATTTTCATGTCTCTAAATTTGTATTTACTTGTTTGTTCTTAATTTGGCTTATAATACTCATCTATGGGCAATATACACTATATGCCAATAGAATGATACGAGAATTCAAAATATTTTCCACTGTCTTCGTTCAATTATGTGTGAGATTTTCTGTATCACGAAGGATTCCATCTTCTTGATCTCTTGAGAATTATCTCAATCATTTATTTCCCCATAACCTTTCCAGTAAACCTTTTGGCTCCATAGAGCCTGAAAGACCAAAATAGACTTTAATTACTCTTCTTAAAGAATTCCTAAATCTTTTTTTTTTTTTTTT
>NW_003852451.1:6151409-6237478 GCF_000181295.1 Otolemur garnettii
CCCCTCCCCATATTCTTAGGCTATTTGGTTATAGCTTTCATATAAAGGGTATAAATTAGTTTCATAATAGGGGTGTGTACATTGGATACTTTTTCCTAAGAATTCCTAAATCTTTATAACCAGATGTTAGTGTTATTAATATCTTTTGTGCTGTTCAGCTGTTTAGGGTTTCAGTTGGGTCTTATTTCTTTTTTCTTTTCTTTTGTCTTTCTGACTAGGGGTAATACTTTTCCCACAATAAATTCATAGCTATTTTCTTTGCCAGTCGATATAGTTGGAAATAAACTTTATCTATGGATGCTTAGGCATAACTAAGGCCTCACAGCCATGATCATCCTTTCAATTTGCACTGAGAATTTTTGCTCATACATTGTTCTATTTGATGGGGATTGTCTCTTTCTTTCCCTCTCTGGGGTATTTATGTTTTTGAACTGAAATACTATATCTATTTGGACATATCCAGTTATTTATTTGCATATTCCAGAATGTTTTGCATATGAGATGCTAAATGAGGCCATCATTGCAATTATACAAGTTTGCGTGTGCAATGGTGTACTAAGACCACAAACTGATTGGCACGCCTGTTGGGTACACAGCATAGTATGGGAAGAAAAATGCCCCAGTTCCACAACATTTTCAAGATCTGCTTTTGTCATTCATGTATGATAGAGATCAGTCACAATTCTCACATTTCCAAGAAATGACACAAAAAGGTTAAGAAACCTAACACTTTGACTTAAAGTCTGGCAATCTTCTTGTTAAGAAAACTAAAAAAATCTACTTTGGTTTTTTTAATCCTTAAAAATGTGTCAGATTAAGTGTATCTAAGTGAGACCTGAGAGAGTGTGATTCTATTTAAACATGAAATAATAATAATAATAGGATGTTCTTCCACCAAACACCTTTCAGGTTCAGGAAAATTTATCCATAAAGATCAA
Organism: Otolemur garnettii; assembly: GCF_000181295.1. Taxonomy (NCBI): domain Eukaryota; kingdom Metazoa; phylum Chordata; class Mammalia; order Primates; family Galagidae; genus Otolemur; species Otolemur garnettii. The sequence continues at coordinate 6,152,348 of NW_003852451.1, forward strand.
AAGGTCATTTTAAAGCAGCATGATTCTCACTCATATCTGTCCATCTTACCCAACTAAATTCAGAACCTGGGCTTGTCTGTGCCAAGAATTCCTTACCCACTTCCTAGATACCACAATGCCCCTTAGGCAGGTTTTTGCTGTGAGACCAGGATCAGGGGAGGGAAACCATCCCCGCTCCTGCCTATTATGGAAGCCTATGGGCAGTTATAGCCATGAACAAAAGTATCACTAGCCAGTTTGAGAAATGCACTTTCCTTATTCTCTCAAAAACCCCACTGTTCTTCCAAAACCTCCCGAAGCTTCTCTGACCTACCTCCTGAAGGAAAGGAAGGGAAGGTATTTGCATGGTGTTACCCAGAACCACGCTGTGTACATGTATGAGTCCAAACACAGAGTTCAAGATGACACAGACAGCGCTCTTGTCTCTGTACTCCAGGGAATGGCGAAGCTCTCGACACAAAGGACTTTTTAATAAAATTTCCACACTTCACTCCAAGAAGAACACACCGGATGGGTGCACCTCTTTATTACCACTCCACACCTTGTTGCCCAGCTTTTGTATTCCCAGCCCTCAGAGGTAATCACCATTAATAGCTTCTGGTGTGTACTTAGAAATACGTTACAGAAGAACACATGCCCATAGTGTGTAATGCATGTGTGTCTATATCTTTTCATAAAAGGTCACAAATATAATCCTACAGAACATTCTATTCTACACTTGCCTTTTTCCACTTCCCACCATCTAAAGATCCTGTTAGGTCAGTGTGCACAATTCTACCTTGTTCTTACCAATACTTGCATAGTATTACTTTGTATACCAAATGCAGTCAATATGTAGAATTTTCCAAAATTTAAGATGGTATAAATATTGTTCAATGAGATTTTTTTTTAACGTCTTAGTCTGCTGGGGCTGCTATAATAAAATACCACAGACTGAGTGGGATGAACATCAGAAGTGTATTTTTCACAATTCTGGAGGCTGGGTCGTCTAAGATCAAGGTGCCGGCATATTGGAATCCTGGGGAGAGCTCTCTTCCTGGCTTGCTGACTGCCACTTGCCTTCTCACTATGATCCCACATGACACAGAGTCAGCTCTGGTCTCTCTTTCTCTTCACCTAAGGACACTAATCCCATCAAGGCACCTTTACCCTCAAGGCCTCATCTAAACGTAACCACCTACCATAGGCTCTACCTCCAAATACCATCACATTGGAGGTTATTGTGTCAATATACCAATTTGGGGGGATGATCAACCTTCTATTTAACAGTTTATATGTTCTTGCAGTATCTTGAGTATCTCTTCTTTATAAGTTATATTGTTAGAAATTATATTGCTGAATCAAATAATATGTAGATTATATATTTTTTTTACAAACAATTAAATGCTGTCAACAAGTAGTTCATGAGTGGTTCATCTCCATTCTGTTAATTACTAATCTTTTAATTTTTTATTTATTGCTAAGGCATTAAATATTTTCTAATCGAATAGAAATAACATAATTTAATTCTATTTTCCCAATAGATTGAGCGAGCTTGAGTGTATTTCAAATGACTGTTGAACACCTATATTTTTATTCTTTGAATTAGTTTTTAAATGCTTGTGTCTCTTTTTATATTGAGTTGTCTTTTTTCTTTATTGATTTGTAAGATCTTTTGATATGTTCAGGGAATTAGTCTCTTGACATATGTATTGCTTATACTGTTTCTAATTTGTTGATTTTCTTTTGAGTTTGATTTGGGGTTTCTAATTATCTATTGCTGCATAACAAACATAACAAATCATTCAATGCCTTTTAAAAAAGACATTTTATTACTTTCCAAAATTCTGAGAGTCTTGAATTTGAACAGGGCACAGTGGGGACAGCATGACTCTTCCTGCATGAAGTCTGTTGGGGATGTGTTGTCTCAGCTGGCTTCTGCAGTCCAGAGGGCTAGCACTCGGTTAGGAAGCTGGGAGGACTGCTGGCTGCCTGGAGTAGCTTTACTGGAACCTTGTGGTTCTTGACTAAGCTCAGTTCTTTGGTTCTTCTTCACGTAGTGTCCAGGGCTGTGTTTCCCCTTCTGGACCTTCTGCATGACCTCTCAACGTGCTAGGTCCTTCACAGTAGCTGTTCTTCTTAGTTCAGATCTTTCCAAGCCAGGAGGAGCTTTCAGGACTCCTGAATCATAAATCAGAAGAGTCTATTACATGCTCTCGATTAAGGCGAGTCACAGGCTCGACTTAGATTTAAGGGAAGGTTCTACACAAAGGCACACATTCTGCAAAGCCACCACCTATACAGCAGACTACCAAAAGGTTATTTCTGTTTCTGGTTGTGTTGCCATAGACATATTTAAAATTTTTGCTTGGTAGTCAGATATTTTTATCTACTTTAAGATTTTTGGTTTTAAGGCCAGCTTAGAAAAGACTTCACTACTCCAAAATTATAAGATTTGTTATTTGTTGTTTCTTACACTTTTGATCCTTTGCTTTTCAAATTTAAATTTTTGTTTTATTTGGATTTACCTTATTTTTGAGGAATACAATGGAAGTCTAAATCAAACTTTTTAAAAACTCTGTTTCAACACTGTCTGTGGAATAACCCATTAATCCCCACTGATTTGAAGTACCATCTTTATCATAGAGTAAATTCCCATAATGATTGGTATTTGTTTATATATCTACACTTGCTACTCTTCAACTTCCTTACAGCATCAATAACACCAAACTGTGTTGAATTGCAGATTTTTCAGTGTTTTCAGGTACGTGGAAAACAGAGGGACATTATCCAGGGTTGGGTAACATGACATGGGTACAGCAATTCAGAAAGAGAAATGGCCCAGAGAACATAAGCACATTTTTTTGTGTGGGATGTGGGAAAATTTGAGCATTTTTGAAAAGAAGTCAAATTAATAGTGACCCCAGGAGGCTCAGTGACTAAGTTTAACTCAGTTATATCTGGTGGGCTCAGGAGTAAATCATTCCATCAGATGGTCTCCAAAGGGCAGCAGCTGTGAGGGGCCAAACTGTGCAGCTGTGGGTACATGGGTAACCACTTCCCTTACAGCACTGGGCCACTTTACACAGGATGGGAAAGCCAGGGGGGCACATGTGTTGGAATCTTCCCTATAGTTTCTTATATCTGTTCTCTTACATTCTTTTTTGGCTGTTTTTAAAAATGGGCAAATCAAAATACACATTCTCCTAAGTGAGGGAGTGTCTATTTTATATTTAAGTACAAACATACCTTGGAGATATTGTGAGTTCAGATTCTGATCACCATAATAAAGTAAATATCAGAATAAAGCAAGCCTCACAAATATTTTTGTTACCCAGTGCTTATAAAAATTATGTTGACACCCTAGTATACTTTATTAAGTGTGCAGTAAATTGTCTTAAAAATTTACATGACCTAATTAAAAATATTTTATTGTTTAAAAAATCATGCTAATGTTATTCTGAGTTTACAGCAAGTCACAGTCATTTTGCTGGTGGAGGATCTTGTCTGCATGGTGATCTGGGTGGTGGTTCTCAAGGCTGTGGGGGCTGTGGCAATTTCATAAAATAAGACAGTGATGTTTGGCTTTTCCTTGCACAGGAGTCCTTTGTAGCATGTGAAGCTGTTTGATAGCATTTTACCTATAATAGAACATCTTTCAATTTTTGACAAAATTGGTGTCAATCTTCTCAAAACTTCTCAAAGCCACTGCTTTATCAACTAAGTTTGTTAAATTCTAAGTCATTTATTGTCATTTCATCAGTGTTCACAACATCTTCACTGGAATTATATTACATCATAAAAAAAAAAAAAAAAAACACTTTCTTTGCTCATCCAAAAGAAGCAACTCCTTACCCATTACAGTTGTATTATGAGGTTGCCGCAAATTAGTCACATCTTCAGGCCCCATTTCTATTTCTCTTGCTAGTCCTACCACATGTCTGTCTGCTTCCTCCCCTCACGTCTTGAACCCCCAACAGGCATCCATGAGAGTTGAAATCACTTCTTCCAAACTCCAATTAATGTTGATATTTTCACCACCTCTCACAAATCATTAATGTTCTTAATGGCATCCAGAATGATGAAACTTTACAAGAAGGTTTATAAAGCTGCCACGGTGGCTCCTGCATGTAATTCCAGCACTCTGGGAGGCCAAGGCAGGTAGACTGCTTGATCTCAGGAGTTTGAGACCAGCCTGAGCAAGAGTAACACCCTGTGTCTGCTAAAAGTAGAAAAACTGGCTAGATGTGGTAGCCAACACTTGTAGTCCCAGCTACTCAGGAGACTGAAGCAAGAGGATCACTTGAGCCCAGGATTGGTTTGATTGAGGTTGCTATGAGCTATGATGATGCCACAGCACTCTACGCAGGGTGACAGAGTTAGACTGTGTCTCAAAAAAAAAAAAAAGATTTTAAAATTAATTTTTCCCAAATCCCTCACAGTGATCACTGTATATGGCAGCTGTGGCCTTATGAAATATATTTCTCAAATGGCAAGACTTGAAAATTAAAATTACTCCTTGATCCTTGGGTCACAGAATGGATGCTGGGTTAGCAGGCATGAAAACAACATTCATCTCCTTGTACATCTTTATCAGAGCTCTTGGGTGACCAGGTGTGTTGTCAATGTGCAATAATATCTTGAAAGGAATCTTTTTTTCTGAGCAGCAGGTCTCAAAAGTAGACTTAAAATACTGAGTAAGCCATGCCACAAGCAGATGTGCCATCATCCAGGCTTTGTTGTTTCATTTATACAGCACAGAAAGTGTCACTTTAGAACTTCTTAAGGGCCCTAGGATTTCTGGAGTGATAAACGAGCATTGGCTCCAACTTAGAGCCACTGGCTACATTAACAAGAACATCAGCCTGTCCTTTGAAGCTTTGATGCCAGGCATTGACTTCTCCTCTCTAGCTGTGAAAGTCCTAAAGACATCTTCTTCCAATAGAAGGCTGCTTATGGTACATTGAAATCTGTTGTATAGTGAGGACATGTTCATCACTGATCGTAGTTAGTTATTATAGATAACTTGCTGCAACTTTTACGTTGGTACTTATTGCCTCACTTTCTACTTTCATGTTTGGAGATGCCTTCTATCCTTAAACCTCATAAACCAACCTCTGCTAGTTTCATGGGTTTCTCCTGCAGCTTCCTCACCTCAACTCTCTTAGCCTTCATAGAATTTAAGAGCAAGAGCCTTGCTCTGGATTAGGCTCTTTGGCTTAGTGGAATGGTGTGTTTCTCTATGTCAGCAATGAGGACGTTTCAGTTTCTTACCGTTTATGCATTTACTGGAGTAGCACTTTTAATTTCCTTTAAGAACTTCTCCTTTGTATTCACAAATTGGCTAACTCTTTGGTACAAGAGTCCTAAATTTTAACATCCCTTCCTCACTGAGTTTAATCATTTTTAGGTTTTAATCATCCTAATTTCAATATGGTTGTGCCTCAGAGATTAGAGGAAGCCAAGGATAGGGAGAGAGATGGAGGGAGTCTCTTGGTAGAGTGGAAGGATCACACACAGTGTGTATTGACTAGAGTCACTGTCTCATATGGGCATGGTTTGTGTTGCTGCAAGACAAGTGCAATAATAACATCAGTAACTAGTGATCACAGATCATCAGAGCAGATATCATAATAATGAAAATGTTTCAAGTGTTGCAAAAATTACCCAAATGTGACACAGAGACACAAGGTGAACATATGCTGTTGGAAAAATGATGCCAACATGATTGATGCAAGGTTGTCAGAAACCTTCTATTTGTAAAAATCACAGTATCTGCAAAGTTCAGTAAAGTAAAGCACTATAAAATGAGGTATGCCTGTATAAGTGATTTTTCTGCTGCATGAATATTTTGCAAGATATTCTTGTTGTTGATTGCTTCACAGAAAATTCTTCCTTATAGCACTATCACTCTGTATGACTTACATACAGAATTAATTATAGCACTATCAATGTATATGACTTATGTACAGAAAATATTTACTTTAATATATCACAGGTGCCAAGGAAATACTGACATCATATCTGAGATATCACATATTGATTCCCTCTTTTATTCATTCATTTGCCATCAAGTAGTGATGGTACTTTCACCCTATTATGGATTATTTATGAAAGTGTCTTATTGTATTTGGGTCCCAATATTACCAATATTACCAGAGTAAAACCAACTTCAGGGAGGAAAATACTGAGACTATCTCCAGTAAATGCAAGGTAGCACTTCAAGTACCGAGCCTGGACCCCTTCTGGTACCACCTTTACCCTTTCATGTATCTGGTTTTTTATATGAATTCCCTAGGCCCTACTATTTCACATACATTTTTTCCCCTTGATTAATATCTCTAAAGAAAGCTTTCAAGTTTTTACTGTCTCTTCTATTTCTTCTATAAAAGTAATCCCATATTCCTTTAGCCTCTCCTTAGGAATCATTTGTATGAGTCTCCTATGGATTTAGTTCTGCGTGTATTTCATAAACAGAGAGCAAGAAGTCCCCAGAGATGGGAGAGCCTCTGAAGGTCACTCACAAGGTCAGGGAACTGCCTGTGAGTAAGCACAGTACCCTGAGTTTTGCATCTTCTGTTTTTGATTTTCTGTTATTTTCTATTGTTTTCCTGTGGGACAGAACACAACTAGATACCATGAGTGTGACTGAGGCTGAACACTAAAAACACACTTTGTGTTCTCCTTATGTTAATGGAGAGTTTATTATAATGAGCTTCAGTTTATGTTTTTCTTCCATATTCTTGTTTGCCATCTAAATGTGTATTGATACAAAGGATTAGAAAAAAATAGTACTTTGAGATACATTTTTAATAGTTGATAGGTTAAGGGTCATATCCCTCATTTTGTTATTGCTAATTCTTTAATGTCCAAATTATTGAAGTAGTATTTTTTCTTTGAAATTAACTCTGTTGTTTTTTGATAAGTACATAAAAATCTGGATTTTAAATAAAAAAATCTTAGGTTTTTAATCAATTTAGGCAGAAGAAGAATGAAATAAAATGTAGGATAAAATGTTTTTAACCACTGTCAAAATGACTTAAGAGCATTTTACTGTACTTTTGTCATACAAGTAATCAATAGAATCTTCTAAATCTCCAGGATACAGTTGTCAAATGCCAGGGCGTGCTTTCAAAGATTTAGAAGCATTCCTTCCCTCAGAGTCTAGGAGGAGAAAGAGAGAGTCCGTAACAGAGGAATTTGCTTTAGCAGATGTAGGCTGTAAAGAAGATACCAGTCATCAATCTAGAAGGTTCTTTTAGACCAGCACTTCTCCAGGCGTGGTCTGTGTGACAGTAATCAGCTCCGGGGACCCTCACATGCTCCTCAGGAATTTGATGGTCCTCACCTAAACTGTTTAAATATTATTGCTTACATTTATTTTATAAATTTCAAGTGTCACTTTTCTAGAAAGTTCTTTACATTCTAACCCCTGGGGTGTTCCTCCAGCTGGAGCTCAGTGTGGTCCTTTCACTCTGGAGCGCAGTCAGAGCCTGCAGACCATTCCAGCTCGTCTTGTGTCGCTGCCCGTCACTGTTTATCTCTGCCCTGCTGTTACCTTGTCTTCTTTCCCCAATGCACATTCACAAAAATAAATTAATGGCACAAAGTTTTATTTTAAGCACCAAAAGAAAGACAAAAATATGAACATAAATATGACAATTCAGAGTAACTTGGCAAATGTAAATTGTGAGCAAAGCTGCGGGACAAACGCAGAGAAGTGTCTGTCTGTTTAAGGGTAGAGATGTGCAAGTGTGGTCACTCTTCAGAAATAATATTTAAGGTGTGCGTGTTAGTTGAGATGCTGATTATCTCAGTAACAAATAGTCCAGCCTCCTGGCCCCAGCTGTCATTTCATTTTCAAATAGTGCCAACGCTTTGGAAGCTTTTGCCTCTTTTTTTAAATAGCTCTGTGAAGTTTCTGTTAAACCAGTGGAATTCTTCCAAAATTGGCACAAAATAGCACTCTTCAAAGTGAAGAGTTTAGTCCATAAAGACAGAATAAAGAACAAAACTATAGAAACAGGACTCCAAATTATGCACCTCAGAGGAAGACTTGAGTATAATTTACACTGTTCTCTAGAAGGTTGTAAAAATCAGTCAAAATTAATAGCAAAGAAGCTGTTGGAAATATTCTTTATCATTTAGCCAGGAGAAATCAAGATGGAGTCCCAGAGTAGAGTGTCCCCCCGGCCCTAGCTGTGGGCAGGATTCAGCCTGTCTCCTGGAGAGGTCTCTTAGGCTACACCAGCGTGAAGCCACATCCTGTTCCCTGTACAGAACTTGCTGTCAGTCTTCTAATGTTAATCTTAGAAGCTGAGTGAATGCCAGTAAAGGTCTGAGGAGAAGTTGCTTTCAACACAGAATCCTAATGCCAATCAAGTTTCTTTTTAATGTGCGAACAAGGAGGGACACATTCAGACATGAAGGATCCAGAACTCTTTACCTCCTGTGCTGCTTCCCCAAAAATATCTATTAGACCGTATGGACTCCACAAAATACAAGGGAATTCAACAAAGTGGAAGAGATTGGCAGCTCAGGGTGAATAAAAAGAACTCCCAAGGGGAACATGGACCAGAAAATGTACTGCTTGGAAAATAAAATTGAAGCCCAAGATAAAGGAAGGAAGCCACAGGCTTCCAAAATACAGCTTGGGAGCAGACCTGAGAAGGAAGGAAGCATTTTAGGACAGTCAGTTAATGAGAGGGAGGCTGAGGCGGGAGAGCTGAGTATTCACATGGAGAATGCGCGTATGTCTTTGTTAACACAGAGAAAGAAAGGCCATGTTGACACTGAGGAACAGAAAAACCCATGCTAGAAAACTGTCCATGTACAAAGCAAAATGGTTTTACAAGTGAATATGAGGAAAAATTAACTTGATTTGAATTTCAGAATATTTCCCTTTAAGTCACCCAGGTGTGATAACACAGAAGTGGGATCCAACCTTAAGGTTCTAATGAGTGAATGTAGTTGTATAAGCTTAGTGTTATCATAGGTTTGTTTATTTAACTGAACTTCCAGAATCCACCTATAGGCAAAGCATGTCACTGTGGTTGGTAAAAGACAAAATGTAAATGTTATAAATAATGTAAAAATAAAAGTATAGGTTAAAAAAAGTTGAGAAATGGAGAAAAAAGAGGTAAAAACAGCTCAAAGACAGTCACTTCTTCATTTTACAAAACAGATACTCAAGATAAGTCCCAAGTTTCATGGATCAAGAAGTAGATAAGCCTTAAAAATATGTATATGTTGAAGATAAAACAGGTCAGTGTAAGAATTAAAAATTTAAAATGTAACACCCCATAGGTGAAGGGCTCAACTACAACTTAAACTTTATCTTAGAATTGAAAAAAATGTAACGTAAACAATTGTTCCCTCATGTTAATTTTAAATTAAAAAAAAAATTAAAATGTCAACTGAAAATTGGGAGGGGCAGAATTTGATGGCAAAGCAGTCTGTCAGCTCAGGCACCTGGAGCCTGCAGGGCTCTAACGGGGGACTTCTTGTGTGGGGCTCCCAGGTCCTTTACATTTGTCCCCTGCACCTCAGTGTCTGTCACCACGGAAGTTCTCTGTGCCCTCAGCCTCCTCTCTGCACATTCCCTTCACTTGCTTGTTCTGAAGTAAGTGGGTATAGTTGTTTAATTCTGAGGCAAATTATTGGTCAACATTGTTGACCAAAAATCCAAAGCTGCTATTTTCAATAGGTTTTGTTAGGAATAAAATATAAGTTGATGCCCCATCTAACCCTTTATTTCTGTTTCTACATTGGTTGGCAACTCAAAAATAAGACTTAATATTCATTCACTATAAAAACCACCACATCCCTGCCGTCTAAGGCTGCATGTAGGTGGATGGCTGTTTGTTCTCACCCCAGAAACCAGCCACCATCTTTCCCTTCTTGGACTTGGCAAGGCTTTGACTTCTATCTCCTTGGTCAGGGTATTTTCACCTTTTTTGACTCAGAATTAGCTTTCATCTAATGGTTGGAGAAAGTTTAACAACAGATTCTGAGGACAGTGGAAGAGCCCTGCTGTGTTGCTGTTGCCAATTCCTGTGGTGTAAATATACCCTTCTCAGTAAATTTAAAACTCCAGTGTATCCCCACTGAATACAGACTTGGGGGAGGGAGAGGACACAGTTGGCTCTTGAGCTGTGCAGCTGGCTCCAGTATGATGTGGCCTCCCTGGCCGCCTCATTTGGAATGATTCCTCTGAGTTCCTCTCACTAGATCTAGCTACTTGGAATGGGGCAACTTCTGATAAATATAAGAACAATTCACAGTCCTGAAGGTGCAAAGCCAGAGCTGAGAAAACAAGCAGTTCACTACCCTACTTGTTAACTACAGAAGCAGCCGTGCCATCCTGCTGCACACCAGTTTCTGAGAGTAGATATCTGTATGGGCAGCAGTGGGGTTTCCCTTAGCACGGCTCACGTCAGAAATACGTATGCACACATACATGCGTGTAAACACGTATGTCCCCTAATAACTCTCAGCCACTGTCTGACTAAAAACCTAATTACTTTGGGAACGAATAGGAGAACCCATAGGAAGCATTAGATCATCTTAACTCATTTAGGTCAGAATTTTTGTTTTATCATGACTTAATCTAAAAGACTACACAGCTGCCTTTTGTGGTTTACTTGAAAGGCAAATTTGGATGCAAGTCTCTTCTTGGCTTCTGCAGCCTAGTGCTGTTTTGACATCTGCAGAGTGGGCTGAGCCAGGCTGTGACCACAGAGGGTGCTGAAGCACCCCCGTGCATTACCAGAGACAGGCCACTTAACTCCATTATCGCCAGTGTTTGGGGAAAATATTATAAACTCCTTTTGTCCTATTTTTTCCCAAGTCAAAGGAAAAGTCCACTGTTGGTAAATGGCAGTGAAATGGACATAGATGAATTTGCCTTCTGTGTAGAGAGGCACTCCGTGTGCTGGCTCTGCATGCTCTGATTCACCACTTAATGTGTGGCCAGGCCTTTCTGTCCAGCTCAGCCCCTGAGTAAAGCAGGAAGGTCTCAGTGGGAGGGACGAAGGGCCCTTCTGAGAATCTCCTTAACTAATTACTTCCTGGATGAATACAGCATCCTCCTTTTGCTACCATACCTCTCCATGTCCAAGTGTGTGAAATGATTCTGGTGTCCAAGGTGAATTTATAAAATATAATTTAAAGAACTCATTCTTGGCAATATTTATTTTGAAACAAGTGTCTTCATTTGTGTATCCTTCTCTCTGTTCAGATCAGATCCTCACCATTGTTTGTAATCCATTCATATAAACGCCATTGTTTCTGAATATGTGGGTTGTTACAAAAGTTTTGGGACACATAAAAATCAAGATAGGATCGGTGGAGGCAGAAACAGGCAAAGCCATGCTAGCAACCTGGATGGGCCGGGCAAATTGAAACCCGAACAGGTGAATCAGAAAGGATGTGGTCCACTGTGTTTCCTGGAAGTGAAACAGTAGACCAGAACAGACCACAGTCTGTCTCAAGCTTTGATAGTGACAGACCAACATCTCCACCTTAGAACATTTTGGGGTAGAGTAGAGTAGAATATTTGGCATTTGGACCATCTCAGAAAATCTAAGGTGTGCTGGCATAGAGGTGTTGTGGTCTCCCACGATGTGAATTTGTGGACACGAGGAAATGGAGATGTGAATTGACTGGCTCAGACACGGGGCAGAGTGCACCAAGCTGGATGGGTGCCCTGTCTTCCCTTCCTTCCTGTAGGCATTATTTACTGATCCTCCAGTTTACTCATGGAGACATGGTTTTTCTGAACTCAATGTATAATATTTATCACTGGCCCACTGGTATGAACTGCTTTTTGACTTTTATTAAATTTTTTGAATATTATTTTTCTATTTTGTTGACCTCACCCAAAGCTCTTAAACCTCTTGCCAGGGGTCCTTCGTCTCAATGATTCCCTTCTACTTCTATTTCAGCAAGTTAAAATCCACCTCCACAGTCCAGTTTGCATGCTATCAGTTCCAGAAAGGCCTTCTTGATAACTTCAGCTTTCAATTTGTTCTAGTATACTCCCTCTGAATTCACTTCAGATATTCCATTTGTCTATATTTTTATTACTTCCCCGCTGTACTTAGTCCCACAGTGATACTGTCCCACAGTATAGTATCTGCAAAATAGGAAGTGTTTAAGATGTGCAGTATTTATAGATAACTGCTACAAAAATAATTGGTTAGAAAAATGGCAGTGTGTGTTCAATAAGTAGTTGATTCTGACCTGATTGAAGATAACCAGGTAATACCATGGTCAGGCAGAGAGGAAGAGCAAGACACTAATAAATATTGTTTTTAGTTATAAAGATAGCATATGCTATATGGCAAATGACAGAATACAAATAAGAAAATAAGTATTACCCTTAATCCCACTTCTTAGTGATTAAGATTATATACCTTTGACTGAGTTTCCTTCATCTAAAGGTCAGAACATCTTGTAAATATTTCATAAAATCACAAAGCTGCATATTATTTTTGGTTTTTGCTAGGACTTCCCTGGGAGCGATATTAGCCACAGTTGTACAAAAGGGGAAAGCATTTGTCCTCTATCAGGACAGATCTCGTAATAACCTTTGTAAAAGTGGATTTAGACAATATTTTGTAATTCTAATGAGAAAGCGCTAGAGGGTGTTTCCATCTGGCCTCCTTTTTATACAATAGGAAATGTATTTATGCCTGTGTTTTTCTGGAATTTCTCATTTTCAGCCTCATTTGTGAAATATGTGGCTGACTTGCTGGGGCCTCCTGACCCCACAGTTGTCATCATGGTCATGCTGACGCAGCGGTGGGGTAGAGGACGTCCTTACTGGCCTGGCCTTGCAGGTGGCCACAGGCTGCTGTGAGGCCAGCTGCTGATGTCAGGCAGAGTAGCCCTAGGATTTCCCGCCCTCTTGCCCTTGACTGCAGCCTACAATTCACCATTGAGCTGGGACAGCCTGGGTTTTACTGGGTTTGTAATCTTTTGGGGTCTTTCAGACACTTTCCTTAGTCACTTTGCTGATCCTTCTTTGATGCAAGTTACAAATGAGCCACAAGAATAAGCCTACACTAGGAATTTGGCCACTGCCTGAATTCACTGAAAATTAAAGCTGTTGTAAGCTGAGGGTGTGGATAGGGAAAATTTTTTATCTAATTAAACTATATTCTAACTATTACTCCAGAAACATGAACATTTATACAATCTGCCATGTATCAGTTTGCAGATTCTGTGTATCCAGACAGCTCTGCCCAACACCAGAGTAACATTCCACTGTCAGCAAAGATTGCGACTTCAGTTGCAAACACTCACTGAGTAACCATGTGCATGACCTGCCTCAGCCACAGTCCTTTTAGGTAAATGGTGCTGGTGATGAGCATGAACTGTATGAGCCTCCATTTCCTCATTTGCTAGGTGAAGATAATAGGTCCATTTTGGAGAATTGTAAAGCACACACAAAAATAATGTAGATGAGGGATATTGTGAAGCGTGTAAAGCAATATAGAGATGTAAGGCATCAATATTACTGGTTGTGGCACATTCGGGATTCCCCAAAGCCTGAAGCTCACTTCCCCCCACCTTACACACATCGTGTCTTTATTTCAACAACGTAAAACTTTCAAATAAAGTACTTTTGCACTTCAGAGAGTTCACTAGGCCAAACTGATCTCATTGCTCATTGAGATTTATTTACAATATCTTAGTTATATAGAGTTATTTTAACTGGAAACTTGGCAAATACAAGAAAGCTTAAAATATCAATTATAAGTACCAATTATATAGAGGTTTTGCTGCTCTGTGGAAAATTTGCTCTGCCACAAATTGGTTTGTTACATTCATCCTTCTCGAAACTCAATAATCAGAGATTTGCTCTTGATTTAATTGAAGATATGGCAGATGACAAAAGCCTTTTCTATGAAACAAGAAGGTATTTTGTATGCCATGAACAACCAAAACCATCAGAGGAGGGGAAAATGTGTACTTCTATCCCAAAATGAAATAGAGAAGCAAAATTGTTTAACAACTGCTGCATAGAGTATCTAAATCTGTTATTTATTGTTTGAAATTGCATTGCTTTGGTAATCTAATCAATCAAACTATTGTGTTCTCTACTATAAATGTAAATAAAAGATTCCTTTCTTCCTATGGAATGAAAATGGGCCTAAGATAGAGAAAAGGCTTTAATAGCAGTATCTCTGTTTTTTGTATTTTTGATGCTGCTGTAAATGATATCTTTAATTTTTATTTCACTTCTATTTCACTTTTATTTTCCAATTTTTAAAAAATTCATATTAGTATGAAGGTACAATGAGGTTATGTTTTTTGTGTCTCTAAGGTAAAGTTCAAGTTGTAGTTGAGGCAGTCGAGCCCTTTACCCAGGGGGTGAGTCTCACACCCTCACAATGTGTCCGTCAGGACAGAGCTTACCAATACCCCACCTCCTCTCCTCTCCATCTCCTCCCCTCTTCCTCACTTGAATATACTTGTGTTATTCTCTCATACAGGCATGCAGTTGCTTTTCTTTTAGATTCATATTAGTATTGAGTACATTGGACACTTGCACTTCCATCCTTGTGATACTTTACTAAGAAGAATGTGTTTCAACTCCATCCAGGTTAATACACAGATGTAAAGTCTCCACCTTTTTACAGCTGAATAGTATTCTATGGTACACGTATACTACAGTTTATTGATCCGTTCATGGGTTGATGGGCATGTCTTGACAGTTGTGAACTGAGCTGCAATAAACATTCCAATGCAAATGTTGTGATGAAATGATTTATTTTCTTCCAGGTAGATACCTAGTAATGGGATTGCAGGATCAAATGGAATGTGTACACTTAGCTCTTTGAGGATTCTCCATATTTCTTTCCATAAAGGCTGTATTAGTCTGCAGTCCCACCAACAGTGCAAAAAGTGTTCCCTTCTCTCAACATCCACACCAACATTTGCAGTTTTGAGATTTTGGCATGTGGGCAGTTGCCGTATCTTGAATAAGACCTTTGGAGGCTTGAGAGGAATCCTTAAGGGGTCATCATTAAGGTGATCGCGTATCTGAAAAAGAAGAGGAGTGGAGTGAGAGGAGTGGTGAGAGATGGGATCACGGACACCAGCTGATCTGGTAACACGTTGTACAGCTGCATCTGTTGCTTTTAAAGGAAAGCATACAGATTTAGGCTTCTAGGCTCAAAGAGGCTGCGGAGAGAAATAGGTGCCTCTTGTGTTAACTTTAGCCTGAACCAATGGGAAGAGGATATCAGTACTGAACGCTGTTGGCCCTGTTAGCAGCCATTGAGCTGCTCTCTGTGCCAAGGGATAGTTGTTAGTGTCAGGCATCCAGAGGAGAGTGATAGAAAAGATTGGGAACATTCAGAAATTTGTCCTTTCTGTCATTGATCGAGTTGCTATCGAGTTACTAAGATCATTGCCTTCTCGCCTTTAATTCTGTTATGCACGGGAGCAGGTACCACAATATGCTGTATGTGATTGTGTGTACTGAACAACAGCAGTGATGGGTTTTTTATTCATTTTTTATTATATTACCTAGGAACAGAACATGAGAATAGAGCCAACAGAATTTTTTTATTGTTCCAAATTTAATTTCAGCATCAGGAATTGGTATATGAAAAGGAAGTGAATCTAGAATCAGAAGCAAGAGTATAATAGCAAAAAAGAGTGACAGCACCGTCTTATGAACACATATAAAAGCTTGGTACTGTGAAAATAAGAATATATTACACATACCCTGTTAGTTCTTATCTGCCCTTTTAAAAGTTATCTATTGCTATGTTAACAAACCACCCCAAAGTTGGCTTTTTTAATCAGCAGCCATGTCATTATCCTCACACTTAGGTGAGTTACAAATATGGGCAGGGCTGGACTAGACAGTTTTCTATTTGTTTGGTAGTAGTCAGCTGGTGGAGGTGGCTTTTTTTTTAATTAAGTCACATGCATAGATCACGAATACAGATCACGAATTTATGCATATGTGGGGTACGATGTGTTGCTTTTTTAATACAATTTAATGTGCTTACATCAAACTAATTAATATAGCTTTCAACTCATTTACTTGATTATTGTGTTAAGACATTTATGTTCTACACTTGATAAATTTGACTTGTACCCTTGCAATATGCTCCATAGGTGTAATCCTGCCTTTAACCCTCCTTCCATCAAACCTCCCCACTCTTTGGTGGAGGTGGCTGGAAGGAGGGGTTCAGCTCTGGTTGTTGATGGTTTACTGACACATGGCTTTTCCTAGATGGGCAGTGTCCAGAGTCAGAGCCCCCAGAGAGAGTGGTCCAAGAGACAGGTAATAGAAGCTGGCAGTGTTAGGCCTGGGCCCAGAAACTGGCAAAGTGTCACTTTCAGTGTCTTCTTTTGGACAGTGTTACAGAGTGTGACCAGATTCAAGGGCAGACCATATCTCAGTGATAAAGAGTAAGAAGAGTTCTCATCAATCTTCAATTGTTCTACGGGCCTTTTCTTTCTAAATATATGTGTCTCATGAGGTTACCTAATAGCTATATTTTCTCTTAATCTATAGTAACTCTTCATCTATCACATCTATCCTGCTTTACCCCACTTACATCTCTTCTCCAGCACTATTGAGTGGGTTTTCACTTCCTTCTGATAACAAAGTGGTTTCCAGCCCCTTAATTTACCTCGTTCCATTGCCGTCATCTCAGCTAACTATATCCCCTTCAGTCTTTCCAAGTGCCCTTAATCTGAGTAATTCCTATTTACCCTCCATTTCTCAGCTCCTCTAAAAAGCTTTCCCTCCAAGCTCATCCTCCTGTGCCCTCACCTGTTCATTAATGTACCAACTCAATTATCTGTTGAATAGAATATTTACTGAGGCACTAGTAGGCACCCAGGGAATTACAAGAGAAAAAGAACCTGCCAGTGGATAATTCGTCTCAAAAGCTACACTGAGGATTTGTGTCTCCAGGTGGTGCACGGTGGTGTGTTTCGGACCCTTGACCACCCCCAGGTGCTATCAGCATCTCAGAGTATGAGCAGATCCAGCCTCAGTCAGCAGCTCTCATTCCACAAGACCTCCCTGGAATAGTGTTTATTTCTTTGTGCCAGCCATCCAGTCTTCCTCTCACAAATCCAGCATCAGAGGAGAAAAGAGAAAAATTGCCTGGCTCAGTGAAGTCTGAGGGAGGTTTTATCAGGGTGTTTAATAGCTAGGGTTGGAATTCAATTTTGAATTTCCCTGCTGTGGCAGTTAAATGTAAGGCTTTATATTACCACTTCTCTTTCATTCTTCTCAGCTATATTTTCACTTGAACGTTTTTCCCTGGTCATGAAAGGAAGCAAATGGAAGAAAAATCAATACAAAGTTTTTAAAACAGTATCAAATAAGTGTTCTACCAAATATCATTGTTATAACAGAGAGTGAGGTTGGGTCCTCAGAAATTACCATGTCAAATTTGGGGATTGCTTCAAATATTCTATCTTAAATACTGGTGGAATGAATGCATAACTGTCTTTAGAACAAAACAAAATAAGTTTAGCAGTAAATAAATGTGATTATAAATAATAAGCCACATTTATCTAACATTCATATCATTTAATGCTTGTCAGTAATAATTTGAAATTGATTATAAGAATATAGCAAGCTAGACAGTGACAATGTGATCATAAGCACATGTACGAAAAATCTTTAGGAATATGATCCTGTGATTTGATAAAAGATTCTATAGAGAAATACTCATTTCATATAGGACAAAAAGGTACAAAGAATTTCAAGGAAAATGCTATTAAGAGGACCATATTCCAGACATAGAGAAATGCATGAGCAGAGGAAGATTTGGAAACAGAAAATGTTTAAGAAGCAATAAGGTCTTAAGATGGGTCTTGGAAACGTACCTGGGCACCATACTGAGGACTGTTCAGGTCTCATCCTCATGAGTTTTTAGTTGAGAAATGAATGGGACACTACTGAAGATTTCAGAGAAATTGTGGGTGTTTTTACAGCTATGATTGTTGCCTGAACTGGAATTAAGAGTGATAGTTACAAGAACTTGGGAACTGAAGGAGAGCAGTGAGAGGTAGGAGAGAGGAGGAGTCACATGGGACAGTAACTGAAGTGGCCACAGGATTTTTAGCATCTCTTGATGGGGCTTGTGGGGAAGGGGTGGCTGGGTGGTGCTGAAGCTAATGAACAGAGGGTAGTGTCAAAAGTGTCTCTAAGGTAAGGTGACCAGATTTTAACATTGGTAAAGCGGGACGCCATTGACGGGGTGGGGGGGGGAGGTTCTTAATTAAAAATTTGGTCTATATGGAGCAACAAAAATTTTCACAGAATGCAAAAATAGTATTGTAATATATATTTTTTAATTTCAGCATAAGTATAATTTATAAATACAATACATTAAAAAATTATAGTATTATTTTATTCTTTGGCATATTTCTCATTTGAGTGAATTTTTTTAGTAGATTACTGTCGTTGTTTAAAAGGTCATGAAATTTTTCACAAGCATTTGTTAAATTATATTTCACACATAAAATGGCTTTCAAAGTCTCAACACTTAATTGTGATTTTTCTAATGTCCACACTATTTACTGTAGAAAAAAATGCGTTCAGTCGCAGCATTAGTTCCTGGTAAGGGCAGAGCGTATCCCACAATTTTTAGTGCATTATTGTGTGGAGCATGGTTTATTTCAAAATGATGAAATATTTCTAACCATTTGTTCTCTATTGTGATTTTTGCCCAAGAGTTAACCTTTTCCTTATCAATCTATTTTTTTAATAATGATACCTCGTAAGTCGTAAGTGTCACTTTCAAGGCTGGTGCTAGACTTTTTGCCGCTACTATAAAATATAAATAATATGAGTACTGTCTGCTAAATTCATGAAATAAATAAATAAATGACTTACCTAAATTATCTGAACAGCTGATTTGTTGACATCACTTGTTTAACTAGCACTAGCACTCAGTACGATGTGTATCGTCTGAGAGACAGCTACAAAATGTTTTCATCGTTGCCAATGCCAAAAAATGCCATTGTTCATTAAGTCCAAACAATGGTGGTCGAATTCTAACAACTGATCAACAATGCAAACTTTGATAAGGAGTTCTCGATAATCGGTTCTCAACAATTATTTGTTACTATTAAAGTTTAACATTATAAAATTAACAGAAATAATATAAAACTCATATCCGGGTGAAATAGCCACATGGCAGCCGAAAACCATCTATTCCCTTCCTGTTTTCCCGCCATTCCCTAGCTTGTCATGTATTCTTTCCAAAAATCGGGACTTTTTAAAAACGCCGTGAGACACAGAACAAATTGTTAAAAATCAGGACTGTCCCACCAAAAGCAAGACATCTGGTCACCTTAATAAGGGTGAGAACTTTTCATCAGAGAACATAAAAGAAGGTCACATCATTTGGAGCAGACAAAATTCACTACTTAATAGCATTTAGAACTTAGCTGGGTATAGGATTAGGACTGGTGGTAAACATGACTTTCCACTTAATTTTTGTTTACTCAAAAATAATTATCTGTGGTCTTCTTGGACCACATATGTGTGAAGTTTGGCAACACAGATGATTTACCCATTAGTCTAAGAGAACACAAATAAGTTTAAGTAGAAGGCATGAAACATCTCGGGCAAGTATCAGAGTCAGCACCATCAGACAATCAATCAGAAAGGCAAAGCTTCTTTTTAAAAACTCTAAATTGTCATTTCTTGCTCATCTTGTGAACTGAATTTGATCATCATCATACATTTTTTGAGTCACTATTTGCTAAGCATCAAGTAATTTATATTAAAGATGTTTTATGATTTAATCCCAACAGAAAATAGTATTGATAGTCCCTATTTCAGATGAGGAAGCTGAGGCTCAGGTAGGATGAAGAACTTGCTCAAAGACACTCATGTTCCTTCACAGTGAAATACAGCAGAACCTCTGTAAGTTGACCACCCAGGGGACTATAACAAACTGGTCAGCAGTCGGAGGTGGGCAGCTTAGGGAACTTCCACTGACCACATGTGGTGCATGTCCCATCTATGAAATTGGTCAACTATGGAGCTTCCACTTCAGTTTAGTGAGACAGTGAGTGAGGGTTGGGCCCAGAATCCATTTTTAACCCCATACTTTTTTGTTTCTAGTATCATGTACCCATTGGATATTTTGTTTCCTGATGGGGAAAAAACTAACTGAACTACATGAGGTATAAACTGATGACCAAACCTCAAATTCTGTGTTTTAACCAGCTAAGCTAATCACCCATATATTAGCACACTATTGCATAGCTGTATTTTCAAGTCACTCAGTAAATCCTGATGACTGGGATTATCTATACCTTCCTTCCACAGAATTTACTGAAAGCAGCTCTTGCTTTTACACGTAGGAAGGGAATATAGAAATGTGCCTTTATTAAGGACCTTTAAATCAAAGTGTTGGTTTCTGCCACCAGATCCATTCTCTAGATCAGTGGTTTTCAACCTTCCTAAGGCTGCGATGTATTTTCACTGTCACAGAGGGGTCATGACCCACAGGTTGAGAACCACTGCTCTAGATTCTTAAACCAATGACCAATGTCACAAAATTTCTGTTATTTTAAGAATATTAAGACATAAGCACTTGGGAAAGAAGAAGAATTATAATAACAGCATTAAGGATTATTTGCCTGATTTTGAACTTCAAAAAATTTGCTTCTTTATAGGATATAGTTAGAGGTCATCCAAAGAATCCATTGGGAAACACAGGAAATATATTGGGACTTTGTAAACCATTCACTTCCAAGAACTTCACAGGAGTATCTGCTTAGTCCTCTAGATGAGGACTAAACAAGGGCGTCCCTCTTATGCAAAGGCGTGAGTCTGTTAAGGTTGGACAGGGGCTCTTAACCCGTACATTTGCTCTGCTTTAGAGAGCGGCTTCTCCACCAAGAGCTGGAATTAGCTCTCACTGCTCTCTCCATAGGTGGCTCACACTTCAGAGTCTAAACCTCAGTAAAACCTAGACGATGTCAGAGTAAAGATGTATTGTCCTGTTCCCTGCAGGTGGGTGTGCACGTCACCAAGCCTTGGTGTAGTCTGGCTGGAATTTGGAGTCCTGGAAAATTCAGTAGAAATGTTTAGTGCTTAGATATGTCAGGCAAAGGGGGGATGATACTTGGAGAATACTCTGCAAACAAACCTCCTATGCATTCCAAAGAACGATTCAAGCTTTAAGACTGTAAGGCCTTGCGTTTAGGAAAATAGGTGCCCAGCAAAATAACCCTAGTTCTTATTTTCAGTATCTGATTTCCAGTGTTACCCTGAGCAGCAGTAAAGTGGAAGAGGTAAAGGGAACTGGCCGTGCTCACTGGTATCTGAGTCTTAACCTCTCATTACAAAAAGTGCTTTATAGTTTAAAAAGAAAAGTCACCTTTTATAGTAGGATGGCTTTGAACAGCTCAAGCTGTGCCTAGTATTTCCTCCAGGTGTTCATGAACTCAGTGGAGATGCTATCAACAAAAGACAGTAGCAATGCAAACGCTGAGCCAGCCCTGGAACCCCTCCCTCTTGTTTTTGAGCCTGGCTGAGCTCCAACTTGGAGCTGCCATAAAACTCTCCTGGTAGCATTTTAAAGGCTTTTAAAAGAATGTCCCTCATATTATGTTCTATTACAGTGGTGATTGTTATTGTTGTTATTTCTTACTTTGTAGCAACAGTGAAATCTCCCGTGGGATGTATTGAGAATGGATTGAGAATTACTGAGGGGTGGATCATAGTAGCCCACTCCATTTTCTGAGAAAGGCAAGCTCACTTGCCATTTGGTGTCCCAGTTGCCAACATCCTTGCATCTTCCTCTGGCAGAAGTGATTGTTCTAAGACTCTGGAGGCAGAACATGGGAAATAGAACCAAATTTTCTATGAAATAGCATTATGGAAAATAAATTCTATTTAAAAACTAAAGTGATTGTTTCCCAGTTGTCCTATGGATTCATTTACTGAAATTTAGTCTTCTCTTTCCCAAATGAATCAACAGTGCTTAAAATAGAGTAAGACTTATTATATTCATGGTACAGACAGCTAAGAGGAAAGTGGAGAGGTCATTGGATCTGTCTACACAGCTCTGTAAGGACCACATTCCATCTGAGAGAGCCTTCCGGACATCCTCAAGGCACACGTACACCCTTGGGACAATTCATCTTTCGTGCGTGCATGCTTCTCAAACTCAGCAGGCTCTTCTCAGTAAACTTAAATGCTATATTTAGATGCTTTTGCTCTAGTCCTGACCTAAAAAATGATTGTATATTTTGCCATTTGTAAATTCCCACCATATTTAAGAATATTTGAAGTAAATATTTGCTCACATGCACCCACGTTTTCCTGGGTCACCTACTTGCGGCAACAAACTTAGCATATGGTTTATTTTTATTAGCAAATTACTATAGGGCAGACGTCTATAGACTTGGAGGAAATGATTTCAGTTTTCCAGGGCACTGTCAGTATGTGTGGTTTCCCACTCTAGACATCTGACGTTGTTATCCTGCCGTGGCCTCTGCCCTGGTGGTTATGACCACCTCTCTCCTGGGCTGTATTGTGTCTTTACTAGTGACCCCACCTTGGACTTTGGGGATGGACATTGCTTCCCAAATTTCTTACACCATAGCTAAGAGGAGCCAGTTTTAACTTACCCAACATTTACCTGAACATATCAAGGTAACAGAAGTCATTAACACAGGAGAAATAATTAACAACTGCTCCTGGAAGCTATTCCTAACTTCTAGGCCTCACTTTGTCTCAGAGTTTTTACCTAATTTGTGGCCAGTCTCCAAGGGTGGCAGGTCTGTCCAGTGAGCATCATCTCCAGAGTTCTCCCCTCCTTTCAGAGCTTCTCTGGTCCCAGAGAATCCGAGCTTTTTGTCTCCCCTCTGAGCTTCAACTCTGTGGGGATTAGGACATTCGCTTCCTTTGGTAGCACACCAGCTCTCACTAAAAGGAAACTTCAACTTCTGAAGGTTTAATAAGACACAGAGGTACCTGCACAGCTGTGCAAGGGCACACTGCACAAGTGTTCCCTTCTGTTAAGAGGGCAGCCTTCATAGCTTAATCATGGGGTCACATAACGGAGAGCCAGAGGCTGCCCTCCCCAGGCTCTATCTCTATGTAGAGTCCAGAGACCAGCGTATGATTGTAATGTTAGTAGACATGTCACCTGTCCCTTCCTGGCCAGTTGAGTAGGAAATAGGTGTGTCTTCTCCACCCTGGCTTCTTCCTCTGTCAGTTGGAAAAATAGAACCAAAAGGTGAAAGGTTTGTGAGGTCGTAATGCCCGATGAGCTTGGGTCCCTGAATCTCTGTGGACGGGAAAGCCACCGGATGACCAGAACACGGAGGCATAAACCAGTCGAATATACTGTTATAAGGAATTGAGGTCCTACTGTTTATTAGAGTTGTTGTGTGAGTAGAACTAATTCAGACTGCTGAAATCTACAGAAACACCTCTTCTGTATATTTACAGGAATGTCTTCATTTGAAATGTTCCCTTCATTCAGGGATTTGCTCGATATAAGCATCACTGTAAAGTACTCTCTAAATTGGTCTTTTGCAGTACATAGCAAAAAAAAAATAATAATAAAACACAAATGTTAATACAGAAATTCACCCACAGATGAATTGCATTTTTATTAGAGTATGCATAAATCCTGAAATTACAGGAACTCGAGTTTCACAGCAGAAAGCCCAGGGTCTCTTTACACATACAGGCTTGCTTACTTGTTAAATTAAAACTAAATCCTTCTTTGTCCCATTTCACTTTGAGTTAAACTATGTATCTATTGTTTGCCTTTCTAAGAATGATCTGTTTCCTACACACTTTGAGATTCCTTTCCCCAGACACCCTAAATTCTCGACCCTCGTCTTTGTTGTGGAACCCTGAAGTCTGGGCTATTTGGAAGCTCTGTATAATTTCCTGAGTGTGAAGGGCTGACCCAGGGCTGCCCCAGGGCTGCCACACACAGAATATTGTCTAAGATGAATTGAGCTCTCCTTCATCCCAGAGGAAAAGAAGAAAGTTTGCAGCTGCAGTGAGATTGGCAGCGAGAAGAGGGGCTCTTTCAGGAATTCATCGGAGTTTGAAAAATAGCATCTTAGGAAGAAAGCCTTTTAAAAAGATAGGAAGTAAGATAACATTCTCAGAATACTGTAAAATAAGAACTGATTTTCATAGGATTCGAATGAATAAATCTCATTGCTTTACAGTCACACAAGGGAGGTGGCAGAATAATAGAATTTGGGAGCTGGAGAGCTTCTCTGAGGACTGTTCTGCCCCCACAGGTCTCAGCAAGAGGCCTGAGGACCCCGTGCACCGTTCAAACACATGTACTTTCAAATATATGTTGATTTAATACGTGTGGGGGTGTTTTGGTTGAAATAGTGTTTACTATTCATATATCTCATTTTATGCTTCTTAGCAATAAATAATCTTTAAAAGTTATTTTTTCAAAATTATGGACTATTACAGTCAAAATTATAGACAATAAGAAGCTGTCATTTTCATTAGCTATATATTCTCCTAAGCCTTTTGGACTGTTTCTTTAGTAAAATTCTTAATGGGGAAATTTACATTTAATTAATGCATTTTCAACACCATTTTTTAAATTTTTAAATTACCTTTAAAATGTTTGTTCTTTCAGTGTACAGTAGAATTTTCACACATGTATAAATCAGTGTGACTCCTACCCTTAGCTGGGCTCAGAACTCTGCCCTCACCCTGAATCCTTGCTGCTGTCCCTATACAATCAACCCTGCCCGCCCCACCCTCCTGGAACTGACTGATCTGGTCCCCATCACTACAGTTCTGGCTCTGGGAGAATGCCACATGAATGGCCCCACACAGTGGCGACCTCAGAGATTCCCTCCTTCACTCAGTGTGGAGCCTTTGAGAGTCACCCACTCTGTGTATCCACACTTGGTCCCTTTCTGTTGCTCAGTGGTGTGTACAGTGCCCGCGCCACAGTGCCCTGGACCATTTACTCACTGGACATTGGGACACTTGGGCAATGGAGTGGCTGTGAGCATTCATGTCCTGGTTTAGTGTGAACATAGGTCTCCATTTCTCTCTGTTTTCAAAATTGAGTTATTTTGTTCATTCTCCCATCATAAACTTTCCCTGTGACCTTTGACTATCCCATATCTCTAGGTCTCTGATCTCATGGTTGATTTGTTGGGTTCTTCTTTTTACTTTGATATATTTATACATATATATTTTTTTCATACTTATTTCTTTTGTTTTTCTTGCCAATCTTGTCTCCAAATACAGTTTTTTATGGAAATAAACCAGAAGTTTAGGTTCTTAATTTAAATTCCAATCCATTGGTAAGGATGTACACTTTCACTGCCCAGTGTCAGTTCAACAAAGGCAGGCACTGCCTCAGATGTGAACTTCATCCACTCACGACTGGGAGGTGGCGACTTTTCAGGAAGTACTATAAAGAAGGAATCTAGGAAAGGGATCCAAGGAGCATGAAGGCAAAGCCAGGCCATGAAGGATCTGAGGAGCGGAGTGATTAGTGGCCAATGCAAAGTTATCAGGCTTAAGGGATGGAAAGGTCGAATGGGGGTGAGAATTATTTGAGTGAGTTTGCTAGAGGGATGGAGCTGAGGCTAGGATTTGATGCTCAAAAAACACTTGAGGATCACGAAGATTATGGTCCAGTTTTGGGAATGACAGGTCTACACCAGTGGTTCTCAACTGTCATAGTGTGTTGGGACCAACTGGGAAAATAATGTAAATACAGTTGCCCGTCCCCAACTCCTGGAAAAGCTAACTCAGTCGGACGGAACCAGAACTACGGGCAGGGATTGAAAGCCATTAGCATGTGGTGTAGCCATGGGAGAAGGTAAAGTAGAGAGGAGGGCAAGACAGAAAAACAGACAGAGGCCGATTTGGGTGGATGGATGTTTGCCATGAAGATTCCGGTCACAAAGCATGATAACAAAGTAGTGTTACAGAGTAAGAAAACGCTCCAAGTGCATAGTAAGGGGGAGCACTGCACACGGTGGTAACCCGGAGGGGTGAGGGTGAGGGTCAGCTCTAGCACTCAGCTGCTCTCTGCTGATGGTGCAGGGAGGTAACCCCCAGAAACGATCCTCCCAGCGGAAGGGCCACAGGCTGCCCCTGCAGAGTCCCCATATTCATGTTTGAATCACATCTGCCAGTCAGCCAAAGATTTTTCTTGAAATTGAAATCTGAGTAATAAATTTCATCATTAATGTCAAACAATTTTAGAAGGTAGGTTATTATTGCATTTTTAACTAATAGGTACAAAATGCATGGAAACATTTCATTTGAAGGGTTTTTTTTTGTTTCAGAATATTACAGGGTACGTGTATTTGGATACATGAATTGCTTTCGTACAGTCCAAGTCAAAGTTACAAGTGTGCCCATCACCTGGCTGTGTGTATCGTACCTGTTAGCACCAACTTTTAGTTCCATGCTTTTTAAATGGTACAGATATACGTATTTTCATAACTGGCCCAATTTATTAAAAAACAAAATCATAAAGCAATGGAAATATTTCCAAATACTTATGTTTATAGCTCTTGCTCTGAAGTCCAAGTTATTTTAAAAAAATGTTTCCATACCTGGTAAAAATTGCATCTCTCCTAATAGGATGCAATAGCTATTTTTTTTCTAAAATATCTTATAGTTTGCACTTCTACTGGCAGTCATTTGATGCCACAGAGAGCCCACATGGCACTTACATGCAAAATGTTAAAACTGCTCCCTTTACAAAGCATTGCTGTCGGCTGGAAAATTTTTTTTGGAAGAAAGACTCTTAAGTTAGTAAATTATGAATCATATGTATATAATGTAAATGGTGGCCCCTGTAATTATTTAATGCATCATATATACAATCATACATGGTGGCTTTGAAAAGATTAGCAAGTTTAGTAAAAGAAAAATGAGTAACTTCGAAGGGTTTTTTTGGTCCCTCTCCCCAACAAGGTCTTCATCTATTACCCAGGCTGGATTGCAGTGGTGTAATGATGGCTCATTGTGACCTTGAATGTCTGGGCTCAAGACATCCTCTTGCCTCAGTTTCCTCCTTGTAGCTGTGTCTACAGGCACACACTACTGCACTCAGCTAATGTTTTAATTTTTTTTTTGTAGAGATGGGAGTCTTATTGCATTGCCCAGGCTGGTCTGGAACTCCTATCCTCATGCCTGATCCTTACAAAATGTTGAGGCCACCAGTATTCTCATCACTCCCTATTTCATTCAAACTAGGTGGAAGGTCTACTACACTACACAAGTCTGTTTTTATAGAATTGTTGACCTTGGTGACGCCTGTAGCACTTTTTTACTCCTGTCTTCAATTTCTTTGCTCAGTGTGTTACCTGTAAATCATACAATGAATGAATTCTCTTTCTGTACTTCCTCTGTTACCGTTTTGATTGAATCTTTTTCTCTATCAAGATAGCTACTCCGTCAGTTCTTAATCACCCAACATAACCATTAAATAATATTTTTTAATCCAAGAAACTACTTATTTTGAGACCACATTTTGTTAACAGTGCAATCCTACTTAATGGCTTACAAAAATAAGGTTCTCATATACTTCATTATTGGAAGAGGATATGAAAATACTACAAGCTGATATGTGAGAAACATACATATCCAACTCTATAGCAAACCAACTATACTGTATTTATTTTAACATCTGCTTCTTCAGATTTCTATACTTCTTTCAACGGCAGTTTTAGTCAAAGAAACGTATTCTAATCTATTACCTTATTGTTTTCTTCCGACGATTTCAACCATTTTCTGTTGCAGGAGGAAGAGATGGTTCCCTAAAGTTTGTAGCTTTTCTTCTTTGGCTGTTAAAGACCCAAACAAAATAAAACAAGAAACTCAAAAGAGACTTCTAGATTTTTATTGGTAAAAATCTGTGAAACTTTAAAGTACCAAGATAAGCATCCCATGACTTAAACTTGGTAGAAGCCTGCCTTCACGTTCTCAGTGCTTAGCTTTTAATTTCAGTTTCATAGAATTACTAGCTGCAATCCCAAGTGCTTATTCCCTTAGACTGAGATTTAGTATTAATGATAGTGGATGTAAATCTATACTTCATATAATCATCATTTATCATTGTGAGTTAAAAATTTAATTATTCTTTTTTCCATACTAATGTGACACATGAATAGAATACACATGAATTAGAATACACTCAGCTTTCTCATTTTCTAGCTTACATTATTAGCATTGTTTTAGTTTTTTGCAGTTCCTTGCAGGGAACTATTTAAAGCTCTTGTGGTGAAGAGATTCACTTTGTTAAACCTAGAGACACATGTCGCTCAATCCTGCAAGTACAAACCATGATTAGATATCACAGTCATTGGGAGGAAACAGACCTGCCACCTTCTCTGGGACGGAAGCCTGCTCTCCCCAGCAGACGCGCCAGCAGACGCGCACTGTGCGTGTGTGTGGGACAGACCACATGACTGACAGAGCTGGTTTCATCTGCATGGTGAATATCAGTAATTCTTAACTTCATTTTATGTTTTCTAAATTTAAAAAATTGTATGTAGATATTCTCATTTTTTCTTGTATGCCAATAACTTAATTCAGAGAATGTTCGTTGACAGAAGGGCTTGGCCATTCTTTTTTGTAGGATGGACAACTAAACAAACAAGTGAAACCTCCTGCATTTTCTCTGTAAATCTAAGCAGAAGCCAGTTTCCTCTGCTAAGACCAGTGCCTCTGGTTACTTTGATGTGCACTCAGATGCACTGGGCATTGAAGCAGCATGTATGGTAGCTTCAGCAGGCCTCAGGTCGGACCTGAGAGTATGCATTCCCAATAAGCTTCTACTTAACACAGATGCAACTGGTCTGCAACACATTTA
The DNA here is from genome assembly GCF_000181295.1 of Otolemur garnettii. Taxonomy (NCBI): domain Eukaryota; kingdom Metazoa; phylum Chordata; class Mammalia; order Primates; family Galagidae; genus Otolemur; species Otolemur garnettii. The sequence goes on from NW_003852451.1 coordinate 6,181,186, forward strand.
TGAGTGGCAGAAGTATCAGCCAATGCTCTATAAACTGTAGTTAATGTTTTTTGTAAATAAAGTTTTATTGGAACACAGCTGGCCCACCTATTTATGTATCGCTAGTGCTATTCTCTGCTGCAGTGACAGGATTGAGTGGTTGTGACAGAGAATCAGGACCTGTAGGATTTAAATAAATTTATTATATGACCCTGGCATAAAAGCTTTGACCCTTGCTCAGACAGTAAATGTCAATTTTGTATATAGGTCTACATGTGGATAACCATCCATCTAGATTCATGGAATACTGCAGATTCAGAAGAAGTGCAAGAACTAATTTCATTGAATCATGTGATCAGCTAAATTATAAGAACATTCTCTTATGATAGGAGAGCTATTTCAAAGAAATTATGGAAAGCAGAATAATGAAAATAAATTACTTGAAAAAATAATTATTAGTAGTATTAAAATCCTGTAGTCAAAATAAAGCCTTTACAAAAGTTGCATATCCAGCATTTTAGGGTCCCATAAAGTAAGGTGAATATGTGAGGCAATTGAGTTGAATTATATTAAATACACAAGCGTTGGATTTAATATCTTTTGCTAGCTAAATATGTCACAGTAGAATTTTAAAATGAAAGTAAGCTGCAAAATTCATTCAGCTCATAGCAGCGGTCTGCTGCGTATTGTCATAGGTTTTGAAATTTCATTTTCATGCTATATAAACTCATAGACCTACTTAACTGGGGGAATTAGTTGACAATATTCATCTTCACAAGAATTACTGCACAGGAAACATACCAGTGCGCCTAAAAACAGGAACATCTTATTTCATCAGTGCATTTTTCATGAAGCTGTAAAATACATTAGATGATAATTCAGGGCCTCTGTGCCATGGAGGAGCAAACCCCAGAATGCAGTGCGGCTGGAATAGCCAAGTAACTTCGCTGGGTTCTAAATGCCGGTTAGTTGAACGTTAGATTTAATGTCACTTTCTGTTCACCCCGTTGAGTTTTCAGGAGTACAAGAAGGAAATGATTTTTCATCACTCTGTGTAAGCTGTGACAGTGTTTTCTGATACTACTTCAAGGTAAATGTTGGTAACAAGTCTGCAGTGTTGTGGGTCAGACACTTCATTTGTGAAACATGGTAACATCAAAATTTAGGAAATTTACTTCATTTGTGATTCTCTACCAAAAATAATTGTAAATCTTTTGGTTAAATATTAAATTTTAATTGTATTCTCTCTCCTCCATCTCTATTTCTTTATATGCAAGGCAGGCTTTACAGGTATTTGAATACCTATTCAGAGTTATTTCTTAATTCAGCCTTGTCTGATTTCATATATTTTACTTTGGTACAGAAATGAGAGGAAATAGTTAAAACGCTTTTGACTCCAGTGACTACACCCTCTCCTGTAGTTATTATTATAAAACTTGAAAAGATTTAGGTTGATCTTCATTTACTTTAAACCTCAAACTCAGAATCCCTCTGAAGTAGGACAACTGATAAAAAGCTGACTGGAACAGGCAGAGATTATTCCCTGCAGGGAAACCTGGAAAGAGGCTGCCTCCTCCCCTGGGTGGCTCTCTGTGTCCTCTCAGGGGTGGCTCTCTGTCTCCTCCTCCAGGGGTCTCTGTCCCCTCCCCCAGGGCTCTCTGCCCCCTCCTCCAGGGCTCTCTACCTCCCACATCCTCCCCAGCGGGGGGCCAAGCGGTCTGTTGATGCTTGGAGGTGGGGCCCTCCATCCCCGTCATGGTCACGCTCAGTGTGTTTGTAGCTTTGACAGAAACCACACCCTTTCCCCTATCAGGAAAATTCCAGTCTGAAAACACAGAACAAAAGGCACAGATGAAAAGGAAGGAAGCCACGCGAAGATACTCTTACCTGTGTAGAGATGAGAAGAGTTGAGCTGGAGTTCCACAGCACAGGCACGGGCATCTTTTCTTTTGTTTTTGTGTCTAATTTTATGTTTCCTGCTTCTGTCTAGAATTAGGGCAATTAACAAGGCCCTCTACAGCTATTCTGTAGAATCTGCTAACTACATGGGTGATCGTTCGCCCACCAACAGTCATATTTTGAAGCCCAAGGAGGGCAGAATGGGCCATTAGGTTGGTTTCTGATTCCCAGCTCTGCTTTCAGTATTCCTGTATGAGCTGGCCTGCTGCCCTACTCCTCAGCATCAGAAAGGAAAAGGACATGGGCCAGGTGTTCCAGAACATCTTGGAAACTCACAGGAAAGCTGATATGCCGTAGGAAACAAAGGAGCAATGATGTTCAGGTCATCTGTTTTCAGTTGATCTTTGAGCCTGATGTCTTTATCTATAAAGTGGGACAGTTATCTGTAGTCGTTTCCACGCCATTGCACTGTCATGGGGCTCTACTCTTAAGGAGGCACTAAACATATTCTGTGAAGGAGAGCCCTATTCTTGAATTCCAGTTTTCTAAGAGACAATAAAGTTTAAAGACAATAAAGTTTTCCACTTTTGTAAAACTGTTGTTGGCTCATTGTTGAACATCAGATCCTCATGGAGCTTCCATTTTTCAAAGCCGCTACCTGTTCTCCTGGCCTCTTCCCTTGAGCAGGCAGGGAGCTGTACTTGTACTTGGGTCCACGGAATCGGGTCATTTGTGAGGACTGGAGGACTCTGCTCTGAGCCTCTTGGGCTCACTCTGGGAAGCACACTGGCCTGACCAGGAAGATCGTTCCCTGGCACGAGCATGTCCTTTTCCTGATGCCGCAGATTACACATAGATCCCCCTCTGAGTATCAACTGCCCTGCCACACAAAGTCCCCACAAAAGCTTCCTGCTTCTCTGAAAACAATACAGTTACTGCTGGCAAGCGTGTATTGGATTCCAACATCTGTGTCTGTTTCAGCAGCTGCCTGACTGCTGATGCGTCCCCAAACAGGGAGCACTCAGGATGCCAGGTGCACTCCTGACATCTGCTTTCCAGTGAAACTCATTTCAAATTCTTACCAGAATGTGGTTGGAGCACTGAGGAAGGGGCACAGGGCAGAAGATGGGCGGGGCATTGATGAGGCCCTGCTCTCTACTCTTAGATGCTCTAGTGCTGTTTAAAGGTTTTGTTTCTGTATGAAAATATTTCTTTAAAAAGCAGGTTTTCAAATTGGAGGAAAGGTCCATATTAACTGTTTTTCTCTTCTCAAAGTACTGTTTGAAGTAACTAATCAGGTGTTAAACAGGGAAACAATCGCATAGGTTCTTAGAATCCTAAATATCTGGCTGAATCTAAAGGATTTCCCGGGCACTTTTTCAGAACCAGTGCCACTGCTCTTTCTGGCTGTCCTAAAGCACAGATTAAGTTTCTTTCCTTTTTTCCATGATCACCACTGACTCTTCAATGGAAACAAAAGTAGGGGAAGTAAGTTAATGTCCAGGAAGAGTGTTTTTCTCATGAAATACTGGGCTGGAGAAATATACATGGACCTCCTCCTGGACAGAAGAGAGGACTTCTGGCACACGGGGACTGAGCCCAGAGGAACCCAGCCTCCCACCATCCGTCCCGTGAGCCAGTGCTCAGCCCAGGCATGAGATGCAGCCACACGGGCTTTCTGAAGACACATATTAAAGTAATACCCTGATATCCCACTTGTGGAGAAAAATCCCCTAACTCTAGTGTCATGTGAAGAAAAAGATGGACCCGCAGAGAGGTTTATCTCTGGTTATATAAATTGCCCATGTACTGACATTTTCCAAAATGAAGACAAATCTGATCATATCTCTCAGTGCTATGGAGCTCTACAGTTATGCTCTAAATGTACATGTTTAAAAATATAATTATGTAAGGACGGCCAGAAATGGGAATTTTTATGATACATCTAGAACATGTTATCTAACAAAGAAAAAACACATGCATCGCACACATATGCCATGCGGCATACGGGGTTTTCATTTCATGAATGATTTTTGCTTTTAAAATACAAAATGTTAAAATTCATTGTCTATTATCATTTTAATAGAATATTTTAGAGATAGTTGTGTGTACATATAACACTGCCATGAATATGTTCTTCTAAAATTAACCATGAAAAGAGCACAAATCCTGTACGTTTCCATCCCTAGCTACTGTTTACACTGCATGTAGTACCAGGCTCCAGGCTCCTCTCCTGAGGAACCATATATTTTGACAGAATTTCCTTTATCCTGTACACTTTCCTCCACGTCTAATGTGCATATGCCGAAAATATAGGCAAGAGAATAAAATGTCAAGCTGTTGCTAACTCCATACCCTACAGATTTGAAACAAAAAAGAAAGGCTTTAACGTAGATTGTAATTTTGTAAAATGGTATGATTTTACTTTGATTACCTAAAATAGAAATTAGAAAGGCTGAAAATGAAAAAAGTCTCCATTATGATAATTTTCAAAGTGTGGTTTCATGTATTGTCAAGTTTGTAACTTTAAAACAGTGCTGTTTGCCTTCATAAGTCTCTGGTGCAGAAAAGACTGACCCCTCATTTCCTAGAAATGTCATCGTGACCATGCAAACCGCCCGGGGACGGCCCACTTCTGCTCTGTATTGTCGTCACTCGCTCATCTTCCTGCAGAGCTAAAGATGTGGCTTCAATATTCGCAAGTCCTTCAACCCGTAATTGATTCTATGCGATGAGAACATTTTTTGGTTTTTTGCAAGATAGCAGTTAGCGGTTCGTTCCTAACTGAGCTTAAGGGAAAATCACTTATTGAGGTTTGAAAAATACAGACTCTAAACAGAAACTCTAATGGTGTGGATTTAGTAAAGTTTGGAGTAGAGCATGGGGCTCTGTACTTTAAATGCATCCCTGGGCTATCACAAGGAAAATATCAAGTGTTGGTGAGGGTATGGAGCCACTGGAACTCTCAAACACTTCTGAACTCTCAAACTCTTAACAAATTTATTCTTGTATCTACCAAAGATGAACATCTGTATGCCTCTGATCTTGGATTCCACTTGTAACTATACACCCACTAGAAATTCATCCATATCCTCACCAAAGATGCCAAGAATGTTCATAGAAGTACCATTCAAATAGCCAAAGAATGAAAAGCTCTCAAATATGTTCATCAGTAGTAAGATGGGCAAATAAAATATAGCACATTCGTTCTTTTGGGTACTATCCAGCTTTTGAATTCTGGCTTCGTGTGCACATGGCTGTGAGTTGCAGAGGGCCTCCCACCGCAAGGACCCCATTGGTGGTTGAATGCTCTGCTGTCACCACCCAGTAATGCTCCATTGTTAAGCAGTGGGATCTGCATTTTCATTCTGCAAGGGCCCCTGCGAATGGGTGGCTAGCCTTACCCTGTAAAGTGAATCTCACTCAGTGTTGCATGCGAAAAGTCAAATGCAAAATAATAGATAGTGTATGATTTCAAAAAGAAGGAAAAACTAATCTTTATTGTTGGAAATCAGGATAGTGGTTGGCTTTGAGGTGAGAGGATCGTGATAGGAATTTCGCAAAGAACCATTTCGGGGAGGGAGATTTGTAATATTTTATTTCTTGATATGGTTACTGGTTATATAAGTGGGTTTCCATTTTGAGATTTTATTAGTAGAACATTTATGATTTATAGATATTTCTATAAAGTTTGTATGTTTGTCACTGTGTGCTTGTGTTAGCCACACTGCACGAACAGCTCAGTAAGGTTTCCCAGCCTTGGTAATTCGGAGTTGCACAACTGTGTTCCTGTGGATGTGTGGCGCTGTCTTGCTGAGTGGCGTTCACTATCGTTGTTGCACAGTTTTGTGTGCTGTTGCAACACTCATCGTAAGACCTCGTATGTCATACTTCATTGGCACAATACCTTTGAAAAATTCTCCTGTGTTGCTTTCAGCATGAAACTGGACTGGAGCAACTGGTCTGGTCTAGTAAGGAAACAAGTCTCATTCGGATTTGAAACCTTGGTCTTCCGGGACATTGAGCCATTTGTTTCACCGTGTGCTCCGTCTGTGTTAAGAATCCAGGCCTCTTAGTCACTGAGACTGGCCGGAAAGAGAACATGGCTGACCCAAACTTGTCTCAGCACTTCTAGAAAACTCCTCAAAGTTCATGCCATTGCTTTGGCTCAGCTGTCTCACATCTCTTTTGTATGAAATGGACGCCTTTGCCTTCTGTCAGCAGGAGCCACTCCTGCGTATATGGGGGTACATAACCAGCAATGTGGACAGGACGGGGGCAGATTCCATGCATGTTAAAAGGCCTTTCCACCTTTTAGCCATTCCTAGCAGGCTGGCAGGTGCTTCTGTCCTCAGTCACCTTCAATTAAAGCTCTTATACAAATGCAAGTTTGTCTTCTTAGTCTTTATCAGCCCTTAATCCTGCTCATAGTCCATAGGAAGGCCCAAATGGTGAATTCTGAGAGGTATTTCTCTGCAGGGGTCACCGGGGACAATGATGAGGCTGTTAAGGTCAGGACAGTCTGCAGCGGGGTCCGCTTCACAGCAGAGGGCACTGTCCTCACCCAGGAGCATTGAGGTTGGGCGGCTGAGGGCCAGAGCAGGGCTGTCTCACAGTCTCCTTCTCTGGAGTCACAATGTGCACACCTGAGTCAGAAATGAAGGTCCAGAAATCTAAATTACTTGAAAAAGAGTCTCTGTGCAAGCTGGAAGGCTGGGGAGGCTGATCTGGCATTCCCCGTCTGCGTCCCTTTTCTCACCCAGTGGAACTCTCGTGAGATCTGAGGCATTTACTAAGGGTTTCCTTTCTGTTGCTCAGGAGTCTCACCACCATCGTACGTTGTGCTTCTTGTTCTTTCTCATGACTGTATTTGTTTCCTGCTCATGTAGTTCCAGACGGTTCACAGTATAATTCATACCTCGTGATATCTAATTTCAGATTTAAAATGTTGCAAATGTGAAGAGAGGAAGAGAGTTTCTGGGTGTAGGAGAGACCGTTTCCACCAAGAAAGACCCAGAATGGCTGGTCTGGGAAAGAATCCAGAGGTGGACCCCAAGGATGGACGTGCTGCCCTGGGGGATGGACGGCTACTGATGGCACTTACTTGTGTGGGCTGTGGGCTGGGGGTTAGGGAGTTGGCGCAGAATTCATTGAGAACTCGCTTTTCCTCATTCTGGATTTTCAGCTGATTCATTTTATTGATCACCCTTTCCAAGCTCTCTGTTTTATCACCAATGCATTTCCTGTCTAATAACCAATGGCATGCAGGCTCACACACTTTTTCTTTTTTAAGCAATTACTGTATCTTATAGCCATCAGTTCACCATTTGACTGCAGATGGTGATGGCTTTGTGTTAACTCTCAGGAGAATAGCTCTATCTGAGACACTAAGAGATGAAACATGCAGGCAGGGCATCTTCCCTCTCAGGATTTGGCCATGTAGGAGGGGAGTGTGAGAGTCTGGGCTCCCAGGGAGCGGGTCCCGAGGCAGAGGGCTCTAGTGATATTACTTTGTTACAGTGCTTAGGCCCAGGACACAGGACGGAGGGGCAGGGGGAACAACGCAGGGAAGGTGAGGAAACCCTCTGAAACTGGCCACTGCTAAGGGCAACTGATGGACGGGATGGTGGATTAAATAAACATCTGGGTAGCAGGAAATGCCCTGTGGAGGTGTGACCTGGAGAGCCAGCCCAGGAGGTGAGTGCCAGGGCTGCCCTGCCAAGCTAGCCAGAGCCCAGGCAGAGCAGAGCAGGGAGGACCCAGGTGGAGTGAGAGATGGGTCTGACTTGAGTGTTAAGGCCAAGTTGACAGATTTGCTGTTTCCTACAGTGGACTTAATTCCTTAGTCATTGAAATGTTTGAATATGTTTGAAGTTATCTATTCTATATTGTCTTGCAAAAATTAAATGGGTAAATTATGAAAGTGCCCTGCTTGGGCTTTGTATGTAGAAGATAGTGAATGCTGGGCAAGCTGGAGAAATACAAAGTGATAGGAATGTCCAACAGAGTCCCCAGAGCACTTGGACTCTTAGTTTCTCACAGCACACGGTGGTCAAGTGTGGAAGTGGGTTGCCAGATAACTGGGTAAGCTAGGGAACTGCGCACACCTCACCCTCTCCTCTTCTAAAGGCGGCCCCAGGAGACTCCTCCTGCCCACCTGCCGCCAAAGAGGGCCCCGCTCAGCTGGCGCCCTCAGCCCTGCTGTGCAGCGACTCAGGCTGCACCCTTGCATCATGCCGTATATTTGTCTGTCTGCTTTCTCTCTCTCCCCTCACTGGAGTGTGGGCCGGCTGGCAAAAATCTATGTTCAGTCAGTAGTCATTGAGATGTTTGAATATGTAACAATGAAGTTATCTATTCTGTAGGTTTTTGTGAAAATTAAATGAGATAATTATGAAAGTGCCCTGCTTGGGCTTTGCCTGTTTAGAAGATAGGCAGTGAATGTGGGAGTCCTCCATTCCAGGGACCCGGGCACCCCGTGGAAATGCACAGTGGAGTTTTATGTACACGTGTGATGAGTATTCTGCACATAGACGACACCGGCCCAGACACACACAGAGAACCTGGGATGTGATTTCCTAACCAATTCACGGGAGGAAGAAATGGGCACACCTTAGATAGACACACATTTGGTGATAGCCACCAAATGCCCAGATGTGCATATCTTTGTCCCGAAATGATGTGCAGAGAGCTTTGTGCTGCCAACTATGCAGAAGGCGGCTCTGGTCAGTCTAGTCCTCATGGCCACAAAACAGTCCATAGAAATTATCCTGTCTTTCTCTGTAGAGTCTGAGATTGCAAACTTAACACTTTCTATTATCCTTTTAAGAATATATCTAACATCGTAGTTTGAAATGGCCATGGAATAGCTATTAAAAACCACACGCCCTCAGTTGCAAGTGTGTGCACACCTGCGGCTTTCTGGTCGCTGATGCCGCAGGAGCACGGTTTCTCTCTGAAGGACCCTTCCGAATAGACCCCGTGATAGTGTTTTCACTTTGAACTCATTTAATGACTGCACCCAAAGTTCCGTGGTTTTTTTTTTTTCTGTCAGAGATTTTGAGGTCATCTCACCTCTCACCTGAGGTGATTATACCTCTAATGATATAAAATAATTATCATTCTGTGATAATGTGTATTTTCCAAGAAAGAAATGATTAAAATATTTTCCAGGAATATCCATGGTTTATTGAAAGTCCTAGAAATGTTTTCAACTTATAAATTGTAACAATGTCTCTGTCTCGTTCTCTCTCTCCTTTTCCTTCCCTGTCTCCTGCCGCTGTCTTCTGACTCCTGGGAGTCCCGGGAGTGAGTAATCACTCTAAATCCGTCTCCCAAGAAGAACTCTCTTTGGCATTGTCCCCCTCATCTCTCATTTAGGGAAAAGGAGTGTTCCTTGTTTCCCATCTTGAGTTCCCAAGTTCTCCAGTTACCTCCGGAAACATCCTTACCGTGAGACCTGCCACTCATGCTCATTGTGAGAATTAAAGAACACGAAGTTCCTGAAAACACTTAGCACTGTCCCTGGCACCTTGTATGCTATCAATAATTAATAGTCATTAATTAATAACGAATCATTTCTTTCTTATTGCCTTCTCAGGCCAGCAGGATTTTCAAGTAGCTCTACTACTCTAAAGTAGCTCTAATATCTTTTCTCCGTAATTAAAATAAAATATTGATAGCCCTCTGATCATAAAACATTTAAAATACCCTTTTTTGGTCGAGAAGTAAATAAATCTCACTAAACTTATACTGTTGGCAATACTGACTCATGCCAACAAAAGGAAACAGTGGCATAAATAATTCTGAAAAGAGCATGAGGTAATGATGTTCAGTGTGTTTTATTTGGAAATATGGGACATGGTGTAATGCAAGATTCATTTGCATAGTTACGTGTGGCCCGATACTGAAGTAGTTCACATATCTGACTGCATATAAAGTTAAAGGACGTTCAAACACAATCATCTGCTTTCCTTTGTGGCCCAGAACAATTGAAACCTGTATCATTAATGTGGCAATGAATCAATGAATCACGTGCGGAGCTGTGGGGACTTCTGACTGTCATTTGCTTTGCACCACTTGTCTTCCCAGTCCAGCTGCGGGCACTCTGGACACAGGCTGGTATCTTAACATTAGAAAACATATTGTTCCCCCCACACCTAGTATATACCAATATAGCTGGTTGATATTTTATTTTGTTTGTACATAATAAATGTTCAATATCTATTTGTTTATTGATTAACTAATAAAGGAAGGAATGGAATAAAATGGGCTGAAATCTTCTGAAATCAGCCCAGAAGCTGAATCTCCCCACGTGCATGGAGTTTGTCCTGGTATGTGAGCCATCCTTAACTTCTCCCATTCCCAGAAGCTTGTGGATCTCCCCGGTATGCAGAACTGTGGTCTGCCCTAGGAGGAATGCAGTGATTAAGTTGGCAGAGCAACAGAAGAGGGAAGGCAGCTGGGGAGCCTTTCCAAAGGCAGGATCTGCGGGGCATGGAGACAGAAGACAGACACACAGGGCCAGGGGCACAAGGATGGTACCAGTATGTCTTGAGTATAAGAAATGCAAGTCGCTTGACAGAAAGGGCAGAGTCTGGGTTAAAGCATGGAGACAGTGACTTCTAGGTAGTACATCTAGTTTTAAGGATGTTTAAGTTAAAATAGAAACAATTATATTAAAGATTACAATCATCACAAGGTTAATTGCTTCTTGGGCTTTATCTTCATGAATACATGTAACATGGTGCTCTTGAAGACCTGGCTGTGTCTTAGCCACCTCCTTATTAGTTAATGTTTTCTTTCATAGCATGTTCTACTTAGGAAAAATATGAGTGAACTTTACATTACAGTTTATAGACTATTTACTATGCCATTGGTAAGGCATGTGAATTCTGGACAGTAAAACTCAAAACAAATGTAATTGTAATTATATTACACTATAAAATACAGCCCGTCAGCCTTTATAGTCTAAATCAGTATAAGCTGGTGCCTGCGACAAGGGCCTAATCCTACCAAGTGCTTTTGATGACAGCAAGACGTAGGCTATATACATCCAAATATTCTTTTCCTCCTTGTAATTGGACTTCTCTGATGCATAATTTATACTCTACTTTGATTTTATATTTCTTAGCTTTCTCAAAAAGTCTGCTCAGTGATGACATGCTGCAAATAATTGACAAGCCTAAAGAATGTGCTTTTCTACAAATGCCCTGCACTCTAAGGACAGATTAAGAGCAAAGTACTCATTTTATATTGTAGCAATTATCTCTTAATTTGAGATCTTGCCTCTTATAATTGTGAATACCCTAAGTAAAACAATAATAAACAGGTACTTACTTATGCAAGGCAGGGAGAACTTGTGAACAAGGGTGGAATAATCTTAATGGTGGAAATGACCTTAGAAAGTTTGTAATTCATTTCAATTATTTTACAAGTGAGAAACTGGGATTAAAGAAATTAAGGGATTTTCCACAAAATCACTAGCAGGTCAAAGATTAACCGAGACTAGTTTTCTTGGCTTTAACTTTTGTCTGTCATTACAATGTCAGACAGGTCTTGACTCTGGCAAGCATTTATGTATTTCTGTAATTAATCTGAACAGACATCATCATTACCATCATTTTCTTTTATTCTCACCATTATCTTTTCATGTCTTCAAACACCCACTTTTCCATAACTTTGTTCTAGACCAGAGGTCAGCAAACTGTAGCCCTCCCACTGGCCAAGTGCCCATTTTTGTACAGCCCATGGAGAGCTCAGGGTATATTTTAAATTTTTAAAAAGTTGTAAAAAGTATTTTGAAAGAATAATATTCTGTGATGCATGAACCTTGTTTGAAATTTAATCTTCAGGGCCTATAAATTACATTTCATCAGACTAATACAGATTTGGTTAATTGTAACAGAGACCATGCAGTCCCCACACCATCAGATGTTTGCTGGATAGCTTGTTCTAGGTGTTTTACAGAAGAAAAAATGAAAATACTATAGTAAGAATAAAGATAGAGTTTTTAAGAGTTTCCAGTCTCAGTTTGCAAGATGGAGAATTGCCCTATGATATAGAACAGATACAAATACCATAAAGAATGGTGAATAGAATCATGCATGCTTTGTACAGACAATAAAATAAAGGATGGCTCAGAGCCAGGATCAGAATCAAGGCCCTCACCTGGAACCCAGTACTGATGATGCACCAGTCCCCATTTGGAAGGGAAGTCTGGTCAGCAGGGGCAGCACTTCCTCATCAACGTCCTCCCCTCAGCCGCAGCCAGCTCAGGGGGGATCACAGAGGCCTTTCGCAGACTGTGAACTATTCCAAAGGTGAAGCTGCCACCAGCTCCACCTGTCCTCTCCCCACTCCCTGCACCCAGGCATGGACGTCCCGTGGAAGGTGTTCAGGCACGCCCCATTTACTGTGCTTCGCTCTACTGCGCGGCACAGACGCTGTGCTTTACAAACGCCCTGTGTCTTTCAGAGCCTGTGCTCACCACTGTCTCCCTATCACATTCATTATTATTGCATCTGTTAATGTGATCTGTGGTCAGTAATCTTTTTTTTTTTCAATTCTGTGCTCAGGGACTTTACATTTTATCATTCAAAATATATTGCATTTTTCTTTTTCTAAACACAGCACTTCTTTTTGATCCTTAAATAGTAATGTTAAGGTTAAACCATGGAGGATATATTTTTAAAGAATGAAAAATGTTCTGATAATTATGAGGGTGATCAGTGATCCTTGATGCTACCACTGTAATTGTTTTGGGGCATCACAACAGCACCCCTGGATGAGGGCCCTTAACTGATAAATGTGGTATGTGTTCTGGCTGTTCTGCACACTGGCTGTCCCTCCATCTCTGTCCCTGTCATTGGCTTTTTCTATTCCCTGAGACACAGCAATATTGAAATTAGGCCAATTAAAACCTAGAAATGATTAAACTCAGTATGGAAGGCATGTCAAGAGTAGAGATAGACTGAAATCTAGGCCTCTTGTGCCAAACAACCAACTTGCGAATGCACAGGAAAAATCTTGAAGGAAATTAAATGTGCTACTCCACTGAACACACAAATGAGAAGAAAGTGAAACAGGCTTACTGAGAAAATGGAGAAAATTTGAGTAATCTGGATAGAACAAAAGAGCCACACCATTTCCTTATACCAAAGCTGAATCCAGAGCCAGAGTATAATTCCCTTCAACTTTATAAGGCTAAGAGAGGTGAGGAAGCTGCAGAAGAAACGTTTGAAGTTAGCTGAGCCTGGGTCACGGGATTTAAGGAAAGAAGCCATCTTGGTAATATAAACCTGCAAGGTCAAGTAGTAAGTGCTAATGTACAAACTGTAGTGTAGGATGAAGGATGGGGTAAAAGAGTTAGGATAGGAGGCTGGGTGTGGTGGCTCATGCTTATAATCCCAGTACTCTGGGAGGCTGAGGCAGATGGATTGCCTGAGCTCAGGAGTTAAAAAAATAACCAGGCATTGTGGTGGCACCTGCAGTTCCAGCTACTTACGAAGCTGAGGCAAGAGGCTCACTTGAGCCCAGGAGTTAGAGGTTGCTGTGAACTATGACATCACAGCACTCTATCAAGTGTGACAAAGTGAGACTCTGTCTCATTTAAAAAAAAAAAAAAAAGGATTAGAAGAGTTAAGACACTAAGGACAGAATTATCTTGGCAAAAGCCAAGAATCACAGCTGGCCTGGAGTGCTAAAAACAGTACTGAATAGATACAGTATACTGTCCCAGACCTAAAGTCATATATTAATAATAAGATTATGGGAAGATAGAAGCGTAATTAAAAGAAAAACTCCTTGTTTTTTAACCTTGACTCCTCTCTTCTAAGTTTGCCATGGTACTGTGTCTTCTCATGCCTGAGATTGCAATAAAAGCCTGTAAGGAACATTGGGAGGGGTTGCTAGTCTCTCCAGGCAGAGGGCTTGCTGGTGTTGGCTCCTTGGGTCCCCCAGTTCAAAGCAAATTGACTGAGTAGGTGTTCTTAATTTGCATTGAGTTGCACCCACACTGTAGCAAGTGATCCAGAAGATCTAGCTAAGATCAATGATGAAGGTATCTTAATTACTAAGCAATGGATTTTCAGTATAGATGAAACAACTTTCTATTCAAAGACAATACCATCTGGTCAGGGTGTCTAACCTTTTTTGTTTTCTGCCATACATTGGTAGAATAAGAATTGTTTGGGACCACACATTAAATACACCAACAACTAACTAAATCTGATGATCAAAAAAGTACAAGTTTTGTGCATACTTTTTGCAACATCCAACACCATGATAAGAAAAACAGTCCTCAAATAATCTGTGTGACCCACAAGCTGCAGGTCAGACACCTCTGATAGGACTTTCTTTTTTTGTTTGTTTTTTAGATAGTCTCAAGCTGTTGCTCTGGTTAGAATGCCATGGTGTCACAGCTCACAGCAACCTCAAACTCTTGGGCTTAAGTGACTCTCTTGCCTCAGCCTCCCAAGTAGCTGGGACAACAGGCACCTGCCACAATGCCCAACCATTTTTTGTTGTTTTTGTTGTTGCAGTTTTCATTGTTGCTTTAGCTGGCCCAGGTTGGGTTTAAACCCACCAACCTCCGTGTATGTGACCAGTGCCCTACTCACTAAGCTACAGGTACCACCTGATAGCACTTTCATAGAAAAGTCAGTGCCTGACTTTAAAGCTTCAAGGACAGGCTGACTCTCTAGTTAGGATAGTACAGCTTGTGACTTTTACATTAAGGCTGGTGCTCATTTGCCATTCTCTAAACCAGCAGTTCTCAATCTGTGAGTTATGACCCCTTTGGGCATCGAACAACCCTTTCACAAGGGTCACCTAAATACATCCTGCATATCATATATTTACATTATGATTCATAACAGTAGCAAAATTATAGTTATGAAGTAGCAACAAAAATAATTATATGGTTGGGGGTCACCACAACATGAGGAACTGTATTAAAAGGTCGCGGCATTAGGAAGGTTGAGAACCACTGCTCTAAACCCAGAACTCCTAAGAATTATGATTAAATGATTCTTCCCATGATGTATAAATGAAACAACAAAGCCTGGGTGATGATGCATCTACTTAAGACATGATTTACTGAATATTTTAAGCCCACTGTTGAGACCTACTGTTCAGATAAAAAGATCTCTAAAAATATTATTGCTCACTGACAGTGCACCTAGTTACTCAAGATCTGTGATGGAGATGTTCAAGGAGATGAGTGTGGTTTTCATGTCTACTAACACAACATCCATTCTGCAGCCCGGGGATCAAGGAGTAATTTTAACTTCTAAGTCTTGTTATTTATGAAATACGTCTTATAAGGCCATAGCTGTCATAGGTAGTGATTAGATTGCTCTGAGGGGTCAGTGCAAAGTAAATTAAAAGCCCTTGGAAAAGATTCACCATTCTAGATATCATTAAGAACATTTGTGATTCATGGGAGAAGGCCAAAATATCAACATTAATGGGAATTCAGAAGGAGTTGATTTCAGCTCTCACAGATGGCTGTAGGGGGTTGAGCTGTTAGGGTAGGAAGCAGCTGTACGTGTGGTAGAAATGATAGGAGAAGTAGAATTAGAAGTGGAACCTGAAGACATGACTGAACTGGTGCAGTCTCATGGTAGAACTTGAATGGATGAGGAGTTACTTCTCACGGATGAGCAAAGAAAGTGTTTTTTTATGATGGAATCTACTTCTGTACAGATGCTGTGAACATCGTTGCAAGGAAAATAAAGGATTCAGAATATTACATAAACTTAGTTGATAAAGCAGTGGCTTTGAGCAGTTTTGAAAGGATTGACTCCAATTTTGAAAGAAATTTTACTGTTGAAGCGTTTCTGTCCCTTAGGCTGCTCCTTCCCCATAGATAGAAGGGAAAGTGCTGCCCACTCTAATTCTGAGCTGACGGACAGCCTATGCATGTCCCACTCTTAGGAGTTCAGCTGCCGAAATGGAATCTTTCCCCCTTGTCCCAGGCTAGAGGGACAGAAGAGGAGCTTACAGGAATTCACACTCTTGAGATCCCTTTTCCTATAGTCATTAATTGCTTGTGTACTCTTGTGCTTATCATGTCACATTTATTCATTTTCATATTCAACTTTCCATTACATTCCAACCATTCAACTTTGGCAATGCAGAGGTGAATAACATTGTGATAGAAGGTTTTGACTAAGATTTTATAAGCTCTGAAGTTACCTAGCCTTTCACATCTTCACCTAACAGTACTGTGTATGGCATCTGCTCACCACTCTCCACAGCAGTTGGAGACTGGGAGTATAAAGAGCATTTTGAGAAGAGGGCTGCTAAGTTAACGTGGCTGCAGCTTTTCAGAACTGTGAGGAACAGGATCCTCATTTTGTGGCATCCCAGTTAAGTCCAGTGAGCCAACTTGGGACTCAGTCAGGTGAGGCATAATTTATATATTCTCCCTCCCCTGACCCTTTTCTATAAAGTCTGTGAATAGTTCCAAGTCCAGGAAGCTTGTGTGTTCATTTCAGGGAAAATGAGGAAGGAATCCAGGTAGTGGGTTGAATAGTTGCCTCCAAAATGGTATGCCCACATCCCAACCCTAGAACTTTGGGTGTGAATTTATTTGATAAAGGACCTTTGCAGATCTAATTAAGTTAGGGATCTTGAGAAGAGGTGATTATCTTGGGTTATGTGAGTGGGCTCTAAATTTGGTGGCAATTGTCCTTAAAAGAGACACACAGAGAAGATGTAAGAGATAGAGACTGGAATGAGATGCACTTCCACAAACCCAGGAATGCCGGGGCAGGCACCGGATGCAGGGAGAGGCAGAGCATAGATCCCCTGTGGGATCATCAGAGGAAGCACAGTCTTGCCAGCTTCCAGATTTCTAGCCTCCCCCATGGTGGGTGGGGGGTAAATTTCTGTTGTTTTAACCTTCTAACTTTGTGGTAATTTATTGCATAAGCGTCAGGAGCTAATGTAGTCATCCAGCTTCAGTATCAGCTCAAAGGGAAGTGCTTAGAACTTTCTACAGTTAATACAAGGTTTTTAAAAGATGTCTAACATATACATCTTAACTAAAAGAAGTAGGTTGCAAATATTTCAAGGAAGAATCATATGGACTTTGGAATTGTCTGTTTATAGGCATGGGAGGAAAAGAAGGTCAAGACTTTGAGACCAGGAGGATGATGGTGTTAGTGCCAGACAGGGAGGTCTGTTCTAGGGGTGTGATGAGGTAGAGGTTGGTGTTCAATGAGTTGTTTTAGAAGTGAGATAAAAGTGGTGTAAAACCTTGTATTGAAAAATAAGATTTCAATAATTTCCTTTCCAAATCCTTCGTGACCACGTATCACATGTAATCTCTGCAGTTGAGTGTATACGTGGATTTCTCTTGCTGAAAATTTATGCACAGATTGCCCAAGAGAGACCCTGCTAAAGACAAGTGCTTCACAGGAGATGTGAACAGAGCAGGTGCTCCATAAATAGTACTTAAATGAATGAATAAATAAATTTTAAAAAAATTATAGTGAACGGAAGTCCTTTTAATGTGTCTTTTCCCTTCTTGTTGCTTACATATCTTATTTGCAATTACTATTTCTTAATAAAATATTTTAAGGCTGCAAACTTACCATCGTACACTAACACATAAGACTTTTATTTGTGACATTGAAAAAAATGATAATTTTGAAGTGTCTGAAAAAAACCCATGAAACTAGTTTCTACAGCTAAGACAGGAATAGCAAGCAATTATACTAAGCCCTTAGCTCTACTATAGACTATGTTAAGATGAGCCATGTTCACTTTATTTTTTTAGCAGGTAAATTACACCATAGTATTATTATTGCCATTATCATTGCTTTATAAATATTAAGAACATTTTTCTCGGCATACGTTTATTTTCCCCGCTGTGATGATACCATATTTGGGGCCCAGTTCCAGGTACTCGGACACTTAGATGTGCTAGAATGCAGAGGCTAACTGCATAAGCATAACCAAGGGAACCTTAAAACGTGACCAGCAGGCAAGAAGTAGGAGTGTTTTTGTTAACTCATCACTAGATGCACAAGACCTATACATTCTCACCTTTGTGGAACTGAAACATGGGCAGAGAGAGGTTTGCAGTTAGCACATGTGGGCCATTTAGTTTTGCCCTGCGTGATCTGGGTTTTTTGGTGAGTGCTCCAAAGCGCGGTGAACTTCATGTAAGAAACTTGGGCGAGAAGCCTCACTTAGTCTGGCTCATCAAACAGTACAGCTGTGCCTAAGTAATTAAAAGGCACAACCGAGCAATTACCTATTCCGCAGAGCTGCCTCTGTGCCTCCTGCTCTGTGTCATGGTCCCTAAGAGCAGCTCAGTGTTCCTCCTCCTCTGCGGGGAGCAGGAATTAGAGTGAGGCAGAGCGAATCTCCCTGCCAACAGAAAGAACATCTCACCCAAGAGAATGCCATCTCAGGCTCACTCTGAAACACAGTGTTCCTGGGCTCCATTAGCATTTAGAAAGGGAACAGGTGAAGAGGAGGAGTCTCCAGGTCGCACCAGCCGATACCGTCTTGATGGTGAGGACTGATGATAGCACATCAGGGTCCTTTCAGCCAAGTGGAGTGTCCACTTTTCATATAAGGTGATGGAGTGCTACTGAATTCTAAATGTTTAGAGACCTTGACAATGACCTCACAATGAATACGATCTAATTGTCTGGCTATAAATATAGAACCAATGTTGAATATCTCTATCACACAACCCCCTAGCCATGTATAGACAACCAGAACTCCAGCCACAGTTTAGCTGCATAGCCGCGTCTATGTGATTACAGCATCTGAACAGTTATCCTCAAGGTCTCCTAGGAGATCACTGAAGCAAAGGGAGCCTTGGCCAAAATCTCTTCCTTGTGGGCAGTTTTCTAAAGGAATCAGCTACCTTTTCGACTATCTTCAGTAATGGCAAACACTTTGTTATTTTGTTCCATTATTAGTTCCTGCTTCATATAGTCCTTTGGGGAATCTCAAGTATGAGAAAGAATGATGGCATTGTATTCTTAAATTCAATTCACAAGTTTCAGATCTTTGGCCATTTGACAGACATTGTCTGCTGAGTGTCTTGGCACAACTCGATGATGGATGCTGTGGCAAACTTGCTTAACTGGCACCTGGCAGCCATTTAACACTTACTTGGCTGTTGAAGTCATGAATGATTTGATATCCATGAAGTTCTATCTTTTCCTTTATAACTTCTTACCTGGCAATAAACTCAAATTCACTGAAGTGATCATCACCTGGAGTCACTTGGATTACTGTTAACAAACCAGACGGAAGAGACTTGGCAGGTCTAGAAATGGTGGTATTAATCACACACCAATGTTGTTATTTTTCAAACTGAGTCTGCTAGAATGATTTGCACTGATGTGTTGCTCACGCAAGCTATGTCTAAAAATGCTAAAATCAAACGGATGCATTTAATGGATAGAGACACATGCGCACACACTTGCACACATACCTAATATCCACTTGCTGGATTGCAAATGTGTGCCTTTTGAAAAATGTCTAATTTCTTTGAAATAAGAACAAAGAGATTATTTCATGCTCCTTTCAGAATAGAACACACCTGTTCATCAATGGGTATATTACGTCTCAGCCAGGGCTGGCAGGCTAGGATCCACATACTAAATCCAGCCCACCACCTGTTTATAAATGAAGTTTTACTGGAACACAGCCCTACCCGCATGTGTTGTCTGTGGCCGCCTTCACACTACTGTGGTAGAGCTGGATGATTCTGAAGCCAAAACACTTCTTATCTGATCCTTTCCAGGAAAAAAAAAAAACAATGTTAACCCACAATCCAAGCAAATGCATATTAGTAGTGGCAGTGACCCTGAAGACAGTCTGACCTTTAGGGAGAAATATGTTTTCAGAATTTATATAGACTTTAGTTTATATAAACTCTAGTATTTTAGTGCTTGGGAGTTTTTATTTTATGTTCTTGAGCAGGGAGAAAGGAGAAAAAAGAAATAGGTGAGTGATTTTGGTATTCCAACACAACTAAAAAGAAACAAAGTCGTTCAGAGTTTTAGAACAAGAATAATTTTGGAATCATGGAATCAGAAGACACAATGATCACCTTACACTGTGATTATCCTCTGGGGGCAAGGAAATGTGTATCTGTAAAAATACATTGTAATATACCCAGGATCATCCATTGTAGTTGCCTTTTAAAATTGTAAGAAAGTCCACTTAAAAAAAAAAAAAAGACACACTTAGAATGTGTATCTTCTAAAAATTGAAATACACTGTTATAAATGTACATGAAAGACTAAAAAATCATTGAATCAAATTACAAAATGCATATATCAACACCTTTAAACACAATCCTGCTGAAACTCTGTAGTAGATACAGATCATCTTCTATCTTACTCTGGGGAATCACTGAGACAGAGAGATAGAGGGGCCTTGAATTGTACTAATGCTTCCCCAGCATCTTCTAAGCAGCAGGAAATTTTTTCCTCTGGTCTATTAATTTGATGTACGTACATTTTCTGATGTTAACCTATTATTACATCCTTGGAGTAAACCCCACTGGATTCTATTTTCTTTTCAATGTACACTTTATTCAGTTAGATATTTATTAAAGATTTTTACATCTATATTCTTATGTGAAATTGGCCCCCAATTTTCTTTTCCTATTGGGTATGGAGGTTATATTAGTCTCATAAAATAAGTTAGGTTGTTTTCATTATTTGAGACAACTTGTGTAAAATAAAGATGATCTGTTAAACATTATTATAATGGGAAAAATCCAATAAAGTAAAAAAGGGTGTGGGGAAATAAAGGAAATTAAATTTGAGCTTACCATGTACCATAAAGTTATTGTCAGTGTGAAAGTGAATAATAATAAAAACCAACTCGATCAACAGGTAAGGATCAGCTGTCTCTGGAGTATTCTTCTCAACTCTGTGATGTCATCAAGGAATGGTGATTTACATATGTGTGCAATAAGAAAATGAATTAAAGATTATAGAAACATAAAGTCAGTTTTAGTAGTTATGATTCCTTTCCATATTCTAAATGAAGGTGGAAGCTGTAAGGGTGGGGACTTGGAAATTAAATAAGGATAAATTATCTGTTTGATACGTGTATATGACATTTTCAGTCTCCTCCTATGAACTGTGTTTCTTAAGTCTGGCAGCATGTGAGATTCACTTAGAGACGTCTTATAAATAGATTTGCTCAAACCCTGCCCAGGCCATAGCAGAAAGAATTTCTGGGGTGGAGAACGCCACAGCTTCCCTGATGGTTCTGGTACAAGGCGAGGGTTAAGAACCACTTTTCTACATCTGATGAAAGGATTTGGGAGTTGTTCCATTGGTTTCAAGAAGAACAGATGTAAGGAACAAGAGAAAGCTCAAGCAATAAATTAATCATGATATCGTGCCTGCTCTTTAGTAAAAGGCGAAAGATTTATACGATCTGAAGAGAAAACAGAGGTTTGTGGCTGCTTTTTAGAAAGAGAGTCTTTTATTTATTCTTCACTATTCTTAAGACCCTTAACCAAAGTTTATGTGCAGGGAAGTGCGTCAACCTACTTTTCAGATATAACCACCTGATTATTGTGGGTTTCATAGATGGAAAAAAGTACTTTTCACAATGTTCCTTTTTGGTGTTTGTTCCTAATAGTCATTTTTTTTTTCCTGCCTAACATTTCACCACATGTACATTTCTTATTTTTAGTTAAGTTTTAGTGTTTAAAATGTCTGTCCTTCTGTGTTCATTGCCATCTCATCACATCCACACTTGAGGCATTGTCACTCCTGCACTGAACAGGCGTGATGGGTTCAGGAATGTCTACAAAATTCTCAGAGCTTAGGATAAAAACCTGTCTACTTCTTGTGGGTTGACCAGTATCTCAGCGCTGTCTCTTTTTGACTTGTGACATTGTGTGATAGGAATGTTTGTGAATAAAGGATTTCCTACATGTCAAAATGGTGCTTATAAACCTATTAGAACCTTAAGTTCTGAATTTTTTGAGTTATTTTAATTTTCCAGGATAAAAGTCTAAGGAACTTGGCCTTTGCAATTGGCAATGTGACATACTAAAATTTCATTAGCACTTAATCTAAGTCTCTGGGATATACTTAGAGGAAAGGAAATCACATGCACCTTGAAGAGTTTAGAAATGAATATTGACTTTGAAAAAGATTATGTCCAAATATGTCACTGTCCCATCTTATCTTTCTTTTGTCTTTTTCAAAATGTAGTTTATAATATTTGTCTTTTCAAACTTACTTTACAGTGTTATCAGACTCATTGTTGTAACTGTAGACACAGTAGTCCTTAAGCCTCTTTCTCTCTAAGCAGTCACTTGAATGAAATAAACTGTATTCAGAAAACTACATTCCCTAAAAAGATGTTCATATAAACCAGGGTCAAATCACTGAGATTCATATAAGAGAGGAAAATTTTTTCAGTAAAAGAAAAGTTATTTTGGAGCTCATAAATCTCAGTCCTGTATTGCTGTATTAATACAAAATTTATAACCTCCACTGACTCTTCTAACTTTCAAGTCTTAAGTTTTTCCAGCAATATAATAAAGTTATTCTGCTACTGAAACGGATAGTACCTCTCCATCAAATATATATTGTTTTAGGAAAATACAAGTTTCTCTTAAAAATGACATAAAACATAAAACTAGTCCATGCCATGAAGTGCATGTCTCCTATCATGCCGCCCGTCCCTTTGGAGCTTCCCTTGCGCCTCTGCTCATTTCTCTGGCCTCCCCGTTTTCTGCCTCTGAAACCGACTCCGAGCTCACACTGAAGCCTGCTAACTGACAGCCGAAGCTGTTCTTTCCAGTTTTCCAAGTAGATGTTTCTAACTTAATTCAGAGGCCCTCCCTTTTTAAAAAATTATTTTTTGTATTCTATGCCACATTAGGGGCATTTGCCATCTGCTGATGCATCTTCAATAGTTGTATGCGTGCATTTGATATTTCTACAGAAAATCTAAATTGCTTTAGGGCCAGAGCCCCACAGTGCCTTTGTGTTTGCTAGAATACCCACTAGACTGCTGCTCCTGTTTCAGATTCTTATCAAATGTACCTTGAATCTAGTGTTGATCTTCTTCCTTGAAATCCCAACATTCTGCTTTTGGGTCCCATGGGCCTTCCTGGCTGATACCCGGTGACTGAGTTTCTGACTTCCTCTCTGTCCTCCTGTTTGGATGCTAACTGTCTGTTCTTAAAATCCCCATGGTAGGGATTATAAGTACATTCTTTGTGTTTAATATAATAAAGGAACGATTCTTGAAAAGTTTCTGAAACATAAAATAGTCCATTTTGTGCTCCTGTAGCAGAATGCTACAGACGGGATAATTTATAATTGACAGAAATTCACTTGGCCCACAGTTGTAGAGCGTAGAAATTCCGGGTTGAGCAAGTGCGTCTGCTGTGTTATGTTGCGGACAGAGAGAGATGGAGAGACCTGAATCTTCCTTTTACAAGGAACCTACTCCTGCAAAAAGGACATGAGTCCGTTCATAACACAGAACCCTCGTAACCAGATCACGTCTCAAAGATGCTACTGCTCAACACTGTTGCTCTGGAAATTAAGCTTCCAACACAGGAACTTTGGGGGACACAGCCAAGCCATGACAATAATGTATCATTATTGAAAGGTGAAATGTGTTTTCCTATAATTTCACCAAAAATTCGTGACATGAAATCAGTCATCTTTAGGAATTACCAATATTCAGAAGAGATTGGGGAATGGAGCTGTCAAGTAGCTACATTATTCAAACATCAGCAGTTTGTCATTCCAGGACCCATCCCCATGAGGCATCAGGATGACTGCTGTTAAAATAGAGCATCAGTGGTCACAGAGACTAGCTACCACCAGTGGGGCAAAATGTCAGAAATTTAGAATTCAGGAATTAGACTAGATTTGTCCTGGGCTTTCAAAATATTCACAACCCCAAGTTGTCTCAAAATTTGCTCCATTGAAAGGGAAAATATTATCCAGTGGGAAGCAGCTCTTTATAAAGATTGGCAGGAAAATGTGTTTAGATCCTCTTCTGTTTTGTAGAGTTATTTAATCTTTCTCTTATTTTTCCCTGGTTGATGTAATATTGAGGACTCATCCCACAAGAGTTGTCTCAATATTGGTGTTTTTCCTAAGATATTATAGAAAAATAGATAACAAGCGTCCACTTGTGGGCAGCTGCCAGCTGCTCCATCAAGGTAGGTAGATAGTCACCCACTTAGAGAGAAGACTGAAACAACGTCTGTTTACAAAATTTCTCTTCCCAAGGAAGTGCCTCAGGAAGTCATCATCAAGTTCTGTCTGTGTTAGACTACAACTATTTAATCAGGTATTCTGGTTGTTATAAAAAGCCTATCATAGTGATTTTACCACTTTCTAGCGTCCAGGACCTGTGGCACTTTGATGGTGGCACCTTGAGTGCACAGTGGTGCCTTGATGGTGGTACTTTGATGGTGGTGCCTTGAGTGCACAGTGGTGCCTTGATGGTGGTGCCTTGAGTGCACAGTGGTGATTTGATGGTGATGCCTTGAGTGCACAGTGGTGCCTTGATAATGGTACCTTGAGCGCACAGTGGTGCCTTGATGGTGGTGCCTTGAGTGCATGGTAGTGCTTTGATGGTGCTGCCTTGAGTGCACAGTGAGGCCTTCAGCAGCTTCCCCTTGACCCAAGTCTTGAGCCTTGAGCAGCTCCCCTTGACCCAAGCCTTGGCTGAAAGAGGGCAATTGTTGGCTGCTGGCATCTTCTCCTCCCTGGCTCAGGGGTGTTGGTGGCCCACTGTGCTGAGGACAGTGTTGGGTGTGAGGTTTACAATAGGAAAAGTAGCTTATGTATGACCACAGAATTCTTCATCTGGAGCAGGATCATTGGTGTATAAAATGGATGGTGTAAGTGCTGATGATGACCTAAATGATGAGTGATATAAATCTGGGCTGAAGACTTCGAATCTCTCACCTGCTACAGACTTGCCTCTTTCAAATCAAGTTGCTCTCAGTTCCTTCCTTCTCCATCTTAAACGATAAAACTAATGCGGACCCAGAACTCTGACTGTAGTCTAGTCAGTTTCAGAGGTGCAGTGCACTGGGCAGTTGAGGAGGTGCTTCATTTGTGTGGAGAGCAAGTTCATTACCAAGAAAAGAGGCAGGTACAGGAGGAAGTCACCCAGGAGCCAGTGGGAGTCAGGGGAAGGGTGGAGTTGGGTCTTTTCTTGAATATGTAGTATGTGAGGGAGAGTGAGTTATAGGGAATGCAAGAGACTTCAGTTCAAGACAGAATTTTTTTCCGTTCTTTTTTATTTTCCAAAAATAAAAAAGATATTGTAAATGATAAAGTAGATGCAATTAGTTTAAATTATAGAGATCAGAAAATTGCAAATAAAAATAGACAGGAAACAATTTAAAACCTATCAACACCTGTTATGACAAGAACAAATTCTCAAACTCACGTTTTTTTTTCTTTAAGACAAAGTCTTACTATTTTTTTCCAGTTGATCTCAAACCCCTAGCCTCAAGGTTCAACCTCCCAAAGTCTTGGGATTAAAAGTGTGAGCTGCCACATCCAGACAAAAAGGAATTCTTAAACTTTTGAAATGCTGGTAGATACAACAAAGTGTGTTTGTAACAAAACTGTGGAGGGCAGGGACTGGACACGGCAAGGGTGGACCCACCCTGCAGTCTAGGAGGCATCCCTTGGCTTGTATGGAGAACCCACCCCGCAGTCTAGGAGGCATCCCTTGGGTTTGTATGGAGAACCCACCCCGCAGTCTAGGAGGCATCCCTTGGGCTTGTATGGAGAACCCACCCCGCAGTCTAGGAGGCATCCCTTGGGTTTGTATGGAGAACCCACCCCGCAGTCTAGGAGGCATCCTTTGGGTTTGTATGAAGAACCCACCCCCACAGTCTAGGAGGCATCCTTTGGGCTTGTATGGAGAACCCACCCCCACAGTCTAGGAGGCATCCTTTGGGCTTGTATGGAGAACCCACCCCGTAGTCTAGGAGGCATCCTTTGGGCTTGTATGGAGATCCATAGGAGCAAACGGGAAATCAAGATAGGGAAAAAGAAGGAAAAGGAACCAGAGAAGCTGAGAAATCAGGTGCAAACAGAGCGGAATGTTACTCCAAAGCCTTCAGGTCTGTGGGCTGGGAACCTAAGCATAACAGCTCATCTGGGACAACCTTGAGGACCAAGAGTCACTGCCTTTGGGAACTGGGCCACAGTTCTATCAGAAACCAGTCCTTGCCCATTAAAAATATGTGCAGCCACTGAGGACCACCAGATAAACAGTCTCCCGGGCCTTGCCGTGCCCAACCAGCTCCACTCATGTACCAAATGCAAAAACGCAATGCTTTAAAATCCCAATTAATTTCCAATCCCCATTTCCCTCTGTAACGTCTACAGCTTAGCGCACATGTATCATTTCACATAACCTCTATGGTCTGGAAGATTCAGAAACACCAAAACCATCGAAAGAGAGACCTATTTATGAATAATTTATTCTAGTTCTTTTGCTTTGAAAACCTCTTGGCTTCTATTAGCATAATCAGTGGCTAGTACAGATCCCCCAGGGAGGTGCTACTGGAATTTTTTTCTCACACATTAGATGTAAGACATATGCATTTGGGAAAAACGGAGACATCTTTCTAAAAGACATACATATAGATGGAGTTGATTTTATCAAACTAAATCAGATGAGGTAAAAAGAAAATGTTTGACTATGATTTATATATCACCCATGTTAACCTCATAAAATTTGAAAAACTAAAAGGATTTAGAGAGACATATTTTGATTTCCCTATGATGATAAGAAAATGCATTATATGATAACATACGAAGATGAAGAAAGCCTTTTTTGATGCTATATCAAATTATCCAGATATTTGTGGCACCAAATCATATAAATTATTGAGATTGTGGAATTAATCTTTTTAGTAAGAACTAATCCTACACGAATGGTAAAAAATTACCTCATCACATGAATTTAATGCAAAGCAATGAGCTACTTATAAAGGGGAAAGAAATAAGGCTAAATATGGTGTCACAGCTTGACTGTCACCAATGCTAAGTAGCAGTCCTGAGAAGGGACTGCCTGAGACTCACTGGGACCGTGACTGCCACCAGCCTGGGTGACTTCAGATAATAAGGTCTTAGTTTCTTCACTTGTTAAATAATTCAGTGCACTCAGTCTTCCCTCCAGCTCTACCAGTAAGGTCCTCAAGAACTCTGCTGCCCCCCTGCCTCTCTCAGACCCCCAGAGGCAGAGTGCCAGGTGTCCTCTAACCACACACAGGTCCTATCCTGGGTGCTCTGTCTTCCCCAGCCCTTGTGGAATGTATATACACTCGACGGGGAGAGAGACTTGTTCCCAGTTGGAAGCCCAGGATGTATGACGTTGCCTGGCTCGTGACAGGTATTCAGCAAATATTTGTTGACTGGGTTAACAATTAATTTTGAAAATCTTCTTCAACTTTTCTAAGTGATATACTTCCTGATTGCATTTTTTAGGATCCAAATTATACCCTAAAAAGGCAAATTGTAAGGTTCTACATGGGAAAAAGTAAGGGGAGGGTGTCAAAGACTAAAACCTAAACAGGTTCAGGTGAAATGCTCAGAAGTCATGTTGCCACCTCAAGCAACATACAGCAAACATCCACCGTGAGCCTCTGACGTGCACCGCTGAGGAGCGAAGATGTTGGCAATGATCCCTGTCCTGGGGCAAGGCAGGACCAAGTTCTGTTTCTGCCAAGAGTCTCCTAGTGGACACCAGGTTTTACATTTCCCGGCTAGTTTCTATACCTGTGGAACCTGTACTCAGGCACCAAATCTTGAATGACTCGAGGTCCTCTTTCTGATGCGATTAATAATGGAACCACACAAAGCTTCTGTTCAAAAAACTTTGAAACCTCAGCGCCCAAAACATGTCTCCTCAAGGATCACTGATGGAGCCGCCATTCTCATTTACTATCAGTACTCTGGGTGCCAAGAAGGTGAATAATGTAAAGTAGAATAGAAAGTAGGTTTCCCCCTCTGGGAAGATACCAATTACCATATCAACATAAAAGCAATTATGGTTAGGAATTCTATTTTGCTAAATGATGAAACTTGGTAAGGTGGTACCAAAATCTACAGATATAAGAGCAGAATCCCCCATCCATCCCAAACTGGTTTTTACTCATTCATTTACCACCTTATAAAAAAGCGTTAGCTTGATGTGAGGATACCTCAATAGAATAGTTCTTTGTAATAGCGCTGATACAATCCTTTGGATATACCTTTCATCTTTGTAAAAGTGGGCTTTACTTAAGCCCCATGATCCCCAAAACAGCAATGGCTGAGCCGCCCCTTGATGTTGAGCAGGTACTCAATAAGAATCTGTGGAACGGATGAATGAATCTGATGAATGAAGAGAATAATACTCATCTCTCAAGGGTCGGGGAGAGTCTAAGGTAATCTGTGGAAGACATTTAGCATTGTACGTGGCACATGGTAAATACACAGGATTCCTGGGGAAGGAGGCCACGTCACCCTAGATCTAAACTGGGTATAAACAGGGCAGTAATGTGATCACAGGTATACTTCGGAATAATTACAAAATCCCAGATGGGGTATGGATTCAAACAAGGTGATAGGAAAGGAAAAATTCATTCTTAATTGTCTAAGTCAGAATAAACATAAGAATGGGCCTGGAAGGTACTAGTGACTGAACATAAACTAATAATAAGATAAGAATAATCTGATTGCCTGGGCGCAGTGGCTCATGCCTGTAATCCTAGCACTCTGGGAGCTCATAGGTTTGAGACCAGCCTAAGCCTGAGAAAGATCCCATCTCTAAAAGTAGCCAGGTGTTGTGATGGGCACCTATAGTCCCAGCTGTTTGGGAGGTTGATTTAAGAGAATTGCTTGAGCCCAAGAATTTGAGGTTGCTATGAGCTATGACACCACAGTACTCTACCAAGGGTGACATAGTGAGACTGTCTCAAAAGAAAAAAAAATCTTCTTTATTCATTGGCATTTGTCAAATAAGATGAAGGAGGCAGAAGGCATCTTCAATGGTTACTTGATTTTGAGATTGGCTTTCTAGGGGACCATGGGGCGTTCTTTTGAAGGACAGTCATGGATGAGAACAGACTGCTAAGGTGTAGAGTTGTTCTGGGGCCTTTATAGGAGGCTTAAATTATGCAATCCTCTTAAACTTTCCCAAGTATAAATTATTAACCCTTATTAACCTTATCTGAGTATGTATTTGTCTAGGTGAAGCCAATTTAAATATAGTAGCAGGCTGTCCCTCAGACGTCTTTCCTCTGAGGCTCTCCTGACATGTACAGCAGTCCTCAGTAGATTAGAGATGAAAGTGCATTTCACTAGAGGA
Organism: Otolemur garnettii; assembly: GCF_000181295.1. Classification (NCBI taxonomy): domain Eukaryota; kingdom Metazoa; phylum Chordata; class Mammalia; order Primates; family Galagidae; genus Otolemur; species Otolemur garnettii. Next base: position 6,210,427 of record NW_003852451.1, read on the forward strand.
AATAGCTGACAAGATACTGAACCCATTTTGGCAGGAAACTTAACATTCAGCCTCAATCGGCTGAAACTGTCAAATGAGAATGTGCGTCTTTAGGAAGAATAAAGCGGAGGGGGAGGAATCCTCTTCGGGCCAGATTCAAGGGGAGAAACCAGCGAGCCGCTTCCCTCTTGATCATGGCTCTTATTTTTAATTTGGATCACCCAGTAAGGGCGATTCTCGTGAGCTTTATTTTCTTATATTTGAAATAGGAATTTTGGCTTAGAAGTGTTCACAAAGCCATTTGACAACCTCAGCACAAGGACGCAGGACGTGCTACTTGCATCTCACTGGAAGGAATGAGGGCCAAGAGCTCAGGTTAGGATTAAGAAGTTATTCAGTAGTGCTTGTTAACAGGAAGCAAAGGAGTTTGCAGTAGGGGAGGGGAAGGAATCAACTCCAAAACCAACGAGAAAAAATCGGGGATTTCTGGTCCAGGAGCAGAGTGGGATGGGGGAGGGAATAATCGGGGGGTGGAAAATTACCAAGAGGGTAGGGTGGTTCTTTGCTAAATGAGCTTGCAGAATTCTTATTGAAGGCAGGCTGGATGAGCAGCTGCCACTTGGGGATGGTGGGGGATGAAGATCCTGCTCAGATATCAAGGGTGATCAGATAGTGAGGGTGAGGGATTCTCACTAAGCCAGCATACCAGGATTCTTGCTAAAATCAGGCTGTGCAGAGAAGAATAAGGATGTCCAGAATCAAGGCCCAGTTGAGACAGGACTCAGAGGAGCCTGACTAACAGCTGAAGAAAGACTCTGTCATTAGGAGATACTAAGATAAGCTCTTTCCCTGGTAATCTCCTCACCGTGTTGCTGTGAACTTGACTGAATGCCATGAAGCCTTCTGTTTCATTCCTGAGTTTTGTTAAGAAAAGTGGGGCTTTCCTCCTGTGATGCTGGTGATCTTCCCGATACTTTTACCAACTTATGACTGTGCAGACCAGGTTACTCCTGGATCCCGTAAATGTGCTTTAGCTGTGGGTTCCCAGATGTTGCGATAGTGTGCCAACATGCAGGTCTGCTCAGTATGACAGCTGTGCTCCCTCAGAAGCCACAGCTGAGCTGGCTGCTCCTCTGTAATCACGCAGGCTGGGCCTCTCTCAACTACCTACTGGATAGCCAGGGCTTCTTTGCAGATGAACTGGCTGTAGACCAAGAGATGGCAAGACATGGTGGTCCCTGCCTGCTGGTGGGTTGGACCCTTCTTTGTTCCCTAGCAGAATAAGCGACCTACTTTCCATGTTGGATCTCCCATTTGCAGGCAAGCAATGCTTGGCAGTGGAGGGTGAGCCTGAAAATTATCGAATGCTTCTTTTGCACAAATGTCATCAGATAACCTGATAAAAACAAAATTGAATCTGTCAGATTTTGATGCCAGAGTTTGAAATATTGCTAAAGCTTCTTTAAAACTGTCACTGCTAATAAAATTGTATAATAGGGTACATTTTGTGTATTTGCACTCTAGGAGGTGCCTTCTGATTTGTTTGGTGGACTTTTTTTTCCCCCTCAGTTCCTGAGGAATTTGGACCACTGGCCGAGTGGCTTTACTCGCCCTTCACGTCCACTTAGCATCCACGCTGCATCCCCTTAAGCTAAGAAAACTTTAATTTGTTAATTTCTGAAACCAGAGGACATTCCTAATTCAAGACAGATTAAGGCAGAGAGACATCTGAGAGCTTAGTAAACAGAGGAATAGTCTTCTCCCAGAGTTCTGAGGAATAAAATAGGGTCTATGGGATTCCAGGGTCAGGCTAACCCTCTGCTGCCTCCTTGAATGGGCCAAGACATTTCTGGGCCCAAGGGTGCAGTGCTGTGCTCCTCCGTAACCACTGGAGGGGCAGAAAGTAGCCCCAGACTGCAGCTCTCTCTAGGCTCCACCTCAGGAAAGAGGCCTCCCTCACGCCCCTGTGGAGAGTCATTTCTCATTATGCTCATTTGCTGCTTGCTGGGCGTCCCAGACCTCCCCCAGCCACATGCCCTCTACCTGCAATGAGCTCACCTGGCTCCAGGAGAGCTGCCCCCTAAACCTTCTCTGCGCCTCCTTGCCCTGGCACCTTGGCTTGTCCTCCAGTTGCCATTCCCCTCCATCTCCTCCTGGTAAAACCTTCCTCACTGTGGGAGGCATGTCTCCAGTGCCACCTCTGCAAACAGCTCTTTGCAGCTCTCTCATGTAACAGGGAGTCCTCCCCATCTCTGTTTCTTTTGCAGCCTTGTTTTCACTCTTCCGCCTCTGATCTGAAGCCTTCTCCTCTGCTCCTTTGCTCCCTTCTACTGTGGCCAGACCCTGTGTAGTTCAGCTCCCGGCATTTCTGAGACAGACACTCTCTGCCAAAGCTTGTCCTTTTTGTACCTTTGCAAGGTCAAGTAGGACACCCTGGACCCCGAGGTATTGCTTCCAGCCAGCCCTTGACCTATAGCTCAGTCCTTGCATTTGTCCAGCTGTCTGGTTGCCCTGGCACAGCATGTACTCAGGAGAAGCTGCGAGCACCATGTTTGTGCAGGGACCAGGTTGTTCAGTGAAGCAGGAATATTTCTGCCCTATGGTCTGTGTAGCACTGGGCAGGAGGCAGAAACAGTTCTTGCAGTGGCACTGCTGGCCTGGGAGGGACAAAGAGCATATTTGGAAGTAATAAGGAAGAGGAAGAGAAAGTTGCCTGGCCTTGTGTTTGTGAGATCTGGGTAAACATCCAGGCTTAAGCCAAATGTTTTTTTTTACATATTATCTCATTTCTGCCCCGTGAAAATCCTGCCAGATGGAAACAGTGTCAACCCATTTTACAGACTGAGAAACTGAGGCTCTGAAAGCTGAAATTACCTCCCCAGAGATGTGTGGTTTGGAGTAATGAAGGAAGGGAGTTGGCCTAAGTTGATCTTGACTACAAAGCCTATTTTTTAAGGCATGCTGCCTCCTGTCAGTAGAGGCCTTTCTGCTTTATTTATGGGTGACAGAGTTTCAGGATGGCTCTGATTTTAGAAGAAACTAAAGTAAGATTTAAGAGTTTGGGTCCTGCTTTCAGACAAGTGACTTAATTCCCTAGTGGGAATTGGAATAATACTTAAATCCTCCTGTGTTTTTGTTTGTTTGTTTGTTTTTATTTCTTTTGTTTAGCAGGCCCCACCCACCAGCCCCAGTGTACTGGGCCGGCGCTCTAACCATTGAACATGGGTGCCCAGCCCCTACTGGGTTTTTACGATTGAATGAGTTGAGGCATATGAGAGCAGACATGCTATGGACACAGCACACGACCCTGTTTCAGCACCTCTGTAACTGCCACAGCGCCACGGCTGGCAGGAATCATTACAAGTTGTGTGAGGGACCCTCTTTTAGCCACTTTGTGTCCTGGGTAAGGGGAACTTGTGCAAACCTTCCGTCTTCTCGTGGTGTGAGGTGCAGTTTTCTATCACCGTCACGATGAGCATTGAAGAAATATCAGAAAGACGCATTCTTAAATGAGATCATCTACACGCCTCGCTCTGGAAACATTAAAAACACTTTCAAACTATTATTTTCTAGTATTTTCATGCAGTGGAAATTACCCTGATGCCAACTGCAATGCAGTCCTCCCTCAGATTGTTTCACAAATGGACAGATGGAAGTCCGCCGCTCCGTGTGCGCTCTCTCCACCACCCTCTCATTATCCCTAATCTCTGGCTCAGGAGCACATAAACAGTAACGCTTACTCCTATTCCCTGTGTAGTTTACTTGACAATTTGGATTTTTTGTTTGTTTGTTTTGTACATTTTTTAGAAATCCAGACACCCAGGAAACGAAGAAGTTTATCAATTGGGATCCTAGAGCGGCCCCATGCTAAGGCTGTGAATGAGGTTCACAGGACGAAAGACTTAATTAAAGGAGTCAAAGTTTGATTTAAATTGTAAATTCTCTGTTGATACCTAATTTCAATCTCACTTTAAGTGAACTGAATTTTAGAAACACAAACACACTACTTTTGCAGACACTAGCCCCATCTAGGGGTAAAACTTCGAGGCTTCGCTTCTTGCTTTTTTTTTTTTTCCTCTTCAGTGTTTATTCTTCCTAACCCTGGAAGAAGGGAAAAATTCCCAGATTTGCGGACAAGAACATTTGCTATCAATCTCTCTGGAAATCTGACATGTGTTTTAAGGAGAGCTGAAATTCAGCAAGAGGAGGAGGTGGCTGTAGGGCTTCCTTTTGGTGTCACTGGCAGAGCTTCCCTTAAATAAATGCCCTGCCAGGGACAGAGGCGAGGGGACTGTCTTTATGGGATGAGCCGTGCTGGCAGGCCAGTGTGGCTGGAGCAGGATGAGAGCTCAGAAACCCCCTCTTCCAAGGTGCACCAGATGCAAAATGGCATCTTACAGTTTCCCAAGTTCTGCCACCGGCATTCCTTTCAGACCTGGGCAACTCCTGAAAATGTCCTGGCCTGCACTCAGGAGCAGCGAGGGGAAGGAGCTGCCAGTCTGGCCACTGGACAGGAAACTGTCGTTTCTCTCTATTTCCCGTTTCCGCTTTCACGAACTTACTCTTTGTTTTTGTTCCATGGAGAGATCTGGGGAAGTGTATGGTAATTATAATCGTCTCTGGTTTACTTACACTTAGAAAATCACAATTTAGAGTGACAAGCAGGCTTTAAAGGCATCTGTTCATTAGAGACGACCCTGATTCATCTCTATGCAAGTTCACTGAACTCTTATGCATGCTTTGCTTAGTAGGAGGTGATAAAATTGAAAATTGATGGCACGTAGGAGGCCAGATTTAATCCAGGCCACTCAAGCTGGCAATTTTAACTGAATTATGTATGGCAATTTCCCCCTCATCCGGAGCAAGCGGTCCTGAGTGGAAGGCGTAACCCGATTAGGGAGCTCACTGTGACCGTTCGCATCATGGAGCCAGCCTGGCCTGCTGCAGTAAGGAGACTGAAGTGACAGGGCTCCTGGGACCCAGTGTGGAAACGGGGGTGGGGAGAAAAGGAAGAAGAGAAAGAGAATACCGTAACACTCAGACCAGAAAATGCTGGGGCTCGAAAAATGCCTGCACGGATTCGGCATCACTGCAGCTGGTGGGGAAAGGGCCTCACTCAGCATTACCCTCCTGCAAAGCAGAGAGGCAGACAGAGCGCCTCGAAGAAAAGAAATCAGTGTGAGGCGCCCCCTTACTGAAAGGCAGAAATCCTCTTGTCTTGGTGGCAAAAAGGCTTTGAAAATACCAAGAAAGTCATTTGCTGGCAAGGTAACAAAATATATACCAAAAAATACACAGGGCCTTAAGACAAGTGGAAATGCATCTGTGTGGGCAGAGGAAGCTCCGTGTGTGCCGTGAGCCTCACACCCCGGGTGTGAGTGGTGATGAGGACTCCCCCCACCAGCTGGCCTGCCTGTGAGACCTCCAGACTTAGAAGGACAAAGATCACCTATGCTCACGGAAAATGAAAAGAAAGTGTGCTCTCTCAGCTGACTGTCAGCAGAAGAAAGTGTGCTCTCCCAGCTGACTGTTAGCAGAATATAAGGCAAACGTTAAATTTCCGCCCAAGCCCTCCTGCCCTTCCCCAATATTCCTGGGTGGCGCCTCCTGTCCCCTCCACATAAATCCGCTGTGGACGTGAAGCCCAGCTGCAGGCACGCAGTGTGCAAAACGCATTTTGCCGCTGCCAGTGCGTCGGGCCTTACATCACTGTCGTATTAGTCTAAGCAGAATAGAGCAGATTGTTTATTTTGGTTTAGCTCCGCTTCAGGCTGTAACATCAGATGTAACTCTCAGAGTGACAAATTTCAATAGCAGTGTCACAGATTAAACAAGGGTACAGAATGCCTGGTGAGCACGTTTCAGGGTGGAGGCGTGGAGCGAGGCTGCTGCCTGAATCTGCTCTCCCCGCCCCCGGCAGCCCTCGTTTCTCATGTCAGAGTCGGTTCCCTTTTGTCTGGGTTGATTAGCTGATAGTCAGAGTGTCTTATAGGTTAAATAAGCCAGATCTTTAATTTCTTTGAAAATACTAATTAAAGAAAATTCCCCCTTTTCCTTAGAGCCTATTTAACTCCTCTCATATTCTATATTTTAAAGAATTTGCTGAATATCCTGACACTCCAGGGTAGAAGAAGAATTTATACAAGTCAGTAAGTGTCAAACATCCCCTGGAGAGCGACTTGGCCACGGCAGGCAGTAGTGATGGCCAGTGAGCTTCCACCCAGCGCAGCCTGCAGAGGCTGACACTCCGCGGTGGGGAGCTCACTGTGTGTTTGCTGCATGTTCACCGTCACGTGGCTGTGCTGGCTGGCTGCATCCTACAGCCTCTCTCCACTTCGGAGAGTCTGCTCAGAAACCAGCAATGCCCCACGCTGGTGTCCTGCTCCACGGCAGCCACCCTGTGAGCCAGTGTGGGTGGCATCCACTTTCCCTGCGCTATCTAAACCCTTCAGAGTGTTCTGCGTGTGGATAGCACCATCCTCATTTTACACGTGGACCCCCTCTGCGCCAGCACTATAAGCACTTTGTGGAAGGCAGTGTCTACAACATAGCAATCTCAAGCCAGCTTGTTGGTGATGAGAGTATTCCTGCAGAAATCGTGTTCCCTAGGTAGAAGAATAATTACAAAGTCTCTTATCTCCCTGAAGTTATTATTCAAACTGAGCATTGGTTTATTGCATTTTCCCAAACAAGTTGTGGATAAGAACTGTTAAGTAATAACAATGCCTAATTACACAGGTTATTTTGAGACTTTTAAGAACAGGCTGTATACTCTTGTCTTTTTCTTATAAATTAGGTGTGGTCTATGGTGCAGCCTCAGACCTCTCCTCCTTGGTTCTCCCTGTGAGAATGCGGCTGGCCTCCCTGCTGCAAGGGAAGAGCTTTCTGCTTCCGCAGCTCTGGCACAGCATTATTAATATTTGGCAGTGCAGGTCTCTAAGAGAGAAGAGTTTTCTTAACTCTGTGCTTGTATAGCATCCTTCTCTGGCTCCTGCATTGGTGCACACATGTGCGTGAGCCATGTAGATAGGCTCCCTCCAGAACAGGGCGGGTCCACTATCCCACCGAGTGGTGGGCAAAGCTGGGGCTGCGCTGCATTCACCAGGACCCAGCACCTGTTCCTACAGGCCGTCTGTGCCTGCCCTTGGGTTGGGGTCTTTGCAAACCACGGGACTCCTTGCTCACTGTCGTCTAGTGTGTGGTCATTATAGAAGTCTGGAGTCACGTGTTTTCTAATAGCTTTCCCATGGAATCAGAGCCATGACTTGAAAAATAAAAGATGAATAATAAACTTTTTTAAGTTGCTGGGTTTACTACAAAATACATTTCTACACCCAGGCCCCACATCATAGTCTAGGTGGCAGCTCTGGCCTCCAGATATGACAGCCTAATGGTCCATAAAATGGGCTAAAAGCTGCTGCACACCTGATTTCTCCACGGCACATAACCAAATCCTGTCTGGAACTGCTCACCCCAACTGCACCTGCCCACTGAGAAATCGGAGGTGAGTCCCAGGAGGCTGCTCTGCAGGGTGCTCTGGAGTGTCCGTGTCAAGGGGTCAGACACTGTCAAGCAGAGGGTCAGCCTAACAAATAAGTCTTAAAAAATGCCATCGGACCTTTTAGTCAAAACCTTTTCTTCTCGTCTTTCTAGGCTAGGGATTAGCACCTAGTACTGTGGGCAACCTAACTCATCTCAATACAGCCGCAAAATGAGCCTTTCTGAAGATATTAAACTGGAGGATTAGGAAATAACTCTGCCCTCAGGGTAACTTCCTCCATGTGGAAGTTGTTTGGCCACACAGGGTGTGCCTTCAGGGCCCTGCCAGGGGCAAGGGCTCTGGATAGAAGGCTGGGAGTCTCCTAAGGTCTCCTTCCTGCTGCTCTGGGAATAAGGGCTTCCTAGATTCTCTGGCTTTAAAGATGTTGCCTGAGCTACCAAGTCAATCAGAAGGGGCGCAGGGGGTCTGCGTTAGGCTGGACAGGGCTCCATCTCACTCCTCCTCAAGGCCCCTAGAACCTGGCCCATATCGCGTTGTCTAGAATGAATGGATTCCGTGTGGTCTCGGGCAAGTGTGCTCCTCTCCTCACACTTCCAATTGGCTTCTCATTGTCCCGTCTGTAAATTGGGATGATGGCAGTATCTCTAGCACCGTGGTTCCAGTGGGGGGAATGGGGATGTGATGTTTTCCCCACTTTCTCTCACCCTCCTCAGCAAGATATCTAGCCTGGAGATGTCCTCGAGTGTCACAATTGGGCAGAGTCTATGGCATTTATTGGACAGAGGCAGGGAAGCTGCCAAAAGCTGGCAGTGCTTGGGAACCACCCACAGTGGTTATCCGGCCAGACCATCACTAACGGTGAGGCGGAGACACCTGTTCTAGAATGGCAATTGTTCACGTACCACATGTGGGCGTAAAGGCACCCAGGGAGCCTCCGGAGTCTGCCTCTGAGTTACTCCTTCAGTACACACAGGTATAGATCTTCTGGTGTCTGAGAAGCAGCCCCATTGTCCTCATTATCATACTTCTATTCAATGAAGTATTATGATATTTTAAAAATATGTGTTTTTATGAGTGCCCATAACGCTATTTCTATTTTGAATTTTAAAACATCAGGCATCCCTAATAAACATTTGCAGTTTTCTTGAACTTGCTCTTTTGCAAAAGTGGTTGCTAATTTAAAAGTGTTAGGAGTAAATAATGTAGCACAGATGACTTGGAAAGGAGGAACCTGCAAATCCAGCTCCAGCACATTCCTGTGCCCTGTCCCTGATGACAGATGTGTCTGCTTGCTGAAAGCCTCCAATCGGTCAGTTTTCTCCTGGATTGGACAAACTTCCAAGTGAGGGTCAATACGAGACTGTCTGACAAGCTGTGGGATCCAGGGCCTGGGGGACATTCTGAGGCAGCCCCAGGGGACCCTCCTGGTGCCTGAGTGGTCTTATTACAAGTCTTACCTGCAGGAATTGGGACCAGGGACAGATGCAGACGTGGAGGGACAGGGTTGTGGCGAATCCCCATCTGCTCTCTCTGCTTCCCCCGCCTCCTCCTTCTCTCTCTCCTCCTCCTGTGGCTTCTTTTGTTTCAGGGTTCTGAGTGGGGTACCAACCTGTCTGACATTGACTTGCATGCAATGATGAAAAGAATCCACCCAGTGAGATTTTATCCCTACTTAAATTTGCCATTTGCAAGACTGGACAGTAAGAGGACACAAAATGTAAGCAAGGCCGAGAGCATTTCTGCTGCTTATGCCCTGGAGTTCACAGCTGATTATTCTGAAATGCATTTGGCGGATGTTATGAAAATCAGGACTCTCCGTGGAGCCTGGGATTGCTGTGCTGTCGGCTGACATGTCAAGGTGGTTTGAGGAGCAGAATACGAGACAATGCTGTTTCTTCCCACTGTCACTGCAGGTCGGCTGTGTGCTGGATCTGTGAGGAGGAAGCAGATGATGTGTGAGCAGCTGACATGTCACATGTGCTGAGAAATACATCTGGACAAATAACAGCTACACATCCCATAAACATCACGCCCACGACAGCGCCAGTTCTTAGTACAAAGCTCTTATTTTTGTTTCTTTGTGTTTTGTTTTTCTAACGCTGTGGATGGAAGCCACAGACACCACCTGCCCCTTCTCCTAGTCCTCTGAACCTCTCAGTTAAAGGGTAGTTAGTAATGAGGCGGCTGACTTTGTGTATCCCATCCCTGATGGGCTGGACGGCTTCTCCTCCTTGGGCCTTGCAGGACAGATCGCCGCCACTGCAGAGCATATGTTCACGGCTGATCAAAAGGGGCAAGATGAAAGTGAGCGAAGTCGGAACCCAGACACTGGCCAGCCTGGGCTTTCGTTCCCATGGCCCCTTGCTGTGGTCAGGAAACAGGGTCACTGGGGAGGGAGACTATGGCCACTTTTCTGTGGGGAATGTTCCAGGCTTCTCTTCTTTGTTCTCCTTGACATGTGGATACTAGTAGGAGACTGTGGGGAAAGCAAGCAGAATCCTTTGCGAGGAGTTGGTGTCCACTCTGCAGGCAGCAGAGAGATGCTGAGACCGAGGGCCCTGCTCCCCTGTTCACTGCAGCCTCACTCACAGTGGCCAAGATAGGGAACCCAGAGTGTCCATCAGAGAATGAATGGGTGCAGGATGTGGGGTGCACATGGACTACGGGATAACAGGTGCTATTTGGCCCTGGCAAAGAAGGGAACCCTGCCATTTGCAACAACACAAGTGGACCTGGAGGACACATTTGATGAGATAAGCCAGGCACCAAAAGACGAACGTCATATGCTGTCACTTGTATGTGGAATCTAAAAGAAGGGGACACACAGAAAGAGTCGAATCAGAGGCTGCAGATGGGGGGATTGAGGAGATGTTTGGCAAGGGTATAGAATTCAGGCAAATAGGAGGAATAAGTCCCCGAGCCTGGCTCTGTGTCAAGGTGACCACGGTTAGTCACAGTGCGATGTGTGCTGGAAACTGCTCAGAGCCCAAGTGTTCCCACCCTTAACAAATCAAAATACGTGAAGTGATATGTATGGCAGCTTGATTCAGCTGTTTCAAATGGATGCATATATCAAAACATATTGTGCACCATAAATGCATACGATACTTATTTGTTAACTTAAAAATGAATTTATAAAATAAATGTAGTTAGTATAAAAAATGTCTTACATCAAGTCACAGTATCCGAGTGAAACTCTGTTATTAGTAAAACAAAGGCCAGTGGCACCCTAGGATGTAGAGGCTTTGGGTCCAGGGAGGACTGGGGATAAATCCTTCAGGACTGTGGTTTGGGGAAAATTGAGTTTACTCGTCATGCCTTACTTATCTCACCCTAAACAATGGTACAAAGTGGCCAATGCAGCCAAAGCAAGACGCTGACATGAATGTGACCAGGCTCCTGGCCCAGCTGAGGACACAGAGACCAGCAGATCCGGGCCCTGGGCAGAGAATTCACTTGCTGTGTCAGTTACGTTCCTGGCCTTCACCCTTGTCTGGGCATTTTTGGTGTTTAATTCTAAGAAGCATGAAGAATAGGGTTTTGAGGGTCCTCAAAGAGGGGTCCCAAGAAGCTCTGATGCTCCCCAGCATCAGGCTCCCGTGAGCTTCCCTTTGCTTCCTCTGCACGTGTGGGGAGCTGCAGGCACGTCCACAGAGCTCTGTGCGGAGGCCCTCATGGGTCTGCCCAGGTGCTGCAACCTGAGAGTGGCTTCCTGAGGCGTCCACCTGGAAGTGGGTAGCAGCATCAGCAGAGCCTGCTAGGCCAAAGTGACCTCAGGAAATTAGTTCCAGTTTAAGTTCAAGGACTGATCCTCAGACCTTTGGGAGTTCAGAGAGCTGACAGGTACATGAAAACTGCCAAAAGCCTAGATCTGTCAAAATGTCTCCACGGGAAACAGAGCACTGTCCCAGAAACCAGTTCCACCAATGCAGTGTACTCGGAAGAGAGCCCTGCGGAGTGTGGCCAACAAGTGAGCCGCGCATGGGAGGACTTGCGCTTTGTTGTGGCTGTGGCTACCCTGTCGTGTTATTGTCCCTGCAGCGTCCTGTTACTGTCCCCACATTCTTGTACTGTCTTCTCACCTAGCTGAGTAAGACGGAGCCAGTTAGAAAGGGCGGGTGGAGCTGACAGCTGAGGGAGCGGGAGGAGGGTCGGAAAAGCCCACAAACAGCTCCATCGCTGGTCACTGCTGTCTCTGTACTACTCTTGGGAACAGGGACTTATGGCAGAGACTCACTCAAATAAGAATAAAAATGTTTGAGTCTTTGTGTCCAGTTCATCATTTTTCAAACATGCCAAAAACATTAAAAATTAAGCTAAATCATCCTGAGGAAATGTGATTGTGGCTAAACTAACTAAATTTTAAACCATTATAGGTGAGGACCAGTGTCCCCCATTGCTCTGTTACCCTCAGTATATCGGGGTCACACAGGAGGTGGAGACCAGCGTCTCCATTGCTCTGTTACCCTCAGTCTATCGGGGTCACACAGGAGGTGGGGACCAGTGTCCCCCACTGCTCTGCCCCCTCAGTATATCAGGGTCACACAGGAGGTGGGGACCAGTGTCCCCCATTGCTCTGCTGCTATCAGTATATCAAGGTCACGCAGGATGGTACCTACGGTGATTGACAAGAGTCATGTTCTTACTCTCAGAACACAGGGAGAGGTGAGTTCCTCATTCCTGTAAGACCTCCACCTGCTCCATTTGTCACATAGGAACATAATAATGTGAATGAAACTTAGCCCAATTTCAAATTCATGAGTAGAACAGTGGCCTTCAGGAAAGGGAAAAGTTAGTAACTGGTGGTGATCAGCCAAGCTGGTAACAAACAGTAAATAGACCCGGCAGAAACACTTGCCTGTGGTCTCTACTTGGCTGATTTGAGCAAATGGGCTACAGTAAGGGAGATCAATTGAAGTGAATACTGACACAGCCCCACCTTCTACTCTATATTGATGATATTTTTAAGAATCCAGTGACACAGTTGTACAGACACTTGTATTCTCCAAATACCTACCCGCAGTGATAATTTGCTCAGATTCTAAAAACGTAACCATGTCTTTCTACAATCTTCTGGTGATAGCGTTGAAATAAACCCACTGGGAAACCTCCCTTCCTTGGACTATCTCTGATCTAAGGAGAAAGTGCCATTGGAAAGAGACAGCAGCCCTGCCTGGTCCTCAGATCTGCTGCGCCCCTCCCAGATCTTGTGCTCATGTGAGGAAGGCGAGTGATGAGGAGTGTAGACTTGATCAGGGCCCCTTCATCCTCCCTATTTCAGATGTAAAAAAATCTTCCTTAATTAAATGAAGGCAGTCTGGCCATGGAATGCATGTCAGCTGGGCAGACAGAGCTTTCAGGCTTGTCTTGTGGACCTAGTGGTCCCCCAGGCTAACACCGTGGCCACGATTCAGACCCCTCCTTGTGAAGAGAGGGCAGGACATGGGCACATGGCCGTGGTGCTGCACCATCTTATCGAGTTCCTGTACTGCCAGTGCAGATCAAAGTTACGCACTCTGGGATTTAGCTTTCCGGAGAGAGGGGAACATAAGTCTTCCTGTTTGGGGAGGATATTTCAGTCACACGTTTTGCAGACTTTCTTCTCCAAAGCTCACTCAGCGAGTGCGTTTCTCCATGGCTCTGTGTTTAACTGGTGCTGTCAGAGGGGCCACCAAGCAAACATATTTAATGTCTTTGAGAAAGGAGGTTATGTGTTAAGGCTTCTGCCAGGTTCAACCATTTCTTGGCATAGTTCTAAAATGTGTGTTGTGGCCATCTGTCTAGAACTGACCGGGGGGAAAGGACGCTCACCCTGCATCCAAGACAAGTGTGGCCCCCACTTTTCATGGGAGAAAAACGACAGCAAACAAAATGTAGCTGTGGACGTTGAACTGGGAGGAACCTCCGCTTTTGCATTTGTGCAGTAATAGGTTTTCTGCAAGGATGAGCAGCAAGACTTTATTTTTGCTCCACTCATAGTGTGTGTATATTGTGTGTTTATCACAGCTTAACCCAAACCTTGCCTTATCGTAACAGAGTTTATTTTTATACTTGCACTTTCCAGGTTAACTTATTTTAAATACTGTTTTCTCTCTATTAAAATGTACTTTAAAGGTGATTTCTCCCTACCTTTTAAATGAATTATATTCTTTTAAAAAAATATATTCCTTGTGTTGAATTTCAGAGCAGTAACACTAGGTCCTCCGCAGGGTTGTGGTGTGGATAGTCATGGTAACGACGATACCTATTTCCAGACCTTTTTATTTTAGTCAGTTGGTTAGCATTTTAACCAGATGCTCTAGAGAACAGAGCTGAGGCAAGAATGAACAGTGCTGACACTTCATTTGGGAGGCAGAAGCCCAGGGTGGCCAAGGTGAAAAATAAAAGGAAATTAAGGCAAGAAAAAATGTTAAGCAATTCAATGCATCAGTGCTGGCTGCAGCTTCTGGCGCCATAAAGAGACACAGCTGGTCTCCTAGCAGGTGTATTTGTACGGCACAGAGGACTTTCAGGGAAAACTTGCAAGGAAGAAACCCACAATTTGGACCAGCCCTCAGAAGGCAATGAGCAGGCGTTTACCTGCCCAGGATCCTCCAGTTTCCTGTGACAATGAATCACAGTTTACCCTGTGGGGCCCCGAAATCCCTCCATTTCCAGATGCATTACCGGATTTCCTTACAATTGGCTAGAAAGCAAATGCCACACCCAGGAGATTGATACTTCATTTAAGCATGGAAGTGGAGGAGAAGCTTCATGCTGATGGGGCCCCTGTGGGGGGCTGAGGGGCAGGCAAACCAGGTCAGGTTAACCTGGCTACAGTTAAATCTCTTAAGAGTGTGACAGGGTCAGGTGGCCATGACAATGAGCAGCCCAGTCCAGAAGGGAGTTTGAAACCATGGGGCCTGTGAGGGTGCTTGGGCAGAGATAACTTCAGATTTTGTGGGATCTGAGGTGATATCATTTGGGATTTTTAGGATGTAAACAGAAAAATATTACCAGAATTAAAAATAAGAAAATGCATCACAACAGAGAAGAATTTTTAAAAGCAAACAGATATACAAAACACTTCTATAAAAATAGCATCATATTTAAATTTCGTTGTCTCCTGATATTCCACTGTAATATTCCTCTTTATATGGCAATGATTTTTGTGGTATCACTTTCTGTAGAAATGATAGAAGTGTAATTTAGTCTTTCTGGCCTAGTTGATTAAAACTTACTTTTTATTGCTGATGATTTTGTCATCTTCCAGTTTCAGCACTTATTGGAAACAGGGACATATTTAGGTTTGTTTCCAAATTTGAGAAAACTTCCAGTAATTTTCTGTGTTTACAGTCTGAAGGTTTCAGAGCATTTCAAGTGTCCTTGTGTGGCGACCACTCTTAAATACTCACTGAACTGATAAAACCTGTCAGTGAATTTGTCTTTGGTGTGTGTCTCTTGGGTTAAATCAGTGTTATCTCTGTCAGTGTTAGTATATCATGTCAAATCAGGAAAACATTTAAACCTTTCTTCAGTGTGGCCCTAGGATTATTTCCCTTAATTAATTTAGAAATACTTGAAGGGTGTAGTGGTTGCGACAGACAGCTGTCTGTTAAGGAATCAAGGTGGGAATTTTGTCAGTGAAATCCAGCACTTGTTTGTGGAGGAGGCATTATGACAGGCTGGGGTGATTGGGGTGCTACGTAGGCTGGAGCCAACATTTCTTCAGGTTAAGAAGTCAGATCTAGGAGGACGTAGTTTATTATATTAGAATGTGTAGAACATGCAGCTCCTGATTGGAATAGTCTCTGTCGTGTTGCCACAGCTTCTGATCTTCAAGCGTGGGGATACTGGTGAAGTCTATTTCAGTTGATTCCTCCTTCATTTTTTAAAAAGAGAAAGCATATATGGTGTATCTGTACTTGTGTCTACTGCATTACTAAGTATATTCTGGTCCCTAAAGACCTTGCATCTGACAAGTTATTGACGAGAATCACGTCTTCTGCTTACAACTTTGCCCATCTGCTGATGGGCAAGAATTATCATGGTGTGGAAGAATTATCCACAGAAAGGCTTCTGGCTTGCTGCATTTCAAACCTCGTTCCTTTTCCTCCATCCACACATTTCTGGCTCTGGGTGCTGTGTCATCACTCTGACCTTGCCTTTGCCGTGGCTGGGGTGGCACGCTGACACAGTTAGTGGTAGAGGACCCCTGGAAGGCATTCTTACACTGAGGTGCTTGGCAGTTAACTCAGTGCAGGAATAACTGCGCGCCCCATGCAGACACCTCACTACGTGGCAGGTGTATTGTACATCCATATCCCCCTTAGCTGGATCCCCCATTACCCAATACCACTCCAGGGCCACCTGTCCTAAGCAATGGCTGTTAAAATATCTTCTCAAATATTTGTAAACACACAGCCAAGTGAGCACATTGCTTGATCCCCTGTAAACCTTGTGAAGACACAGTGAAGTCTTAGAGCCTCAGCTTCAGTAGCTTGCAGAAGACTTGTCTCTGTGTACCAGTTTTGCACGCTGATTATGATAGGATGTGTATCTAAAAATGTTACCTGCAGTCATGAACCTGACTTACCAAATGTGGCTTTAATGGAACACCTAAGCATTAAAAAGATCGAGATTTTGAGATTATTTTCCACCAAAGCCAACCTGTAAAACTATTCTTCCAGCCAATAGAAACAAGAAGTTAGGTTTTCGTTTTCCTTTACTGAATATGAGAAAAATGCCTTTAGCTCCTAGGGTAAATTTAATACCAAATATCTCATATACCTACAGACAGAAGGTTTGGAGATTTTTGTTTATTTGCTTGATTGCTTGGAGTCCTGGTGTCTTCAGTATACCCACTCCAGCCACCCTCCCTGCAAGTATTGCCTTTGGGGGAAAGTTGTAAAGAGTGCTGAGTTAGTATACAATGTATGAGTGGATTTAAGTAATTGATTGTCATTTATTCCATGACTTTCTGTTGGGAGTCACTTGTGAGGAAGTCAGAGGTGACTTCCAACAGAAAACCAAATTTTATTCATGGTTTATAAAGAGCGACACATCAATTAAAAAATGGCTAAGGATATTTTATCAGTTACACATGTTAGAAAATTCCTGGTAAAGGGACTTACATGAGACAAACACTTAGTTCTCATTTCCACAATGTCCAGAGGTAAGTGATCCAGGGCTGGGAAGGTGCTTTCTTAATCACACTGTGGTCTGAGACCACTTTATTTTGTTTCTCTAACATTCAAAATAATTATCTTTTATTCATGATCCAAAATTGAGGCCTCAGCTCCAGTTGCAGTACCTGTAATCCACAAATGGAAAAGACAAACCACTTCCTTTAGGAACACTTTAGGAAGTAGCAAGCTTCATTATTATTTTTTTCCTTATGTCCCCTTGGTGGGTCAAGGTATTTTTGAAGACGCTGCATTAAGGAAATTAAAGATGTGCTTTCTTGCACTGCCAAGGTAGCGTTGTCCTTTGTGACCGACCCTGTGTGATTATGTTCAAACTCCTCTGCTTTTGTTAAACCTAACCTACATAAACCAAAACAAAAATGTCAATAAAATTTTCCATCTGCTCTGACAAGTATTGATATAACCAGGACTTTTTGGTTTTACTAACTAGTTAACATTTTTTTTAAAAGGAGGAGAGAGAAATATAGGCTTTCAATGATTTATTTTACCAGATGAGATTATTTTAAAATATAGTAAGAAAAGTATCTACTCTTAGCATCATTAACAACAGGGAGGTATTTCAACATGAAAATAAGAAACAGTCTCCAAATAAAGGGCTTTCTTTTCATTCAAAAAGTCATCTTTGTCACTAGTCAGTGTTGAAACCACGCCCTAGGTCTGAGGCCCTGAAGACTGGCCCTCGGGGGCACATGTTCCCATGGGTCCCCTCCACGTGTAAGAGGCTCTGTGGTGGCACAATCCACCACCATTCAGAGCCTCTTAAGACTGAGACAGGATTGATGCCCAGAGTTTATCCGAAGTCTGAATACACAAAACACATTGATTTTTCTTCCTATTCTTTTTCTTTAGAAGTGGTAGTGGTGGAGATGTCAGGAGTTTTTAATGTGATTCCAGATTCATTCTCTTCTAGTTCACTGAGAACAGGTTTCAAAGATGGAATTGATCAAATGGTACAACCCAGTCTCCTGGGAAAATCAAACCAGAAATTACAATACTAAAACAGAACCGAAGTTTTACACGTGTGTGTGCATGTATGTGCGTACATCCTTGTCTATGAAAATAATTAAAGCCCGAAGCCAAGATCATTTACTTTATTTCCCTCTTACAGGGAGAACTAATCCACATTCCCCATTTAGGAGGAAGTGAATCAAGTCATATATTAAATTATCGCAACCCTAAGCTCTTTGTTAAAAACTCTGTTGCCACTCGGGGCATCTGAAAGAGAGCGTGCTTTCACATGAAGCACGGTGACAAGCCTTTTGTATGTTGCTCAATGACAACAATGACCGTAAGAAAGCAGCCACCCCCGTGAACAAATTCATTTGTTGCCTTCCTCAAACTAGATTGCAATAGGTAGCCATGGATGAAAAATCTTTTGTTAAATAAGCCACTTTATTCTTAATTCTTTTTACTGTTCACTAAATTTTTTAGCAAGGTTTAATTGGCATGCAATGAAGCACTCATATTAAAAGTGTGCAAGTCACTTAGTCGCGACACACATGCACCTGTGAGACCCTCACCACCTCCCCAGCACCATGAATTCACTTAGTCAGAACACACATGCACCTGTGAGACCCCCACCACCTCCCCACCACCATGAATTCACTTGGTCAGGACACACATGCACCTGTGAGACCCCCACAACCCCCAGGACTGTGAATTCACTTAGTCAGGACACACGTGCACCTGTGAGACCCCCTTCACCCTCCCCCTCCCAGCACCATGAATTCATCACCCCTGAAAGTTTCCTCCTGTATCTTTGGATTCTCTCCTTCCTACTTTCTCTGTCTTCCCTGCCTATCCCCTGGAAATCACTGGTCTCCATAGATTAGTTTCCTTTTTAAAATTTTTTTTAAAAACTATAGTTACTCAGTATGTATTTTATTTGTCGTATTGAGACTCACTCATGTTGTTGCTTCTGCCAACAGTTTGTTCCTTCGCCTCGCTGAGCAGGATCCCACTGTAGGGACAGCCACAGATTATGATCCATTCTCCAGTTGAGGGACACTGGGGGTGCTTCTAGTTTGGAGCAATTACAGATAAAGCTGCTGTGAGTCTTTGGGTAAATGTTTCTGTGTGAACATAGACTTTCCTTTCCACTGCTTAGAAATTCTGGAGAGGGATGCCTTGATCTTATGTTGGATGTGTGCCCATGTTTTTAACAAACTATGGATGTATTAGGAAGTTCACACACCACCTTCCAAAGTGCTTGTTCACAATAGCAGCTGCGCATTTGCGGGGGGTGGTCCCCGGAGCTGTTCTATGATGTTCTCTGTGCTGCCCTCTCCTCCCTTGTCCCGTTCCAGGAACTACAGCTGCCTGTCCTCCCCACAGGTGCAGACCTGTCTCCAGTTCTGCAGGTTGGCTAAGCTTCACTGGGTGCTCCCTCCCTGAGTGAAGGCCTCAAACTCTCCAACATCATGAGCTGAGGGGGTCATGGGCTCAGCTCGTTTACCTCCTGCCTCTCATGGACCTTTGCCTCTCATTAGCTTATGAGATCTGACAATTAAGTTCATGAACTCACCCTAGAAAAGGTGCTGTATACCCGATGGCCAAGGGGAGTGTTTCAAAGGTGACCACAGTGATATTCAGCAAGGTGGCATCTAGCACTTTTTCTGAGATGAGCTCCTGAACTTAATTATCTGACTTTGCATGCCCACTGTCTTGAAAACCATTATTTCAAATATTTTGTCCAGATCATTAGGTTGTTTCAGGCAGGCAGATAAATCTAGTGCTTGCTGCTCCGTTTTGACCAGAAGTACAGTCTGATAAGGTAGTTTTGAAAGTTGACTAAGTAATTGGGTGTTAGGGTCTAAGTTAACCATGAGAGGGAAAAGCCATCTGCTAAATAATAATAGATCAGTCCCTGAAAGAATGGTAACTTTTTTTCTTTATATAAAAGACTCAACTGAACATATTGGATAAATGAAAGTTCCTTGAATTTCAAGTGTAATACCTCTGGTTGTATAAAGCTAAGTGAAAAATGTGTAGTATTATTAATCTTATGTGTAAGAAAGTTCATGGCCCAAGAATCAGTGTGACTCTCTTGGAATGACAGGAGACCAGGGCTGCCCCTTGGGTCTGTGCAGGTTACACATGGCACACGCACACTTGCCTGCCGACACTGCGGCCCCAGCTGAGTCCCCTGGTATGTGATTGTGCCCACCTAAAGAGAATTTTTCACGTTCTTACAAAAGTATCTCATGGATTCCTAAGTGAGCTCATTTTTGACAAAACACTGTGCTTCTTCAGAAACGTCTCCGTCATAGCACATTTGTTCTCTGAGCATGAGGCTTCAGATACACAGAGTACAGCTGTGTTGGTCTGGGCGTTACTATTTGTTCTGTGTCGCCGTGAAGAAGGTTTTAACAGGAATGAGAAATAATAATATTAATTCCTTCATAGAATAATGACTAACAGGGGTAGAAAGGCTTGACAGGCTACGAAGACTGGCAGTTTGTGTCTCTCAACGTTTGCTCGTGGAGAGAGAAAACTTCGCATTCACCAAAGTCCCTCCCTCATGCCAACAGGTTCCAAGCCTCAGAGAAAAGGATCTTCTTCTGCTTGGATGTATTTTTCCCATCCTTGCGTATTTTATCATTTTGGGACCCCTTGAATTGAGGTCTAAGCAGGAAACAGAATCAATGCAAGTAATTCTGGGTGCTTTAATGAAGAGGTGTGGGCAGCTACAGTGAGGGACCCAGAGACCACCTTTAGTCAGCCCTGCTGCAGCTCCATGAGATGTGCAGAAGAGGATGATCCCCAAATCTACAGTCACGGAGCGACAAAGCCACTGTCAGGAAATGTGCTCAGAGCAGGAAAGTGGCTGGCAAGCTGAGAGCGGGAGAAGCTCATGGATTAAACCCTGAGGGCCTGAATTTCCAGGACCCAGAGCAAGCCTAGCAGGTCTTTGCTAGTTGTGACGTTAAGGTGACCTGAGGGTGGGATCGAGGAGCACAGAGAAACACTCACCATGGTTTTCACACGCATTTTCTCCACCAGTTTGTGAATGTGCCTTGCAGGTTGTGGAAGGTCAGAGAGGACCACTTTTTCTCTTGGATGGGAAAGGGAGAAGCAAAGCAGAAGGAAACTGCTGCCATCTGTGCCATCTGGGTGCCAGGCATTCGGCCGGGAGCTTCCGCAGATTATGGTGCCACCCTCCCACAGCCCTGTGCAGCTGGGGCGTGATCTCGTTTGTGGGCAGGGTCCCTGAGCTTCAAGATTGAACGGAGGGAGACTGAGACACTCAGACACATGCCTGGATTCAAACCAGAATGGCCAGCAGTTCATCCTCTGTCTATGCGTTTCCTCCTGTAGGCTCAGCTTCTCCTTTAGGAAATGAAACGTAATGCAAAACTGTCTCCAGGGAAATGACCATACAATCCGTCCAAAGAGGCGAAACATCTGGTCTTTCTGTTAGGAGTTTCTCATCTGTTCCCACCACATCTGGTTTATCTTCCGAATAAGCAAAGCTGACTTGGTCACGTCCTGCTAAAGACTTGGCTCTGCCTCCGGTATGTTCTTTTTATCCAGGTTATATCCTAACTTTTTAATAACTTGAGATAATACAAGTAAGACTGCCACAAACATTTTTGTAAAGGTCTTTGTGTATTCACATGTTTTTATTTTTCTTGGGAGGAGACTGAAGGGTGGAATTTCTAAGCTATGTGATAGCATATATTCATTTTTTTTAAAGAAACTGCCAAAATGTTTTTTAAGTAGTTGTACCATTTCAAATCCTCACAGTTATATATATGTGGGTGCTTTAGTTTCTCCATATCCTTGCCAACACTTGTTATTGTCGGTCTTTTTAATTTTAGACATTTTTGGTAGGTATATGTGCAATATTTTAGCTTGCATTTCCCTGTCGTGTAATGTGTTCAACACATTTTCATGGGCATTCAGGTATCCTTTTTACTGAAGAATCTATTCAATTTTTTTGTCCTTCTTATTATGGGGTTGTTGGTTTTCTTAATATTGAGTCGTAAGAATTCTTTATATGTGTTCTCAGCGTAAGTCCTTTGACAGATTGGTGATTTGCTTGTATTTTCTGCCACTTGGTAGCTTGTAGCTTGCCTTCTAATCTTCCTAATGGTGACTTTTAACAAGATTTTAATTTTGAAAAAGTACAATTTATCATTTTTTTAACTTTTATTGTTCAATTTTTATACCTAAAGATCTTTGTCTTGCCTAAGGTCATAAGAAAGTTTCTCCTCCATTGTCCTTCTAGAAGTTTTAGAGTGCTCTTTTATTTATATCTTTGACCCATTTCTCTCTAATCTTTGTGTTTGCTGTGGATTTGGGGGATAGCAGACTTGTTACTGTTGCTCACGTGTTTCTCCAGCTGCCCCAGAGTCATGTCTGGCAGTGGCCATGCTGCTCCCACGAATTGCAGCTGCACTCCCAGAGGACTTTCCGCTGTGTTCTGATGATCTGTTCATCTGGCCTTTTGCCTGTGCCACGCCAACTTGATTCCTGCAGCTTTATGTGATGTCTGAGGTTGCTCTCACTAGGTCAGGTTAGCTAGAATATTTTATAAGATTTTTTAGCAATTAAAGTGCAGTTATGTCTTGGAAATGATTTTTAAATCCCAGTAAAACTTTCTGTCTGAATCATAGATTGGCCTTCTTTATAGTTTGTTGGCTTATGTGCTGTATTATAGAAAATCCTGAAATAGAGAATTTAGAGCCTTCAATTTTATTTTTCACAATTTGTTTTGGCTAACATAGATAGTGTTATTTCTATATAAATTTCAGTTTGTCTGTTTCAAATAAAATGGCTAATATTTCTAAAGAGATTGTTTGGAATCTAAAGATCAGTCTGGGAAGCATTCCATCTTAAAAGATATGATTCCCTCTTCCTGGAGTGCCTGTCTGTCTGCTTCTCTATCAGACAAACTCCTGCTCATCCTCAAGGACTGAGTTCAAATGCACCTCCTCCCTGAAGCCCTCCTCAGATCCCCTAGGTAAAGTTAGACCCTGACTTAGCCGTATTTATTTCTCTACCGTAGCATACATCATGTTGAATTAGACTCTTAAGGGTAGTGACTACACTTTATTCTTTGATTTTTCAATGCCTGGTGTATGATATATGCTATATACTAAGTTATTATACGTCAAATAGATTAAGACATGAACACGTGGATGTTGCAAATACTCAATTTTAGTGGAGGTGTTTTAGCTTCAATGACTGTTCTGTAAGTGGCTGTTCATTCTGACCAGTTAGCTGCTATGCCTTCCTCTAGGGGAAGGTCATCTTCCTGACAAATGCACCATGCTTTCTATTATAGAAAAAATATATATATGTATATAAATGATAAGATGTAGACATTGTGTTGGACCTCCTCTCACCTCTAAATTTTAAGGAGGTCGCACAGTAATTTAAGATATAGTATCAGTCTAGAATTCTATCATACTCAATTTAAGAGTTTTTCTCATTCTTAGACAAAAATAAAATGTATGTGTGTGTTGATTTGCTTGGGCCACCATAAGCCATCCACAGAGTGGGCGGCTTAAACAGCAGGACTTTATTTCTTCACAGTGCTGGAGAGGGAGGTCCACCATCCAGATGTCAGTGGAGTTGGCTTCTTCAGAGGCCTCTCTCCTCGCATGGAGGTGCTGTCTTCTCCCTGGGTCCTCACGTGGTCTCCCCTCTGTGCCTATTTCTGTGTCCCAGTTGTGACCTCTAGGCAAGGACACCAGTCATGATGGATAGGTTCCACGTATCTGACACTATTACCTCGGTTACCTCTTTAAAAGCTGTCTCCAAACCCAGTCACCTGTCTACCTCCTCTGTCCAATTTCTCTTTGATGTTCTACTCTTAAATTTTTATCTGACTCCTTGCCATTGTACATTAGATTCGTTGTCGCCACAAACACAACTCCAGAACCCATCTCGCGTCCTATCTATCCTCGTGGTCACTCCCCTGACCAGCTTCCTCAGGCCTCAGGATTTCTGGGCTGTGGCTGCTCCTGTGTTCCCTGTGAGGACTGTTGGGGCAGGGGGGACACCCAATGCAGTATTCACAGTTAAGTGTATTTTCTATCTGGGTGGCCCTTTATCTTTTCAAGTTCAATGAATCTAATCTTTATAGTAATCTCGATAATGGAGTAAGCTAAGTCTAATTATGTTTCATTTGTCATATGATTATACCACCTTCTTGAAGCCCTCCCACCAAAATAGGTAACGTGGTTTGAAAATTGGACACTATACTTATCTATCTTAATAGAATGTAAAATTCACTTTAATATCTTCTTAAATTGTTTTAGAAATAATTTCAAATTTATAGAAAAGACAAAAAAATAATATCAAGAACACCTTTGTACCATCTATCATGGTTCTTCTGTTAACATTTCACCCTATGTGCTCTCTCTCTCTCTCAACACACACACACTTTATACATTATAATTTTCAAAAGTAGAAACTTACATACATCTTTGCCTCTCACTGATACTTAGTTTCCAGTAAAGTAACTTATATTAAGGCAGTACAACTATTTATCTAAGTGAACTTAACATCTATATGGTGCTTTTACCTGAGCTACCAGGATTTCTCCAGTTTTGTCAATTGACCCAATGATGTTCTTTATAGAATTAAAATTATAAATTTAAATTTTAAATATCTTAGCATAGTATTATGTTCTAACTGAAAAATTAAAACATTAGGGGTCTATAAAGAGACTATCTGATTTTTCTTTCCCTGTCACTTATACAATTTCCCCTGAGATATACAATGGTAAAGTGTACTATACCTTCATCTATATCTTAGAAACAAAAGGGCTGGGCATGGTGCCTCACACCTATAATCCTAGCACTCTGGGAGGCTGGGTGGGGAGGATCCCTTGTGCTCAGAAACTTGAGACCATCCTGAGAAAATGAGAACCCATTTCTACTAAAAGTAGAAAAATTATCTGGGCATTGTAGTAGGCACCTGTAGTCCCAGCTACTTGGGAGGCTGAGGCAGGAGGATCACTTGAGCCCAAGAGTCTGGTTGCTATGAGCTAGGCTGAGGCCATGGCACTCTAGCCCAGGGCAAAGAGAGAGACTACCTCAAAAAGAAAAAAAAAAAACGAAAAAGAAAAAAGAGAAAGAGAGAGAGAGAGAGAAAGGAGGGAAGGAGAGAAGAAGGGAGGGAGGGAGGGAAAGAAATATAATAAATCCCTTGTCCTGGAAAATCTAAGATCACAAAATATGAGAAATCAGACAGAAAATTTCAATGACATCACATTCACCACAACTAATTAAAAACTAAGTCAGAAGTATAACTATATATGTGTGTGCAGTTGTGGGTTTAATGGTATCCTGAAATAGACATGTTGAGCCCTAACCTCTGGTACATATGAATGTGGTCTTATTTGTAAACAGGGTCTTTGAAGATGTTATTAACATTACAGTATTATGGCCTAAATTAAGGTGAGATTACACTGGAGTAGGACAGTCCCTTAGTCCAATGTAAGAGGTGTCCTTATAAAAAGAGGAGAGGAGAGAGGCAGGAGAGGGGAGAGGGCGGACACAGAGGCAATATGATGTGGGGACAGGGGAGATCATCTACAGGGAAGGAGTGCCACAGACTCCTCTGGTACCTATGAATGTGGTCTTATTTGTAAACAGGGTCTTTGAAGATGTTATTAACATTACGGTATTATGGCCTAAGTTAAGGTGAGGTTACACTGGAGTAGGGCAGTCCCTTAGTCCAATGTAAGAGGTGTCCTTATAAAAAGAGGAGAGGGGAGAGGCAGGAGAGGGGAGAGAGTGGACACAGAGGCAATACGATGTGGGGACACGGGCAGGGACAGGGGAGATTGTCTACAGGGAAGGAGTGCCACACACTGCTGGCAACACCAGCAGCTGGGAGGAGACAAGAAAGGATCCTCCCCAAAGGGATCAGACTGAGCATGGGCCATGATGGTGGACTTTCTACCTCCAGAACGCAAGAGAATGAATTTGTATTAACTCACCTAGTACCTTGTTTCAGCTGCCCTCGCAAAGGACGGTGTGTGTGGGTGTGTACACAAGGGCTGTCCAGAAAGTATCCAGCCATGCGCCATGCACTAGGGAAAAAATAGAGACGTATACAGCTGGATACTTTCTGGATAGCCTTCATGTGTGTGTGTGTATCCTCTGTGTGTGCGTGTGTGTGTATCCTGCGCATGCGTGTGTGTGTGTGTGTGTGTGTGAAAGAGAGAGTCCGCGAGCATGCCTATTGTCTCCACCTCCCTTTACTGAAATCTCCGTGGTTTGGTACCTGAAGGACTCGCAGTGCCATGGAGCATATCTTGTTCTCATATCCTCAATGTATCACTTGGTTAATTAAATATAAACGACACAAAATTGTACTGAGAAAAACATGAAATCATTATTAATAGCTTCAGACTGTTTTTAAAATTTAAATAACATTTATCAGGCAAATCAAACAACTAATGGAGAAAACCTCCTTGGCAATCTGTGACTACCATTGCCGTTAGACTCAGACGGAGTTTACAGTGGAAACCAGGTAGGTTTTACGCAGACGGTGTTGGGAAGATTCCTCAGTATTTCCCCCAAACTTCAAATGTTCTCAATTGAACCTTTTCAGCTTAGTATCAACCATGTCTCCAGTTCTGATCTCTGGAGAAAGGGTGTGGAGAAGGTGAGTTAATTAGGCTTTCTCACCTGAGGCCAGAAGGTGCCAGATTATTTAAGGAACCATGATCAAGCCAGCAGATGCCATGTTCTCTTAAGTAACTGTGATTAAGCGGTATGACGTCATTCTCACCAGTGCCTGACTGGGAGCCACTGTTGTTCTGGGCTACTGTGAAGGCCCTGAGGCTTTCTGCCTGTGAGGACTTCCTGAGGCACAGACTTCTCATGGGGAAAGCCTCCTATGCCAGCTCTCCACCCCATGAGCTGAATGAAGGTGGACGTTTGGTACCTACTTGCTGGCTACCTGGAGCTGAATAAAGGGCCCATCACAGCTACCTTCTGCTCCTCCGTCTTTGTCAGGTCTGTCTGAATCCCTTGCAAACGTCCTTGGCCTCATCCTCTAGCACTACAAAGAGTATTTTCTGTTTTTAAACACAACTCCCTGTCCCCAACTACTCAGTCTATTGGCTGAGGATATTTAAGCAAAAGTGCAGTGATTGGCCTTGTCTTACATCCTGCCCTTGGTCCTCCAGAGTGAGCAGAGTTGGGCAGCCTTGGTGGTCTTCCTCTGCCTGATGACAAGCCTTCCCCTTTGCAGGCTGAGCTCCCCCTTGTCCCAGGCCCACATGCAGGCTGAGCTCCCTCTCGTCCCACATGCAGCCTGAGCTCCCTCTCGTCCCACGCCTACATGCAGCCTGAGCTCCCCCTTGTCCCACATGCAGTCTGTGCTCCCCCTCATCCCACACCCACATGCAGCCTGAGCTCCC
>NW_003852451.1:6237581-6237993 GCF_000181295.1 Otolemur garnettii
ACCCACATGCAGCCTGAGCTCCCCCTTGTCCCACATGCAGTCTGTGCTCCCCCTCATCCCACACCCACATGCAGCCTGAGCTCCCTCTTGTCCCATGCCCACATAAAGCCTGAGCTCCCCCTCGTCCCAGGCCCACATGCAGTCTGTGCTCCCCCTCATCCCACATGCAACCTGAGCTCCCTCTCGTCCCACACCCACATGCAGCCTGAGCTCCCTCTTGTCCCATGCCCACATAAAGCCTGAGCTCCCTCTCGTCCCAGGCCCACATGCAGCCTGAGCTCCCTCTCATCCCACATGCAACCTGAGCTCCCTCTCGTCCCACGCCCACATGCAGCCTGAGCTCCCTCTCGTCCCACATGCAGGCTGTGCTCCCCCTCGTCCCACATGCAGCCTGAGCTCCCTCTCGTCCCAC
>NW_003852451.1:6241640-6244590 GCF_000181295.1 Otolemur garnettii
CCACATGCAGCCTGAGCTCCCTCTCGTCCCACGCCCACATGCAGCCTGAGCTCCCTCTCGTCCCACATGCAGCCTGAGCTCCCTCTCGTCCCACACCCACATGCAGCCTGAGCTCCCTCTCGTCCCACATGCAGCCTGAGCTCCCCCTCGTCCCACACCCACATGCAGCCTGAGCTCCCTCTCGTCCCAGGCCCACATGCAGCCTGAGCTCCCTCTCGTCCCAGGCCCACATGCAGCCTGAGCTCCCTCTCGTCCCACGCCCACATGCAGCCTGAGCTCCCTCTTGTTAGTCATGACACACACTGGGTGAGTCTGACTCCTGACTGGCGAGCCTGACTGGGTAGGTCTGACTGCAGGAACCCATCCTGCCCAGTGTCCAGCACATTTGGGGAAGGAGAAGCTGAAAGGTAGCATGCTGGCTCTGTCTCCTCGGATTAGAGAAGCCCAGACTATTGTCCCTGTGTGATGTCAGGGGCTCTCTGCTGTAAACAGGGCAGGTCACTTCATACTGTGCCATCAGCTACCCCTGGTTAGGTGTGAATAGCCAAGTTGGAATTGTGTCACCAGGGCAGGTTGGCAAGTTAGCAGCCTGAGTGCCCCGTCAGGTTTTATCACTACAGTCCTCATTTTTGAAGTGAATGGAAAATAAACTGTAAAGTATTCATTATTGAACATCTTTGTTCTGGGCACCAGCTCATCCTGGAAGGTTTTTGCCAAGGTGTACGGCTGGTCTGGGAGGAAGCATGCTCCCACCCTCGGCCAAGCAGAGCCCTTCTCTTGGGTAAACCAGCTGAGTGGAGCCGCCAACAGAGACACACGGAATAGACCTAGGCAGGGTCGACATGGTCAGGGGATCCCAGCCCACTGAGCTCATGGGGCAAACAGGAGAGAATGGCACCTGTTTCGGGTGGAGCTGACGTGGAGACACCCCCACCCCCCGCCTTCATTCATCAGCTGTTTCTCTCAGTAAAGATCAAACTCAGCAAAAAGGTTAGACCTTCGCCCCTGGTGGAATGAGTGGAGCTGGAAGAAGGACTCGGGTACCGACTGTGTCTACCCTCGGCTTGGAGGGCCAGTGGCTAGTGAGCCCCAAAAGAGACTCACTAGAGTAACAAGGGGGGCAGGGACAAGGCAGGGAAAGATGAAGGGACAGGGAACTCCACCTATCGGTGTGAGCACGCTCAGGAAGGCCAGAGGAGGCTCTTGCACGAGGCCTGGGGGCATCTCCTGAAGCTAGTGGGGAAGCAGGCTCCTGATCTGGTCAGAGTCCGCGTCTGTGGATTGGGAAGGCACTTCTATGATATTGAAATAAGGATCAAGTAAGAACTAAGAATAGGCAATTTCAAGTTGAGGTGACAGGAGATTTATTGATTTGGGAAGATGATTTTAACATACCAGCTGTGAATTGAGACACACTGCTCCTTTAGTAACCCAGGAAGAAAATTCCTGAGTGCATCCAGAAGCCTCCACCGCTAAACGGCTTCACTTCATGTCCTTCAAAGTGGAAATGTGGTTAACACAGTAACCCAGATCCTCAGAGTCTGAATGATGCCAAACCACTATGTCACCTTTGGCAAGTTATTTAATCTCAGTTAATAGTCTAACTCTGTTGGGTGTAAAAGTAGAAACCCACGAAGACTTGTTGACATGTGTGGAAAACAGCAGGCTTGGAAGGTGGAGTCATAGAGCTGGTCCTTCTGCTACGGCACAGCCAAGAGACAGCAATTTCTTAGGGATAGAATCTAAAAAAATTTTCCAAATGATATAAGATGTTTGGAAGCGCATATAATGTTTCAGTTATTATTGTCACAAACTTTGATGTTGGGACAATGTCTCAATACATCCGAGTATATGCAGTCAGTAGCTATATAAATACAGGGCTACCGAACCGAGTTACACGTTATTTTCTGTAAGATGTCAGCTCTATCTCCACATCTCTTTGAGCCGCCCAAATTTGCGTCAACACTTCTGAGTTGCCTTCTTCTCCTTGTGAATCTCACCTCACCAGTGGAGGAGAGAGAAGGGGACAGAGTTCAGAGACACATCACAAAGGGATGACTTCAGATGTCTTTGTGAGTCTGAGAGCAGAAGCCACCAGCTCAGACTCCCTGCGTCACTGGGGTATATTAGTGAGGCTGCCTCAGAAGATTCTGTTCTGAAACCGAATGGCGGCACCTGCATGTCAGGGTTGTATGTAG
Organism: Otolemur garnettii; assembly: GCF_000181295.1. Lineage (NCBI taxonomy): Eukaryota > Metazoa > Chordata > Mammalia > Primates > Galagidae > Otolemur > Otolemur garnettii. The sequence goes on from NW_003852451.1 coordinate 6,243,839, forward strand.
GTAATCACGAGAGTCTCACAGATCAAGTTCCCCTGCCTCATCTCCCCACGTTCATGCCAATGTCCTCTGTCCTTTGGGGTCTCCTAACATGCCTTTAGGTGGCTCAGCATCCCTGGGGGAGGGCAGGTACTCTGTACATGGTGCCATTCTCACTGAGCCTGTAGCTGAGGCCCCTGTGCTCCTGTGGCTGTCAGTGTCTCCCCACCACAGCAGCCACAGGCCACCCGGATACGGTGCGGCTGACTGTGTATCTGGCATTGGCAGGCCCACTCCGACTCTGTGCAGATGCTCACCTCCTTTCTATGGTTCAGTCTTTGATTTATTTGGGGAAATAGAACATGGCAGAGTCCCCTTCCTCATAATGAGGTAACCTTGGAGACTGCGCTGTGAGAGATTTGCTTCCTTTAGGAAACACCTGTGTTACGTACCTGCCCTGTGCCAGGCTCTGAGGATGCAAAGGAGATTAAAGATCTCGGCCCCAGTGCAGTTTACATGCTAGTGACAAGAGACAGAGAGTAGACCGTACATACCACATATGAGTAAACAGTCAGAAGGTCATGGCCAGCCAGGGCTGAGTAACAGCCTGAGTCTGAGCAGCACCTGACAGGAAGGCGCTCCCCTCACTGGCCCCTGATGAGAAGGAGCTCCCCCTCACTAGCCCCTGATGGGAAGGAGCTCCCCCTCACTGGCCCCTGATGGGAAGGAGCTCCCCCTCACTGGCCCCTGATGGGAAGGAGCTCCCCCTCACTGGC
>NW_003852451.1:6244706-6283650 GCF_000181295.1 Otolemur garnettii
TGATGGGAAGGAGCTCCCCCTCACTGGCCCCTGATGGGAAGGAGCTCCCCCTCACTGGCCCTTGATGGGAAGGACCTTCCCTCACCAGCACCTGTTTGCTCCAGTAGGACTTCACGCTTGGGGATGGGCTGAGTTTGGCTCCACATTGGACAGTGGACATTTCCAGCCTGCTCAATATTTTCAGCATCCTTGAATCAGTGGCTGCCCAAGGATAGTTTTTCGTGTATGAACGGCAGGGACACAGGCAGGCCAGGCCTCACCTAACAGGCCCTTTCCTTGTACCAGTTTATGTCACATCTGCTGACACCCTGGTGGTGAAGCAAGCCATCCCTGCCCTCTTAGGGTCCTGGCTGACCCTGAGGACGAAATCAGCATTAGAGTGATAGGCACAATCTGTTGGCACAAATATAATATTAGTTTAATGTGATGTGGGAGTTCTCATATGGAAATGAGATCCAAGGACAAGGCAAAACCCACATTCTTTTGTGTTACGTTGAACAGGGGGAGGCCATAGTGGAAAAGTTACTGAGTCATGCCCAGAGGCTAAGGGAAGACTAGGATTAGGCTAACAAGGGCTGTTTGTACGGAATGCTCCCTGCAAGGACTTCCCACAGAAGGATGTTTCTTTTCTCCTTATTTGGGGGAAGGAATAGTTCACATAGGAGTTTTTATTTCCTCTTTTAGACAGAGAAACTGATATTAGATTGACCTCACCTTGGCAGCCTCTGGCTCAATGTAATCCTCATGCCAAAGTGGGATGTTTGGAGCTGGCATAATTACTACCCTTCAAAGCCATGTGGCTCTGCCCACTACCCGTGAGATGGGGAGATAAATGCAGCTTCCAGTTAAGGAAGGACCAACTCACCTGCCAAAGGTATGAGGACAGGGCGGGAAGAAGCCTGGGGAGCAATAATGCAGATGTACCGTGGAAGGTGGTGAACGTCTCAGAGAGAGTTTTACCCATACAGGAAATGGGAGTGGGAACACAGGGCTGGTGTGACCATAGCTTTGCTTAAGGTGGTTGGGGGCTCACTGGGAAGGAGACATCTGAGGGGAGTGTTGCAGGAGTCAAGTGTGAGCCATGTGACCTTCTGGGGAAGAGATGAGAGCAGGATGAGAGCCAGCAAAGGCCCTGAGGTAGATGCGGGGCATGTTTGGGGAACAGCACAGAGCCGCTGGGGCAGAACCACACCTGGTATCTGTCTGGAGAACAATGACTCTTCCTGCAATGAGCCTTCATTGACATGGGGACTAGGTTAGGCTGGTTTCAACTCCATTATCACTTTGTTTAGCACTGGTTTTGTGTTTACCTTGCCATCTTCCTTTTGAATCTGTGAGTGAAATCTAAGCAGAAACCTTTTCCATCTTGGCCATCATTTAATCCTCAGCATGACACTTTGTTGAACAAAGGAATGAACACCTGCGTCCCTGCTTGTATGCAAACACATTCTAGTGGTGGGTAGAAAGAGAGGAGTCCCTTCCTAAAATCCTATTGCCCCCCACCCGAACCCGGGACACCCAATTCTAAAGGCATGTAGTGGAGCTTGTCCACCCTCCTCTGCACACCACTCCGAGTGGCCAGAGCCTGGTCTTCACTGTAAGGAGGAGAGAGCTTTGAGTGCTGAAAGACAGAGAAGTTTAAAATGAGCTGCTCTAAGGCTCAAAGACCAAAATGAGATAATTTAAGTGACTGAAAGTGACTCGAAGTTGTGGACTCTGCCTTAGAAGTTGCTAAGGAAGTCCTCTGCCCAGTGTGTGTTTATAGCTCAGTAAGTTAAGACTCCTCCGTCAAAAGTTCTCCGTAATGTTTCTAGAGAGCCCTGCTCCTCTCTGAGTTTTATACACTGTCAGGGAGGCCCACCCACCTCAATGACTACATCTCTCAGCTGATGAGTCATGGACCATTTTCTAGCTCTGATCTTTCACCTGAGTTTTAGAACCGTGAGCTGCCCTGGTTTTGCATCTGTCCACTGGACATCCAAAGGCATCTCAGACTGAACAAGTCCAGAACTGACTGTTCAGTCCTGCCATTTCCCCCAGTTTTCCTGTCAGCATATATCCCCAGCATGGACCATGCAGGGTCGTGCAGTATTGAGGGCTTGGGTGCAGCCCATGCAAGCTGGTCCGGTGCCTGCTTTGTCGCTTGCTGGCTGTGCAGCCAGGAACGTTTTAGAGTTTTCTAAGCCTCAGGTGCCTCATGTGTTCTCCTCTAGAGTAGAGTCTTCACCGTATGGGAGGACAGGGGTGGTCAGCCATTCATTCATAAAATAAATGCCCAGGCCACATGTTAGGTGGTGAGATTGCAGAAGAACACCAAGTGGGCCCTGCTCTCCTGAGACTGTTATTGTACAACAATTAAAATAAGTTACTGCTGAGAGAAAGTACTTAGCTGGAAAGCTGGTGAGTTAGGGGCATCTGATGATGTTTAGAAGGAGATGCTAGATGCCGTGCTAGAGTCCCTCTCTGCCTCAGGTAAATGAGGCTCAGAATCATGTCAGTTTTACTTCCTAAGTATCTGACGCCTCCTCTTTCTCTCTGTCTACAATATTGATGCCCTGTTTGAAGAGCTCAGTTTGGGTCCTGCCGCAGCCTTGCTGGGTCATCAGTGGGGGCAGGGCCCAAGCTTGCCGTGCCCCCCTCTTTGAGCCAGCACCCAGCACATTAGAGGGGACTGATCAATACTACTTGATGAAAAAGGAGCAACTGTTGTAAAATTGTATTCCTGTGCTGTTATTACCAGCCTCATTATCACTTAATTTCAGCCCTAAGCAAAGATTTTGAATTCAATTTATTTAGAAAGTGCCAGAAAGTCTCCATTTCAATTTAAAGTAATCTGAAAGGTATGAGTTTTACAATGCAGTACCGGGGGTGCTGGGACATGGTCCTGAGATTTGCTAAACATGGAGAAATCTGCAAATGTTAGTCAACAAGGGGAAAAGCAGGTGGAGAAATGCAGGTGTTACGATGTCCCATACTCTGTCTTCCCTTCCTGATCTCTCTCCCCGCTGCTTGATCCAAGGCACCGTCTTTTCTTACCCAAGATGACATTAGAATGTCCCTGAGTCTCCCTTTCTTGCCATATGACGTCTGTCTGTTACACAAAGTTAGGGTGATTATTTAAACCCCAATAGGGTGATTATTTAAACCTCAATGGTGTTACGTTGTGTCCCTGCTTAAAATTTTGTCTTGACTTGCCATATGTAAGAGGTGATTTCCTTAAGTGTCTTAGAGGCTTCATGGGCCGCTCCGTCTCCTTGGACCTCATCCTGCTTTGCTTTGGTCACTGTGTGCCCCTAACGCCAGCTCTTTCCTTAGTGCTTCAGAAATGCTCAGGTTTCGTGCCTAGGGACTTCTCGCTTACTGTTCCTCCCCGGCTCCCTTCCCACTAAGCCGGGGCGCAGCTTGCCTTGGAGATGGGAGTGTGAACGCCCTCTCCTCGGGCCTTCCCCAGCCATCTGATGTGCATGGGCCCCCATCACATGATTCCAGTTGATTTTCATCATTTTTCGTGAATTAATTTTTATATATTTCCTTAATATCTGTCCCTTCCAATCTGAAGGGACAATGACACTCTAAGGCCTAGGATGGTGCCTGCTGCTAATAGTAGACACTCAGGCAATTTTAATTTACGAGGGAATAAATATGTTCTTTGTTCTATATGTCCTTTTCAAAGTTCTTGTCCATCTATTTTTTTCTATTAAATGAAAGTCTCACTCATTGGACACTCTCCAAACTAGAGTCTGCTTTCTGGCAAGATGGCCCCAATTCAGGTGCCGAACCTGAATGGGAGATAAATGGTGTTTTCGCCATAAGAAATAGTTTTAATGACTTAACTCTGAACCAGTAATCTGGACACTGCCAAGACTGTTTGCCTTCCTTTTTTCCCTGTTTCTTCACGGTCATTCATTCATGTAGTCAGCCAGCTGGTGAATTATGCTCAGCATAAACATTAAACACCAGCCATCAGCTAGATACTGGGGACAACAAAAGATAGTCAGCCCTGTGTTTATGGAGTGCCTTCAAGCAGGAATAAGCATAATAGTTTCTGTAAAGGACCGCATAGGTGTAGGTCAGGCTTTTGTGGCCATCTAGACACTACTCATTTCTGTTCTGTAGCACAAGAGAAGCCACAGACAATATGTAAATGACTATGTTCCAATAAAACTTTACATACAAAAATAGGCTGTGCATCAGATTTGGCCCCCACCATAGTCAACTGCCCTCTGGTCTGGGGAAAGTTCAAGACAATCAAACACACATGAACAGACTGTGAGAAGTGCTATGAGAATGGCAAGGGCCACGCATCTGGGAGACCAGACCCCGCAGAGGGGTGCCCGGCTGGGGAGGACTCTGCAGCCCTGTCCCCTCGTGTGATTCTCCCGTGCAGGCCTGCCTGGCTCAGAGAGCAGCTGGTCTTGTTGAAGAAAAGAAAAAAGAGCTTTAAAGCTAAATTAACTTTAGTTGTTGAATGATACATAGGACATTTTGTTGCCTTTTTTTTTTTTTTTAAATACCAACGTGCCTTTTCTGATTTTCCTCGACTAGTCCCAATCAGATCTCCCTCTCACATCTTCCAGGGAGTAAAATCTCCAGACATCCTCAGTTCCTTACCTTTGCAAGCAACATGTGTTAATTAAAGAGGCCAAAAAAACTGGAACCCTGTATGTTGAATTATCTTTTACATATGATTTCAAGGAAGGTTTAAGTTCCAGAAGCTTCCAGTAAAGAAGAAATATTGTGATAATATGAATTGAAAATTGTGAAACTTCCATATCTAAAAGGTCTCTAAAGATTGTCACGTGTCACACGTGACATCACAGGTCCTTCTTTTACACAAGCTGGGTCCCCAGGCCAGCTTATGGCACATCCAGCTTACCCGACCCTACCTGGGATTCTTACTGAACCTCACCCACAGCCTGCAGCTGCTCCTGACGTGCTGTGCTGGGCAGCCAGGCAGTCATGCCTTCCTACGAATTCCTTTAGCTTAGATCTGTGCATGAATTCATTTGGATTTATATCGTTATGCCACATTGATTCCTATTATTTTTAGAAAAATACTTTGGGATGTTAGGCAGTGTTTTTCTGGCTATATGTAAAACAAAAAAACTAAATAGGGAAAATAAGATAATAATAATAAAAATAAATAAATTGGGGAAATAATTGTATCTACTATGCTCTGCAAATTCTTATAAATTATGCTAATTATTTAAGGCTGAATCTGTCTGATGTTACTTTAAAAATTCTATAATACCTCCTCATTTTTAGCTATTTTCGTGATGGAACTGCTTTCTATCATGTCTACAATCTCTTAAGCAGGCTCTTCATTTCAAGCTACACTTCTTCAGAAGACTTGTTTTTTAATGCTTCTCTGATCAGAGGAATAAAAGACCTGGCATTCTATAAATATTCATTTATTCATTTTAAGAACAAACGAAAGACCAATACGAAATACTCTTTGCAAGGTTTTATGAGTGGACAGCAAAGGATGTATGTTTTTAAAACCACTGTGTGTCTGTAATAATTTCTTATGTTAAATAGCTGCTAACATTTACAGCCACTGGACTGATTCTCAGCACATTAATATTTCCTGTCATGAGATTTGGGAATACACCACAATTTATTTCACAGTGGGGCTCTTACCTAAACAAGATCTGTCTTCATATTATTCTCAATTTAGCAGAATGCTTTTGCAGTAGATCTGGGCATTATCTGCTGCTAGCTGTTTTTCACAGAGGAAAAAACACAGGCAAGATATGTGCGTGCGTGAGTGTGTCTTACAGATGGCGTCTCCAACAGCTAAATAGTTGTGCCACCTAACGGCTCTATGCAAATGATGTGACCCAGAAACTATTTTATGTTAAATCTGGCTTCAGTTTTTTTTAGCTCTCTATATTGACAGTCTGAATAGAATGTGCCCATAGATTACAGTCCTGAAGCACTTGGACTCTTATAAAGATAATTTTGAGCATCACTGAGAAAAAATTATTCTATTGGTTGGGGGAGTAAGAAAGGATTGTGATGATTTTTTTTTACTAGATACATTTTCCTCCTATAAGCCAAAAACCCTTTGGACATTTTAGTTTCATTTCGTTACATGCAACAATCATTTCATTATGATGTGCTCATTATTTACATGTATTTATCAATGTCTATTTAGTAGTATAAATGCCTTAGTAAAAAAAGCAAGGGTGCTGCTGATAGACCCCATCGTTGTAATGAATTACTACTACGGAGGGTTGACATCTTTGCTTTTGACCTATAAGAAAAGAAGTTTGCTTTTTTCCCTAATATCCATTGTTATAGTGCAATATTTATAATATAACACTTCAACAAGTTGATGGGTTATATTCAAGTTCAACCTGTCCACAGCAGCTATAGTTATAATATGTTATCTATATTAACATCAAATAAATATCTTCTAAGATTGCAACCATCTGGGGAAATTAAGAATCCATTAATTTCCTCTTGTTACCATGGCTTTGTGTTTTTATTTAGCGCAGCCTATTTTTGTCAGCAGCCCACAATGGTGTAAATAATAGAACCCAATTCAACTGCTCTTGAGTTCTCACATAAACCTAAAATCCAGACTCGCACCTGTGGTTTGGGGAAGCAGTATCATTTCCTTTCAGTCTGATTTTTGATTTTTGGAGGAATGTGGAACATGGATGAAGGGCGTGGAGTGGACGCACTGTATGTAGCGGGGCTTCTCAGCCTCACCTAACTCATTCCGCCTTGAGTGTCTCTCATGTTGCCTCCTGATGCTCCGGCGTCTTGGACAGGCTAACTCAGTGTTGCCTCTATTCTCTGTCCTCCGGAAGACATTCTCTGTCTGACTGACTCTGGATTGAGTTGCCTCTCTCTCATCTGTTCTCTCCAAGTGCCTCCCACTGTTTTCTCACCATCGGACAGACTTGCTCACAGCAGTGACCACAGCCCCCTCTCGCACAAGAGCCAGCACGTGGTAGCTCCCTGCTTAGTGTGGGCTGAATTTCAGGTGGGAAGACCCGACATAGGTTCACAAAGCAGGTAGAAGGCAATACAAATGATAAAATGTAAGTTGAAGATAAAAGTAATATTTTTAAAATAAAATCATTACAGGAAATTAGGAAGTGAATGGGAGAATCAATGTTGGCTGGAATTGTATCGAAAAGGCTTCCTGGAGGAGGTTGGACTCCAACAGAACCTTGAAAATATTTGTAAAATAAAGATAAACAGGAGGAATCTTGCATACAGGAGTAGAAGAATAAAGAAGAAAGCAGTGAAGAGACCTATCTGAGAGAAACAGAGGGATTAGTGAAAGGAAAGTTCAGAGCCCCTTTGTGGGTGTGTCGAGCTTACAGAGGGCCCTGGAAGATGGAAGGAGAACCTGGAGCCTTGATACGTTGGGGCCAAGAGCTGCCATCATGAAAATCTTTTTAGAAAATGTTTCTGGGCTATGCAGTTGGGGTGGGGAAGGTGAGATACACTAGGTGCTGATATGGCCCTTAGCCAAGGTGATACTAGTGGGAACATTTGAGTGGGAACACTAGCGACCAGTGCTCATGAGATTTAGCCCATTTGTTGTAGAGGACCTTGCGCTTTGGCTACCCTGTATTTTTATTCAACTATTTCAATAGGCCTAATTTTGTAGGCTTTCTCAAAACCAGCAAGTGTATATTGAAAAGAAACATATCTCAAACGGAAACAGTAGCTGCTACTAGAAATTTTTATATTTCCTTTCATGACGGTAAAGAGAAGAGCTTAACATATCAACAGGGATATAGTACATTTGATAGAGAGCTTTTAAATAATAATAATAACAAAAAGCTCTAGGTAGCCACAAGATAATGCCACAAGGCACACAATAATCAAGTTGTTGTCAGTTGTTATAGTCAAAACTGAGCACTTCTGAGAGGAAAGTTTCCAGAGTGTCCAGGGCAGGTGTCAGTGGGGTCAAACTTTGGGACAATTGCTGAGATTAGAGATTCTCTTGAATTCTTTAATGACAGTTAACACCAGAAAGGGGATATAGAATTACTGGATGAGGCTTTAAGGGGTAAAAGGAACTTTGGGAAAGGACCAAATTTATTTTCTTAATCCTTTGTAACAGTTTACAACATCATTTTATAGAATATTCCATTGAAAACCTTTACAAACAGCAGAGCCATCTAGTTTCTCCTCTCTTTGGTCTGGATGCGCTGACACACGGGCTGTCTCGGGACCCCTCCCTGTAACCCCAGCGAGAGGGAGGTGGTCTCAGACTCACCCTTATGGTAGCATTTATCACACGGTGAGGGGGTTATCCGTCTGTGCTCAGCCCACTTGAGGAGGCAGAGCCTCCTCGCTCACTTTTGGGGGAATGTAGAGGAATGCACACAGGTCCATTCATCCAGTCAATGTGGAAAGGCATCTAGTGTCTGTTCCTCAGTGTTGGCAGATGGATGAATGAATGTAAGTGAATAAGAAAATGTAGACATAAAGAGATTTCACCTTGGGTACGTTGCACACGCTAAACTCCTGGGACTTCTGCAAGTAAGCTCACAGCTAAAGTAAACCCTTTTCTGTGCAGCCAGGTGGGCTGGATAACATAGTAAGAACGTGAGCAGAAGAGGCAAGAAGAAGCTGGAAGGGCCAGTAATGAGCTTCCTCGGGATCTGCCAGGACTCTGATTCCAAGCAGACTAATGGGCAAATGAACTTAGTTGATTCCAAGCAGACTAATGGGCAAATGAACTTAGTTGAGGCTTTTAAACTGGGCTGCTGGAAGGAGTTTTGAAGGTCATTCAACTGTTGCAGCTTATTTTCGTTTCTAAATGTTGAGCCTGTCAATTAGTATCTTGGACCCGGGGCCTGTGCAGTGACTGAGCCTGCTCACTTGGCTGACTCAAATAACAAACCCCGTGACCCACGTGGGCAGAAATGCTCTCTCCTGCATTCTGTGGGCAGGCGCCATGCGGGATACTGCTTTGTCAGAGAGCATTTAGGCAATTAGTAGGTAATTTTCGCTAAATATAGATCAAATTAAAATCAATGTGGTTTCTGAGATTTGAGCCATTTATTTGTTTATTGTTTACAAGCCATCTCTAACTAAAAGGGATTTAGTGTGACAGTTGTTGAGAAAATAAACTCAAGTTATTTGATGGTATAGCTTTCCTCCTCTAATTATTTTTGTCTAATCAAATACTTTATTACATTCCCAGGAGCTATAGTTCTTCATATACAGAATTTTTAGGGAGCTTTGAAAGATTGCTGATTAATGCAAAGAATCTATGTTACTATCGCACAGACTACAGTAAGAACAGTGTGTGAATTTTCAAGGGTCAAGTGTCACCTAAGTTGGGGGACTTTCTCAAGTGAGGAAATCCTGTTTATTTTTATTTTGTCAAGGATTTCACACTCAGGATTTTACTCCAACTCCCATTGCTTTTCATTGCATTTCAGATGATTCTACTATATGTCTGTCTAACTCTGTATGTAGCTTGGCTTTTCACTGGGGCATATGAAGTCACACTAGGTAACTCCACATTCTCTGTCCATGCTCTGTGATTTCACAGCTTGATTCTCTTTTCTTGACCATGAAGGTTCTTTTCATCTCCTTGCACTGGAATTCTGACCTTCCTTTAAAAGCTACTTTCATGAATCCTTTTCTGATCTGCTCTCTAAATACAACATCTTCTTCTTCTGAACCTATGTTATTCAAATATTGCTGGATAACATATTATTCCAATATTTAGTGGCTTAGGAAAACAACACATATTGTCTCACACAGTTTCAGCAGATCAGGAATTTGGGAGCAATTGAGCTGGGCAGGGTATCTCATGAAGTTATAGTCAAGATGTCAGCCAGGGCTTGGCCAAGTGGCTGCCAAGTCGATGTTGGCTGTTGGCAGGAGGCCTCAGTTCCTTGTCACATGGACTTCACTATAAGACTGCTGGAGTATCCTCATAACATGGCCGCTTGCTTTCCTCAGAGCAGGTGATCTAAACGAGATCACAGACAGAAGCTGCAGGGTCTTTTCAGAGCCAGTCCTAGAAGTCACATATTGTCATCCCTATTTTCTTCCTATTGCACACAGGTCCATTCATCCAATCAATGTGGAAAAGAACCACATAGAAAGTAGGATCATCAGAGAACATCTTGGAGACTGCTTAACACAGACTCTGCTGATGCATCCCACATCTCTAAAATAACGTAAAATTCTCTGCCCTGAATTACCATTATTTGCATCCCTCTCTTACCCACCCTTCTAGATTGATATTTCATTGAGAGCTTAGACTTGCTTCCTTATCTTTACATATCTTGAAGTTTCTGGTGTGTTGCTTTCAATATATGTAACACTAACCTGAGAAGTTGGAACCATGGCCTCTTTCTTAATGAGTAGACGTTCGTGCAGGAGAGAATCAGACTGAAAGACAGAGGAATGCACAGACTTTAGGAGACAGAGAGAGGGCAAATGAGAGAGATGGAGAAAATGAGGTAGAAAGAAGATCGAATTGCATATTTTACTAAATAAATATGAAAAAACTGATGCTATTTTTTAGATACTAGAGAACTAATTTTGTAAGAGTTTAAAAATGTGGAAGAATTTTTCTTTTTCTATAATGTATGTGAACAGCTTGCCATATCTTTTATGAAAACTTGTTCAATTATTCTTAATATTCTATAGAAAAAGAGTTTTTGGTTTACTCCTTTAACCAAAACAGGAATTACTGCAAATAACTCATTGGTAATGTCAAGTAAAGCAGTTATAATTCTTTTTCCATTTGCTTGAGAACTTCATTTAACCTTTAATTAACTGCTCTGTAACCTGGCTCACTAGGGTCAAATCATCTCTAGATTGATCAATTGACATTTACATGTATATAATCTGAGCAAAGGGCCCAGAGGAATGTCAGGAGGAACGTGAGAAGGTGAGTGCTGGCGGGTCCTGCCCGGCACGGCCACCCCATCCCTCTCCTCATTCCCACCCCAGCACTGCCACATCACAGTCCCATTCCTAGAAACTCATGTCTGAATTATCACAATGACCTCCAAAGAGTTCTCACTCCTTCCAGTTTCTTTCCCTTCAAACTTTTGTCAGAGTTAAACTGCCTAAACTATCACTCCATTCCCACGTTTAAAGCTATCTTAGTTCAATTAGGCTGCTTTAAAAAAAACATCATAAACTGGGAGATCTGTAAATGATGAAAAATTATTTCTCGCAGTCCTGGAGACCAGGAAATTGAAGATCAAGGCCCTGGCAGACTCAGTGTCTCCTGAGGGCCGCTCCCTGGTTCACAGCCTGCCCCTTCTCACCGTGTCTGCAGGTGGTAGAAGGGGTGAGGGAGCTCTCTGTTAATAAGCGGCTAAGCCCATTTGTGAGGGCTCTTCCCTTTTTATCTAATTACTGCACGAAAGCCTCACCTCCTAATACCATCACCTTTGGGGAGAAGATTTTAACGTATGAATTTGGTAAGAACACGAATGTTCAGACCACAGAATTCACTGAACTCTTTAGTGGATCCCACAATCTAGGGGCCGTGTGCTAGGCTGGTCTCCTAGAGCTGCCCCTACCCCTGACTGCAACTGCTCCGTCCTCCACTCCCGTCATCTCTTCTCCCACCCTTCTCCTGATGTACCTTTTCAGTCATCCCACCTGGCAGCTTCCCTGTTCTGAGGATTCTTCTGCTTGTGTTTCTCCTGTGACCGGAAACCCGCTTTTCTCTAGTGACCCAATATCAATTCTCCCAGTTGTTTAAATTCAGTTCAAGTTCCCCAAAGGACCCATCCTGAATCAAAATTCCCTCTTCACGTAGCTTCTGTACTACCAGAGTTTGGTCACTATATATCCTTTCTTGGAATACTTGTTCCATGAGAATCTCGTGTCCCTAGACTATGTCCTATGACTGTGTCTATGTGCTTTCCAGTGCTTGGAGCCAAGTGTAATTACAGGGGTTCATACTTTCACAGGGTGCACTAGTCCACATGTATTTATTAAATGCCTACTTTAGCTAAGCAGATGCTCAACAAGTAACCGAGTGAAAAATGTGTGAACGGGAGCAGAGAAATTATAGAATAAAAATACCAGAAATTACAAAACTTGGGTTCCATTCTGTATCCACCAGAATTGTCAGTGATGGCTAATTACTTAACTGCCATATGTTTGACACTGTGTTTGGTGAGGCATGGGCCATGGAAGAGTTAAGCAATGTGGTCTGTGTCATTTCTTTTCATTTAATGGTGACAGGATTACATGAACTATTTTAAATAAATGTGAGGCTAATATCTGAGGTCCATTAAGGATGGACTTCAAGGGCAGGTACTGAGGAAATACAAAGAGAAAGGGAAGAATCAGTGAGGCATTGAGCTCCCAAGAAAGTTCCCTGAAGATCTCTGGTCTTTGACTGGATCTAGACATTTGGGGTTTGGATTTGAACATAAGGGCTGGTGTTATAGTGCAGGGTGATGGCAGGGTGTGCGTCTGAGGGACATGGAACTAGAAGTATGCGAGCCTTTGTGAGGATGGCCCAGGTGGAAAGCATGGAGGTGCAGAGAGAACAGGATGGGTGGTGGTGGGGAGGGAAGTCTATTTCAGGAGGATGAAATGAAAAAAGGATGTGAGACCTTTAGCAAGGCACCTAAACCCAAGTATGGATCATAAATACTTGTTACCCCCTCTCTGCTTTGATCTAGCTTTTAAGTAGTTAATGATACAGACCCTCTAGCCATGAAATGATCTTTACTCATTTTTCAAGTGATTAATAACCTTTTCTTGGGTGTCACATTTATCCCACACCTTAGTTTCCATAACTGCTAGAGATAAATAATCTTACCTCATAACTCTATCAAGAATTCCAGCTGCCTGACTATTCCATGTGAAATACTGCGTGTCCTGCCTGTATCTATGTTACGACCTGTGCTCTATACAGGTATCTATAATCACCTGTGCTCTATACAGGTATCTATAATCACCTGTGCTCTATACAGGTATCTATAATCAGCACTCACATTCGTCAGTCTGTGTCTATCAGCTGCTATCTCTGTGTCTGTCTGTGTACACAAATTGTACATAGGTAGTGACAGTGAGAACTCCTAGGTGATGACGCCTCCATCCCTTTTGATTCCCTGTAACTTGTAAGTGTCTTTCTTTTCCAAAGTGAGTTTGCAAACGCCCATGTGGCTCCTTCTGTCACTGACGCCCCAGCTTCCCATGGTCGCACTCCTGTGTCTGGGCAATGGCTTTCCCTTCAGGGAGTTAAACGACTTTGTCCTCACTCAGTGCTGACCACATGTATGTGCCTTAGCCCTAGTCCCTCATTTCTACCAGCTGGTAAACCCTGTAACCCTGTTTCCATTTCTCCTATTTTTATTCAAGGTAGACATTCCCCAAACCCTCTCTGAAGTCTCTTTATGGCTTGTCTGAGTGAGTGTTACTCATGTCCGCTGCTATGAAAAGTGAGTCCTATCAGTCTTGAGTTCTAGAGCCCTGCATGTTCCAGCATTAACTGCTGCCCTTGTCTATTTGCCAAAGGCATTAAATTTGCCTGGGGAAGCGCCATGAGGTGCTCCAGTGGGTCACCTGGATGCCATCTGGAATTTTCCTGGCCCCGTATGCAGCAGTGGCTTTCCTCTTATTGATGATTAGGTGCATTTTCCTTCCTGCCTGTGTCGTAGTTCAGGGAAGTTAAAGGGGCTGGTGCAGCTGCAGCAGGACTGTTCCTGTGTCTCTGGATGGACACTCTACACCCTTCAAGGACTGGAGCCTCTAGACTCTCAGCCTGCAGGTGCCTTGGGCTTCACTCCCAGTGGTCAGAGGGGCAAGATGAACTATGTGTTCTTTGCTTTGGATGGTTTGTGCTTCCATGCCTCAAGCCTGGGCTTCTGAAACCTTCCCTAACGGGCTGCCCCTGCATCAGGTTTATTTTACACCGTGTCCTCTGATGTATTTAACATTTCTTGCTAATCTGTTTCAACTAGCAGGATGTCATTAATCCAGTCGAACAATTGAGGTTCTGAGGATGGTGTAGGTGGTCTAAGTCCTTTTGGGACATGTTATAACTAAAGTAGAAAACCGTAAGGTGTGCTGCTATCTATCCATCCCAGTGAGAGAGAACGCTTTCTATTAGAGAGGGAGCAGAGCACAGAAGCCAGGCCAGTGGCTGTGTTCCCTTAACTGTCCTGTGGCTCTGGGCCACGGTGGCAGTAGTTCATGGGCTGACTGCTTGGGCTTTTTGAATTTCCTTTTTATTTCCCCTATAGGGTCATTTCTTATCTTTCTTTAAACCTTGTTATATATTGGAACATTTTTATAACTGTTCAAACATTTTCTCCAGGATTTCCTTGTGTTCATAGCAGATTAGGGGTCCATAAAGGTTTAGTCTGCCATGTTGCTGAGAGTGAGAGGGACGATAGTTTTTACATAACTTAGCTGTGAGGGAAGGAGGGAGTACATAGCAACTATACAGAGTCACAGCGGGATGTGGGTGACGGTTACGTTAAAACAGAGAAGATTATAATACTTTGTCTTTAGGGAGAAAGTGTTAAAAGACAACTAGTTGACAGTTCAGAGCACAGTCAATGCCGAATTGACTAAGGCCCTGGAAATGGAAATGAAGGCTCTGGAAAGACTCTGGATGGTTCAGAGATGGGGAAGGAGGGTCTCATAATACATCAGGGACACTGTCGCTGAGGTTAAGTTGACCGATTACTTACAGATCCATGGCATTAAAATACTGAGGGATTTTTTTTCCACTTTGTATTAGATATTTTTTGAAATGAGTGGGGTAGCATAATTTTGTAAATGTTTAAGTTGAAAAATTATCTTCTATAAAATTAATAGTTAATAACTATTTGTCTTAGGAAGGGCTTTTGAAGAGCTCTTATAGCATGAAGAATTGGGGATGAAATAACTGTGTTTATTCTGTGTCTTGTTATCATTCCATAGGAAACAGACTTATATAAATAGACTCCAATAACATTTTAACTATTAAAAATTGCCTTGTCATGACCTTGAATTAATACATTTGGTTTATCTTCTACTTGACATAAACTTGGGTAGCTCATTACCAGCAAAAATACATGATGTTTGTAAAGGAGATTTTGTTCTTCTACAAAGAGAATTCAATTTTTTTAGGACTTATTTCATTAGTGATTCCTGATCATAATTTGAATGATTGCATATCTGGATGGAATGGTGGTGGTACAATAGACAAATTCTTGTCATAGATGAATCTCTTTTGAATATTCTTTTATCCCTAAGTTCTGCTATTTGCCAGTGAAAAGTAAGCAACTATTTAACAGTTGCCATTTATTAGTTTTGATAATCATATCAAACTAAGATACGATAGTAATTTTTCTTTTGTCTTTGGGGAAGTTCAGATTCCATATATTATTATAATTTAATTCTAAAAATATTTATTTAAAACTCTATGGTGCCTGGTACTATGGGAATATCCATGAAGTAAACACGGTACCTAGAGTCAAGGAGTTCACAGTCCGTAACACGGGAAGATACCAACACCGTGACATGATAAGGGATCAAGAGGAATCCCTATGAGTGGATTAGCGGTTTAACTGGGAATAAGTGAGGCAAGGCTTCCAGAAAGAGATTATATTTAAACTGAAGTTTAAACAACTAATTCATCAATCAGCTATCATCTTTATATTAAAAAGATAAAATTGGGAAAATAGATGTTCTGTATAGTGCACAGAGTGCCTCCAACTTTCACGATGTAGTATTGCTGTGTGTGAGTCCCACGCTCAGCAGCTCAGCCCTTTGCCCAGGGCACACTCTCAGCAGCCCCACGTGATGACAAAAATTGTTCTGGAGTGCATGTTGCCTTCCCACCTGTTGAGGAACTGCAGGAAACATCTTCCTTTGTCTGCGCAGGAGCCCTGTCCTGGTTTTCCAGTGCAACTATCGCCATGTGATCTGCTTAGACTGTTTCCACCTGTACTGTGTGACAAGACTCAACGACCGGCAGTTCGTCCACGACCCTCAGCTTGGCTACACCTTGCCTTGTGTTGGTAAGTCTAGAGCGTCTTTTCTCTACTTCTAATGCTTCTAATGAAAAGCAAAAGAAGAACTTCTGATGAAAAACTACCTCCCGTAAACATACCTAATTCCTCGCAGAAGGTTGAAAATGTGAATCTGATCATTACTGAGTAAGAGACATTAATGTTTAGATCCCAGAAGGATCTGTGTTGAACTAGAAAATGCTTAACTTGCATACAGGCATTGAAAATAAGTTGGAGAATATTATTCAGCCAAGGTCCACAAAGTATATCTGGGGCTAGATTTACCCCACCAGTTTTCGATTTGTTGCCCTAGACTTAGACCAATATTACCCAAATTCTTAAACTACACCACTATCACTTAAAAAGTTGAGTACATAATCAATATATATTGAATAACACATGAAGAAAGAAATTAAAGAATGAGATAAATCTTAACTGTTTAATATTTAAATTTTTGAAAATATTCTAACATCACAAAGCACCCTTTACTTGCATTATACTATTATTGCACGTGTAATTTTTAATTAAGGTGAAATTCATCTACTATACATTAGACGTTTTAAAGCATAGTTGATGCACCCACAATGTTGTACAAGCACATCCCTTGAGTAATCACTCCCCATTACCCCAGCCCCTGCCCACTGCAATTCTGATTTCCATCTCCCTCTTTCACTTAGTGTAATGTTTCTGAGGTTTATCCAAGCTGTAGCACATGTCAGTACTTCTTCCCCCTTAGTGGCTGAGTAATATTCCATCGTCTGGTTATTCCACAACATGCTTAGCCGTTCCTGTGTGGGTGGGCATTTGCGTTCTGCCTCCTTGACTATTGTGGATAATGCTGCTGTGAACACTCACACACAAGTGCCCGGACAGACACAGGCTTTGGGATATGCCCCTAGAAGCAGAATCGCGTGTTTAGCTTTTGTGAAACTGCAGCTGGCAACTGTCCTCCACAGCTGCCATAACACCTTGTAGTGCCACCAGCGGTGTAGAAGGTAAGGTTTCTGCTTCTCCACATTCCTGCTGGAACATGTCATTGTCCTTTGTGGGTTTTTCTACTAGTCACCCTAGTGGATGTAGAATGACATCTTATTGGGGATTTGGTTTTCCTTTGTTAATGACCAGCAATATTGAAGATCTTGGGTGTGTGCCTACCAACTGTGGATCTTCTATACAGGAATGTCCATGCAAGTCCTCTGCTCCTTTTTATTTTTTTAAATTATTTTTTATTTATTTATTTATTTTTTGAGACAGAGCCTCAAGCTGTCGCCCTGGGTAGAGTGATGTGGCATCACAGCTCACAGCAATCTCCAGCTCCTGGGCTTAAGCGAATCTCTTGCCTCAGCCTCCCAAGTAGCTGGGACTACAGGCACCTGCCACAATGCCTGGCTATTTTTTGGCTGTAGTTGTCATTGTTGTTTGGCAGTAGTTGTCATTGTTGTTTGGTGGGCCCAGGCTGGATTCAAATCCACCAGCTCTGGTGTATGTGGCTGGCACCTTAGCCACTTGAGTTACGGGCGCCGAGCCACTCTGCTCCTTTGTAAATAGGGCTGTTTTTCATTTTGTCGTTGAGTTATAAGAGTTCTTTAAAGATTCTGGATCCTGGACCTTTATAAGGTGTATGTGTATGATTTACAAATATTTCTCGTATTCTATAGATTGTCTTTTCACTTTCTTGCTAATATTCTTAGATGAGCAAAAGTTTTTACCTTTGATGAAATGCAGTCTATTTTTACCTTTGTTGTTCCTGTTTTTGATGTTAAATATAAGACTTGCTGTATTACAGATGATGAAGGTTTGTGTCTATGTTTTCTTCTGATAGTTTACATTTTATATTTCAGCCATTGATCTATTTTGAGGTGACTTGTAAACAGAGTGAAGTAGTTTCTCCTCATTACATATACGTATATGTTGTAATGACTGCAATGTGATTAAACATGCCTCTTAATACTAAAAATTGTAATTTGAAACTGTGGGATACTATAATCACTCAACAGTCAGGTTTTAAGTTCAGTTTATTTCAATACTTTTAGTGTTGATAATAGTTAATAAACATATTTCAAAGTGATACAGAGACCCATGTGCAGAGAGCTAATTACTTTGTTGACTTTGTAAATTACAATACTCATTTTTTTTTTACGATACTCATTTTTTAATCATATCTGCCAATAAAGCCGTAGTGTTTACTAAGGTTCACACAATATATATATCAATATGTTATTAATGAAAACTCATTAAAAAGTGTTGTGTTTTTATATTTTTAACAAAGATATTCAAAAGCCAGTAAGGCAATTATTGGCAGATTAGAAAACTCTATTTTAAATATTTTTAATATAATAATTTTATATTAGCAAAACCTCTACTGTCACAAAACCACAAATGATGGAAACATTTCTAAATACTCATTTTAAAAATCTTTTCTTCTTACTCAAGGTAGTTTTAGTAGTCAATTTATTTCTTGCTTATCTTTTAAATGTTTATCTTTCTTAATAAGACATTTTCAAATATATGAAAGTAACAATAATACTACAATGAGGGCTCCTGTATCTATTAGCCAGGCTTTGTAGTAAAACAAGATGTTTTAGGCTTTTTAAATTTTTTTTTGTAATTCTTGCCCAATGGCCTAGAATCAACTATCTTTCTTAGAAGCTACTATCCTTTGATAGGAAATATTGCAATTTTCATTTTAATTTTAAAGAATAAGCATCTTTTCATATGTTAAAAAATGTAGATTTTTTTTGCATTTCTTTTTCTCCTTCATTTAAAAAAAATCACTTCTTACTGAGGGGATAGGTTAAGTGAGTATATAATTTTCAACAACATTTTTATATAATGCACTGTTGACAGTGTCCTGTGGTCACAGGAAAAGTTAGCAAAGTTGTATATCTAGTATGTCTGTAAAGAATGCATGTGAATTAGCTTTGATTTTGCTAGTTTTCTGCCACACAATAGAGAGGCTGAAAACCTCTGTGGGAAAAAACTGTGCGTGGTCCAGCTCTATCTCATTAAAATGCATTCCATGTATTCTATATTTTAAATATG
Source organism: Otolemur garnettii (assembly GCF_000181295.1). Classification (NCBI taxonomy): domain Eukaryota; kingdom Metazoa; phylum Chordata; class Mammalia; order Primates; family Galagidae; genus Otolemur; species Otolemur garnettii. The sequence continues at coordinate 6,263,723 of NW_003852451.1, forward strand.
TTTAATTTAAATGCCTTTTGAAATTCATTTTATTTTTAATTTAATGTCAGTGACATCCTTAGAATCTTACACATTCCTGGGTACAACTTCTTGGTTTTCCTGGTAAATGAGGCAGGGGATTAGTGACTATAACAATGCTGCTTTGTAATTTTTCTCTGTAATCATTTCACATAATTTCTGGGAATGCTGCCACCTCATTATTGGTTATTTAACATTACATTCATAGAGATTTGCTTTTATTTTTAAAAAATGCCACTCGCTATGGAGAATTTATTTTCCCTGGCACTTCTTTCCCTCAGTGTTTAATGACAACAAGCACCATGTTCCGTCATTCGTGTGTTTTGCCATTAAAAAGGAATGTCGTGGACAACCAGCTCGGAAGGTTAGGAGCTACTGTCTTTCAACTGTGTAGTGAATCTCGAGACAGCACACTTCCGCCCCGTACTTAATATGTATCTCCAAAAGTACTTACAAGGACATCCGTTGAGTTCAGTTGGCCATGGTATTTTTTATCGTATTTTATTTTAGCCTTTTGTAAAACTGTGGCTCCAAGTATAAATATTCCCCCATAGTACATAAAAAGAGACTTTCGAATGTTACGGAGTTTTTATTTTGTTATTAACAAACTGGATTATCTAATTCTTGCTCGCCATACTCATGTTATTTATTACTTTGTTTCTAAATGTGTTGCTGAATGTAACGGCCTCCTGTTCTCCTTAGCTTACTATATACCAAACTTGGGGCTCACTCGTGTACCTACATGGTCAGGGTTGCTCTTTTCATTTTTCTTGTCCTTTCATTAGTTCTGTAATTAATAGTTTCTTTGCAGGATTTTTTTTTGTTTAGGAAACATTTTTTAAAATTATTATTTCAACAGACTTAGGGGGTACAAATGAAGTTAGTTACATGGGTCTTTGGTACAGGGATGAGTCTGGTATTGTAGGTGCCCATCACTTGACTCGTGTACACTGTACCCAATTCATCCCCCACCCTCTCTCACCGTCCCCACTTTGGAGTCTCCAGTGCCCATTTTTCTTCTCTCTCTGTATGACCATGCATACTCGTGGCTTAGCTCCCTCTTAAAAAGGAGAAATTTGATTTTCCATTCCTAAATTACTTCCCTTAGAATAGTGGCCTCCAGTTCTATCCAACTTTCTGCAAAGGGCAGTATTTCCTTCTTTTTCTGGCTGAGTAGCATTCCATGGTATGTATGTGTGTGTGTGTATCATGTTTTCATTATCCACTCATCTGTTGATGGGCGTGTAAGTTCATTCTGCGTCTTTGTGATCGTGAGCTGTGCTGTGATAAATGACAAGGGCAGGTATCTTTGTGGTATAATGGCTTCCGTTCCTTTGTGTGGATGCCCGTGGTGGGATTGCTGGATTGAATGATAAATCTACCTTTAGTTCTTTTAGACATCTTCATACTATTTTCCATAGCACTTATACTAATTTACATTCCCAACACCAGTATATAAATGTTCCCTTTTCACTACATCTGTGCCAACATATGTTGTTATTTGAGCTTTTAATAATGGCCATTCTTCCTAGAGTAAGATGATATCACATTGTGGTTTTAATTTGCATTTCTCTGATAATTCAGTGATAATGAACATTTTTTCATATGTTGTTGGCCATTTGTGTACCTTCTTTTGAAAAATTCTTGTTCATGTCATTTTCAGTGTTTTTCTTTTTCTTACTGAGTTGTTTTGAGTTTTTTTAGAATTATTCTAAGTCACTCATGTTTTTTAACAGAGTGGTTTAGTTAAAATGAGATAATTTATTCATAATTCTATGAACTGCGTAAAGGTAAGTGACAGCACCACTCTATGGGGGGTTGTAGGACTCCCCATGCTCCCTGGGGAGACCCTCGCAACACATAACATGTGATCATCGATGGACAGACCAGGGCTTGGGAAGGTACTAATAGTTTGTACATTAAGCCTCAGGGAAGGTTATTTTCATATTTTAAAGAATACCTATTTACATCTTAATATTACCATAATAAACTGATAAATCATTTGGCACATATCCTGAGGTATTCACAGCATCTCAGAGAAACCAAGTTCAAGTCCCGGCTCTGAATCTTACTAACTTTGTAATGCAGGGCAAGGTATTTATTCTTAGTGTGTTTTTGGTTTAATTTTAGGGAAGATGAGGATAATGCAATGTCACCTTTTTCTTAAGTTAAAGCATAATTACCATTAAGTTAACGTTGAAGACAGTAAGTGCACACGCATGTGTTAGCTTTTGCTGTGTTGTTGTTACTTCCGTAAGCACTATATGTATAAGTGTGCCTGTGCCCGCACACGTATGTCTGTTTATAGAGGAACTTGTGTGTGGACATCTTTGAGTATAGGTTGGTGTTTCCTATAACTCAATGCACAAATGAATCAATTGTCAAGCATTATTCACCTCCCCATCTATCTGGCCAAATTCCTTCTTGGTTAATTTGACTTTGCCTTGATTCATGGAGCACATAACACAACATAAAATAAGATAGTGATAAGGCAGAAGTAGAAAATCAAAGCTTATCAAAGTGTAAATCAAAGCAGCAGGTGATCAGGAGGGGATCTAGTGAACCATGTTACTTGCCTGGCAGACTCTTCTTCCATGGTAGGGGTTGATTAAAAGGTTACTCATATATCAATGACCGGGAATTTTACAAATAAAATGTATGAATAATATGTTTGGAAAGAGAAGGTGGTGGTTAACTCTGTACAGGAACTCGGGTTGTATGGCAAGGGTAGCTTTGCGGCAGCTGAACTGCTGCAGGAGGCCTGAGTGCAGGCTGGGGGGCGGGCACCGGGGTTACACGCAGCACATTGGGCATCGCTGGCTCAGTTGCTCCGGTGCTGCAGGATGTTTCTCTGAAGTCGCTCAGCCAACAGTTCCACCTGTGTAAAATCTCAGGCCCTCCAGCCTCAGGTCCTGGTGCTGTCTTTGGTTTTCCGAGCCTCAGGAGTGGACCCTGTCGATTTCTCTGAAGAGGAATCCAGTTACCTTTCTCCCTTCACTGTTTAAAATGTCTCGGCAAATTGTTTTAGGTTCCTGTGGTGACTACTAGCTGTTTTTGGATTTTAAGTCTTCCAAGAAAATTAAGGCAATATTAATTTGTGTATTTTATCCCTAAATTCATCAGTTCCTTTCACCAATAAAGTTTCTGTCTGACCGCAGGAGATGAGTACTGGAAGGCACAATTCAAATCTACTGTGGGACTTCCTGACCTGACGGGTTTAAATGAAGCTGAGAATGGGCAGATTCATTGATACATACATTATTTGAATTTCCTTTATGCTTGTGTTCCTACCTTGGCACAGGCTAGAGGATTTTGAGGCTTATGAATTAGAATGAATTCTCCTGCTGGGGTGGCCTGGTCACCCCTCAGAGCTCCTGGGAAGGAGGCGCCTGTCAGGGGCACTGCCCTGCTCCAGACTCGCCTGTGCTCTGTGGGGAGTGCTGCTGGTGAACCCCTAACTCCTCTGCACCCTGCCCCCGACCCACACCGACAACCCCTCCCCCAGATTCATTATTTGATGTACCTTCGCCCAGGAAGCCACGTGACAGTGTTTGGATCATGGCATTACAAGGAGATTATGATAATAAAAACCCTGAGATGAGTTTTCTGGGGTGATTAACTAAATAGCAAAGCATCGAGGCAGCAGGTAGAATTAGAATGATGCTGGTCCCTCGGAAGCCACATGAAGTTATGTATGTGTGGGGGGGTATGCATGTTTATATTGCTAAATGGCACACACACCAATTATCTTATCAGCAGTGTCTATATACATGTGTTTCTATAGAAATATCTAAAACTTCTTGATATCAAGACATATGTAATAAGATCTTTTTTGCTTCCATAATCTAGTCTTTCAAGCTTCTTTCAAATTTCTTAAGTGAAAGACCCGCAAACCTGAATTGTAGACATAATACATTCTTTAAGTTCTGGATAGTCAAGAATTCACCAGTCTTCTTCATTGACAAATTATAACAATGAATAATTAAAACTGGCTTTAAAATACCTTCCAAATACAAATTCTGCCCTCCTGGTGTAAGATCTTCATTTTATCAGAAATTTTCTTATACTCTGTAAGGATGGAATGTGCAATTTTATTTCTCTATGAGTCAAAAATGAGTAATAATTTGAGTTATGTGTAAATGCTGACTGCATACAAGGTGACATTCTCAGCATATATATTTACCATTTATACCACAAATCCCTACTAAAATAGGTATTCTTCTTCTTCTTCTTCTCATTTTATAAACGAAGGAATGGAGATGTATAGAATTTAATTACTTTGGACATAGCCTAATAATACAGATAGTAACAGAGCCCGTATACAACCCAGATAATTGTGGCTCTAGAACAGAACGTGTGTTCTTAATCACTGTATGAGTAGATAAGCCTGCAAACAATAGTTAAGTGGGATACCTTCAAAAGTTCTATGGAAAAGAAGGTCAAGAGAAGAATAGCTGTAATTTTTTAGCATTATTCCATATTCAAACCAACTGTAAACCTACAAAGTAGAGAGTGCCATTCTCACTTTACAGATGGCAAAGTTGAGTCTTAACTATGATTCAGTGACAGAGAACACAGAGCTAGGAGGAGCAGGGCTGAGATTTCAACCCCGATGCTCATATTCCCAACCCTCTACTAGCCTGCTTCTCTCAGGCTGTGGTTCTCAACCCCACCTGCACATTTTAGCCACATGGAAGCTGTAAAAGATCCCAATGTCTGGGTCACCTCAGGCCAATTAGATGGCCACCGTTCACATTAGACATCAGTATTTGTTAAAGTTCCCAGGTTTCAAAGTTTGAGCACTACTGTAAGGGTGAGCCTTCGGTAAGCACAAGGTATTTTCAGTGGGAGACTTTTGAATTAATAAATGCAAAATGCTCCCTCTTCCCATGTTTATTTTGTCTGTGAGTGATTTGATTTCTAGCCAGCATAGGTTTTTCAATAAATGTCGATGGAGTTCAAAATAAGTTTAGCAAACACAGCCAAAATAGCCTATTTTCAGAACTTCTGATGAACTCTTACATAAAGGTGTGGGCTTTGGGAAAAACTTCATAATTCTTCTGAAATATTTGCTGTCTTTTTGATGGACCTGCTGTTATTAGAAGTCTATACTAGAAATTATTTTGAAATGCCAAAGCACCTGTGTGTCTCCTGTTAACACTGTCCCTCACAGAACTTGGCGAGCTTTATGAACTTAAGTTCATTTGTTGTAGAGTGCTGCTCTAGAATTCATGTGATGAATACTACACAGAATGTACTCACTATTCATCCTTTGTAAGCCCTGGCAACACAGAATCTCTGTAGCCTTGGGAGAGTCCACAAGAATAGTTTTTCACCTTCCCTGTGACATATCTTTGGCATCGCCAGTAATGCCATCCAAGTGCACCTTTTATATATATATGTATATACTTATCTATCTATCTATCTATCTATATATACTTATCTACCCCCTTTCATGTAATTCCCATTTTCAGCTAACTTACAATGCCATTTCCTTTCCATCTTGTGTGTCTGCTAACTTGCTATGGTTCATCAGGGTCTCCAGCATCTCTTTTGGTAATAATGCAGCATGAGAAGATATTCTGGTCCTTTTGAGACACAGAGACATTCTTGATGCCTAGAAAGTCAAGAAGCCTAGGTCCCAGACAACCACTTGTGGAGCTTAACACAAAATCCAGCTGAATACAAATGAGTATTTTCTGGTTGTGATCATTATTCTCCCAAATATAAACAATAATGCCAGTATAGTTCCTAAAACCACATTGGAAAACTAAAGAAATATATTAAAGGATGAATTACCAAGGAAGATGTGCAAATGTTCCACATACTGTTGAACAGCAGTAATGACAGTGGGCACCATTGTCTTGATCCAGCTCTCAGGGGGATGATTTCAACTTTCCCTATTCCGTATGATGTTGGCGGTGGGTTTGTTATATGTGGCTTTTAAAAAAGATGAGGTTAGTTGCTTTTATTACAGGTTTGTTGAGTGTTTCTATCATGAAAAGGTGCTGGATTTTGCCAAATAGTTTGTCCACATCAATTTAGATGATCACCTGGTCTTTGTTTTTGCTTCTGTTTATGTGGTGAAGCACATTTATTGATTTATGTATGTTGAACCCTCCTTGGATTCCTGGAAGGAAGCACCTTTGATCTTAGTAGACGGATTTTTTTTTGATGTGCTGTTGTATTGTTAGTATTTTATAAGGATTGTTGTCTCTATACAGGCTGAATGTAAAGTTCATGTACAATGTATTCATAAGGGATATTGGTCTATAGTTTTATTTTTCTGTAGCATCCTTTCTTGGCTTTGGTTATCAGGGTGATGCTGGCTTCAAAAATGCTTCTGCACTGCTAAGGAAATAATCAGCAAAGCACATGGACAACCTACAGAATGGGAGAAAACATTTTCCCACTATATATCTGATAATGGGTTAATAACCAGAATCTATAAAGGACTAAAAACAAACAACCCTCTTAAAGTGTAGGCAAAAGACATGAACAGAAGCTTTTTAGAAGAAGGACAAATGGCCAACAAACATATGAAAAAATGCTCAACATCACTAATCATCATGGAAATGCCGACGAAAACCACAATGAGATACCACCTGACCACTGTTAAAATGGATTTTATAAAAAAGTCCCCAAACAATAGATGCTGGTGAAAGGGACACCTCTGCATCATTGGTGGGAATGCAAACTCAAATTAGTATAACCTCTATGGAAACAGTGTAAAGATTCCTCAAAAAACTAAAAGTAGATCTACCATGTGATCCAGCAATACCACCACTAGATATCTACCCAGAGGAAAAGTAGTAATTTTATCAGAAAGACACCTGCACTCGAATGTTTATTGAAACATAATCCACAGTTGCAAAGATGTAGAATCAACTCAAGTGCCCGTCTGTTCATGAGTGGATTAATAAAACCTGGTGTATGCATATCATGGAGCACTACTCTGCCGTGAAGAAAGATGACTTTACGCCTTTTGCAGCAATTTGAAGGGAACCAGAGATCATTATCCTAAGTGAAATATTTAAAGAATAGTAAAACAACCCATGTGCTCACTATTAGATTGAAACCAACCAATGAGCACTCATGTAGACAGAAGTAAAACCCTGTGGAAATCAAGGAGAGGGGAAGGCGGGGAAAGGAATGGGCAAAACCCAGTGCCTAACAGTACAATGAACACGATTTGGGTGACGGATACGCTTATAACTATTACAAAAGTGATCAGTGTAACAAAAAGCATTTGTACCCCTTTAATAGTTTGAAATTTTTAACAATGTTTAATACACATTAAAATTAACGTATTTAGTTGCCAAAGCATTGTAAAGGAGAAAATCTAACATGATAGGCACACATTCAAAATAGGTAAGAATGCAAATTTATTTATATACAAAAAAGCAATTTGAAAAATCCATATTATAAGCTTCAGATTATTAACAAACTGCCCACAAGCCGATCCACACACAGCCTCAGTGTGTCTGTCCTCTGAAATACACCACCCATCCTCTTCCTGGCAACTGGATCTTGCATGACTGTAATTGAGTTACCATGAAAATGGGCACATGAGGATTAAAACCAGGGCTGAAACTCCCGATGTGCTGTGTTGCAAAGCTGATGTCATTTCTATATTAAAATTAAGTGACAGCAAATCAAACTTCCTAAGTTTCTGAGGGTGACACTAAACTCCTTTCCATCTTACCCAGTGGGTGGGGGGTGGCTTAACAATTTTGCTGGTCTTCCTTTGATTTGGATGTATGAGGCAGTGTGAATGAAGTCAGGCTAGAACTCTAACTCCTGTAACCAAAGCCTGGGAATCACAGTGACTTAACAAGGTCAAGGTTTATCTCTACTCATGTTGTGGTCCTGTGTGGTCTGGCCTCTGCTCCACACCAGCATTCAAGCCCCTGCCATTTGGTGGTTCTGTCATCCTCAGCAGCCCCAGGTCTGTGCTGTCTCTTCTTTCTGGGGCCAGCTGGCAGAGGAAGAGAGCAAGCCAATGTATCACCCTGGAGCAGTGGTTCTCAACCTTCCTAATGCCGCTGACCTGGAGCTTAATGTTTGGAGGCCAGGCCTACAATGGGCCATGCCACTTCTCCCCACCTCCATTACAGCAGAACTCAGCCCAGGGTCCTGCTGAGCCACTTGGTGTGGGCTGGGGGAGGGGAGGGCTCGGAGTAGAAATATGGTCTGGCTCAGTACCAAGGAGGAAAAGCAGTTGGGGCCATAAACACACAGCAGCCCTAATGCCGGGGGAGAAGAGAGTGAAAGGTAAAATTTATTGAATGGCTTCTCGGCTTTCCTCTCCCTGCCTGCAACAGGAACAACACTCAATCAAGTGACTTCATTATAAGAAGTGACTGGTACATGGACAAGGACCAGGAAAAGAGCTGTAGGACAAAATTGATGGTGTGTGGGGCTCATTCTAGCTGGATCAACAAGGCTCGGTCTGCTCGGTCATCTGTTTGGCCTTGGACATGCTGCCTTCATAGAATCCTGCTTCAGAGAGGACAATGGGACTTTATATCTGTTTGATGCATACGTGTGTCTTCAGTGAATTACAAATGAAGTGACTCTAGGCTTCCATTTGAAATAGTACCAGAAGCATCGCTCCCTTCATCTCTCAGAGAAGCCTCACGTCCTCGTCAACTTAACCCCGATTCTTACTTGGCTTCAATTTCAACTTGCTGAACTGCATTTTTTTCTTCTTTTCCCACATTTTATAAAACGGTTTAAAATAAAATAACATTTTAGAAAATAGAAATGGGAATGTTCTGAATAACTAGCCGAGCAAGCAAAAACAATTTCTTTCCACCCCTTTCTACTCCACACCCTTCCAAAAGAGAGCATTCTACCTTTGTTTTATAAGGGTAAAAGCAAACCATTTTATACGCATACATTTATTACCCATCCAAAGAGATCTAGTAAGATGCCAGTAACTGCTTAAGATAACTGCAAGCATTGTTCAAAACAGATTATCTTTCGGTTTTCTTCACATCTGTGTATACACACACAGAGACGTATTCTTTCCTGTCTTACTATCTGTCAGAACAATTTTGAATCTGCATTCTTCATCATGTGTTCAGTGAGTGATCCTCAGGGGCTAGAAGAATCATAATAGTCATCAATAGAATACTAACTGACCTTTAAGTATATAACTTTAAATTATTTGATGCATTCTTAAAGTGATTGTGAACCAGATCATGCATGTATAACACTGCGTAAAACACTTTTGTATACTTAGAAAGAACCCTGTAGCCACCACCCAGATCAAGAGAAGGAACCTTGCCAGCATTCCACAAGCCCTCTGTGACCTGCCCACCTGATGGCAACCTCCTCCTCTGCCTGGGTATGACCACTGTTCTGACCTTAGTGACAACCATTCCTTCCTATTTTTTTTAAATTTCAGATTAATAGGACGGTACAAATGTTTAGGTTACATTGTTCTCATTTCTAAGGTAAAGTTCAAGTTGTAGTTGAGCCTTTCTCTCAGAGGACACGCTGAACACCCTCACACGTTAGGTGAGATCTCACCAGTCATCCTCCCTCCTCCCCACTCTGCTCTCCCTCCTCTCCCTTCCCTGAATCATATAGGTAACTGCCTGCTTTTAACTTTCAAGTTGATGCTTGAAAGACTTTGCCAAATTTTCCTCTCCAAAACTGTCAAAATTCTAATAATACCCCTGGTTATGAAACTTTGAACACATGCAAATTTTTCCAACATTCAAGGTTTTCATTCTTATTTTTGTTATACTATCTACATACATACCCATAAATATGCATGTATAGTTAATATCACCAGATAATGGCTGTCTTTTTGTCTCGGTTGTTATTGGGTGTGATAAAAGTTATGCTCACAGTCAGAGCTATAAAGTGAACCAGTGACAGTGACCAGGAAGAGTTTCATGGCGGCATTGTTGTCCTATCGCACTTGAGTGAGAATTAGGGTCTGGTATTTGCAGGATGAATTTTAACAAGCTCAGCTCACTGCCTAAGTTCACTTTCCCCTTCTGCTGGTCAGCGTTGCACATGCCACTGTTAGCTGCTTCACGTTTGGGTTTGGGACGGTCCTGCTTCTTTCTGCCCACGGTTTACATCAGGGCATGTCCACTGCCTCGAACCACCTCAACGGCAGCTGACTTGAGGCAAAGGCGCCCTTGGCAGCAGCAGCATCACAGACACGTGAGCAGCACACTCAGTGTGATCTCTGGGGGCAGGAACGAGATGTGTGCTGTGTCTCCACAAGCTACACTTTTTTCCGTCTGCTTAGAACTTTATTCTGAAAGAAACCAGGACCTTTGGGTCAAGAAAGTGTAGGTTTATTTGAGGCCAAAATCTTTTTGGATTTTAAATACATACTTCTGATCCAGACAGGTATTTGTTTAATTGTTCTAGTGGCAGATTCTGTTCCTTCATCAGTACTGTCACCCCATCATCATCCAGAGCCATTTATTCAGAGCCCGAAGGTGCTGGGTTTCAGACTTGTGTTACCTGGACCACTTACACACACACACACATTTAATGACTGTGATAAAACTTTATTTTTCCTCACTGTGTGATGTCTTGTGTTAATGAGACTTCATGCATAGAAATTGGTATGAGCTGGTGACCTCCAACTATCTTTGAAATAATTAATAATGTGCTTAGAGCGGTTGATTTACATATTTATGAGTGTTTATACCATTTGGTTCCAAAGCAGGACAGTGAGAGAATTTAATGTTTTAAATGCATACCAATTTAGCAAGAGGAGGAGTGGTTGGATATTCTAATGTCACGATGAAAATAAATATACAACTCCTGGACCAAGCAATTATATTATTTATTTCCAGTGAAATCTCAGTGCCTTCCAAGTTATCCTGTATGTTCCACTACCGATCCTACAGAGGAGTTTGGAAAATTAATATCGCTTATATTTTTTGCTTTTCAAACTTTTATTGGAAATCATATATTTTTGGATTATAAATTTGAGAAGGAAACCCTGTGTGAAAAGCAGAGGAGTGGGAGGAATGAGGCGTGACCCCTCACTGCCAGGGACGTGCCAGGGACCACCCTTCTTAGGGACCCCCCGGAACAATGCTTTCCTAGTTGGCCTGCACTGTTAGTCTGCTCAGGACACCGTAACACCACGCCACAGCCTGGGCAGCTTGAACAACAAAAATTTCTGTCGCTAGCTCTGGAGGCTGGAAGTCTGAGATGGAGGTGTCGGCAGGGTCAGTGTCTCCACGGGCCTGTCCCCTTGCCTTGGAGAGAGCTGCCTTCTCCTGGCGTCCCCCCATGGTCTGTCCGCTATGCCTGTCTGTGTCCTTGCCTCCTTCCTTGTAAGACAGCAGTGAGACTGTGGAGGAGCCCACCTAGGGGCTTCAAGTTACCGAATTCAGACGCATTTTGAGGTACTGGGACTAGTACTTCAACATATGAATTTTGGGGGACATACTCCATCCTATAACAACCACCTTCTAGATTCTGAAGTCAATTTATGGTGCCCCCAAATTCAAACTGATCCCTACATCAGTGCCCCCCACAGTGATCCCCAGAGATGCCTGGTCTCTGTCTGTCCTAAACACCCCTCCCCATACCTGGTGCTGGCAGGCTTCTCAGGCACCAGCAGCAACATGCTGAAGGAATACGAGACTTTTCTGCCAGTTATCTAATTTTAAAATCTTGACTCACTAGCAAACATTTCATGGAGGACACTTAATGAAAGTGTACCATCCTTCATAAACATCATCTCTGAGGAAGATACAGTTAGGATGGCATGTACAGGCAAGTCTCAGTCCTCGGGTCTCCAGGATAAATCGTCACATTACAGGGCCTTTAGAAAAAGGTTTTACTGGTTGTTCTAGACGGAACTTCTGTAACAGTGAAACCAATAATGGAATGGCTCACCCACAATTGCAGCCTAGTCCTCTCTTGGGGAAGGCATTTCGGGTGGATGGATGGTGGTTTCCTGTTGGCTTCTCCCATCCCACTGGCTTGTCAGTATCTTCACGGTCAAGCCACGCGCACCATCCAGGATCCTGTTGGAGGGGAAAGAAATGATAAATGACACGTGTGTCTTTCTGTTTGTTGTTGTTATTGGGGATCATTGAGTGTACAAAGAACGAGGCTGCACTGATTGCATTTGTCAGGTCAAGTCTCTCTTATAATTGTGTCCCACCCCCCAAAACATGTGTCTGTCTTATAAACACTGGTGCAGAAATGGCACACACCCTTAAACTTCCTGGTCTCTAGGCCTGAGTCATTGAGGTGAAGCAGGAGCTGAGTAATGTAGCCTGGATAAAGGCCTAGGAAACACAGGAGGAACTCAGTGCTGGTATTGTTTCATGGCGCTGGTAGCTCAGCTTCCAAGTGGGGGGCCTGGTTACACATCAGGATTCAAGGCCAAGGCTGTGTAGTCAGATGGTATTGATTCAATTTCAATCTATTCAACTGGATGTTGAGCTGAATGATTTCCTCACTTTAAAATGAGAATAATTCTGATGAGTGTGGTGTCTCATGCCTATAATCTTAGCACTCTGGGAGGTCATGGTGGGCAGATCACTAGAGCTTACAGATTTGAGACCAACCTGAGCAAGAGTGAGACCCCCCATCTCTAAAAACAAAGAATAAAAAAACAGCTGGGTGCAGTGACAGGCACCTGTAGGAAGACTGAGGCAAGAGGATCACTTGAGCCCAAGAGTTTGACTTTGCAGTGGGCTCTGACATCATGGCACTCTATCAAGGGCGACAAAGTAAGACTCTGTCTCAAATAAATGAATGAATGAAGGAAGGAAGTAATAAAAATAAAATTAAAATAATTCTAAACTCAGAGATAGTTAGATCAGATTGTGTGTAAAAATGACTGGCATAAGTTTCTGTACACAATAGGAAGGATAGCTCCCCAATTCCAGAATGTATTCTAGGAACTCAAAACTCAAGCAGGGAACCTAAAGCTGCAACTTAGGTTTAATTGAGGTTTTGGTGGTTAAAATGTAAAAAATATTAGTTTTGTGGGCAGCACCTGTGGGCACTGGCCCCATATACCAGAAGTGGTGGGTTCAAACCCAACCCCAGTCAAAAACTGCAAAAAAATAAAAAATATATAATAATAAATATATATATACATATATATAATTTTTCTTTTGACATTTTATACATTAATACATTGACAAATTATGGAAAGAATTCCTTTGAATCAGGCATTAACATCATAAAGAAGCATAAAATGTCACATTAATATAAGCTTGCAAAAACAAATGCTTTGAAAGCTATTGATAGAAGTTCTTAGCCAAATTCTTAATTTAGATTTATCCTGCATAACCAGATTTTCCAAGTTAGTCTTTTATAAGAAGGGATATGTGTATGAATATAAATAGTTGCGTTCCCGAGGCTGCCAACCGTTCTTTATTATTTCTCTTCTTTTACTGATAATGTTGGTGGGCTGCTTCAACTGAATTGTTAGTATAACTTTTAAGTCCTTTTTTTGAAAATTTTATACTCTAAATAAGCCATCAATGGGTAGTGAGTAAATTTCATTTAATGCACTCTGGACTGTAATCAAATATGATATTGAATATCCGTGTTTTCTGAAATGCAAATCACCACGTGAGCTCCAGATCATGACTCAGTGTGGTACAGGAAAAAAAGTTCATGATTCCTATTTTTATTTCTTCTTTATATCATCCTTTAAATTTTTTTTTTTGGTTTTATGTATGTGTTTAAATGTACATAAAATAGCAGCCATAGTTATATTAAATAAATATTGGTATTTGTGCTCAAAATTTTTTGTTTAACTGATAGAGGGTCTTGACCAAAATTTTGGACTGCTACCCACAGAAAGAGATACATTTTGCATCAAAGATCTGTAAACATGTAAAATATACACATATAGGTAATGGGGAAAACTTCCTCAAAATAACACTCTCCTTCTATATGTGATGCGCTGACACTTTTAGTCGTAATCTATGTCAGATGCTTTGAGCACCCCAGACAGTTAAAACTTGAGTGAGTTTCAAGGGGCCTTTATGGGAATACTGTCACTTCCCTTAGGAGCTCACTTAGTCATTTCTTATATCAGAAATACCTTGTGTATCTGATTTTTAAATCTAACTCACGTCTTAACTTAAATTGCAGAAAAAAAAACTTAGACTAGATTTGAACAAAGTAGAAAAGTGAAGTCATTAATTTTTCTAAACCAATCATTTTTTAAAAATTAATAAAACATGTAAATTTTTTATTTTTCTCTATTTCCAAATATTACAAGGGTACAAATGCTTTGGTTACATGGATTACTTCCCTTTCGTACTTCTTGAGTTAAAGTTACAACTGTACCCATCACCCAATTAATATATACATTGTACCCATTGGCCTTGACTCCACCCATCCCTTCTGCTGCCCTCCCACGTACTTGATTTCTGTTGAATTTTACTTACCCTGCTCATTTGAGTGCTGATCAGTTAGCTCCAATTTATTTATATTTTTTATTAAATCGTAAACACATAGATCATGTATACCTTACTTACCCTCACACAATTTGAGTGCTGATCAGTTAGCTCCAATTTATTTATATTTTTTATTAAATCGTAAACACATAGATCATGTATACATTAATGCATTTATGGTGTAAAATGTGCTAATTTCATATAAAATTAGGAACACTTATACTGGTTAATATATACCTCATCTCATTTACTTAATTATTGTGTTAAGACATCTATACTCTATACTATTAGATCTGATGTGTACCCTTGCAGTATGCACCATAAGTGTGATCCCACCATTCACCCTCCCTCGATCTGACCTCCTCCCTCACCTCCCATCCCCCCTCCTCCCTCCTTCATCCTGGGCCACAGTTGTGATCTATTCTTCATATGAAAGTGTGAGTGATTGTAAATTGGTTTAATAATAGTACTGAGTACATTGGATATTTTTTCTTCCATTCTTGAGAAACTTTACTAAGTAGGACATGTTCCATCTCCATCCATGTAAACATAAAAAAGCATAAAACATAAACATAAAAAAGTCTCCATTTTTTAAGGCTGCATAATATTCCATGGTATACATATGCCAAAATTTATTAATCCATTCATGGGTTGATGGGCACTTGGGCTTCTTCCTTGACTTGGCTATTTGAATTGAGCTGCAATGAACACTGAAATTCAGATAGCAGACAGCTCCAATTTAATAGTGAGTCCATATGTGTGGTGTTTGTGTGTTCTTAAGATACTTCACTTAGGAGAATGGGCTCCATTTCCATCCAGATTATTGCAAAAGATATTATTTTTTTTTTATTGTTGAGTAGTATTCCATGGTATATGTATTTCACATTATGTTCATCTTCTCATGAGTTTATGGGCCCCCTAGGTTGATTCTACATCTTTGTAGTTGTGGATTGTTCTGCATAATCATTCGAGTACAGGTGTCTCTTTGATAAAAAGACTTTTTTTTCCTTGGAGTAGATACCACTAGGAGTATTGCTGGATTGAATGGTAGGTCTATTTTTAGTTCACTGAGCAATCTCTGTACTATTTTCCATAGAGGTTGCACTAGTTTGCAGTCTCACCAAGAGAGTGTAATGTTCCTTCCTCTCTGCATCCGTACCAGTATCTATTGTTTTGAGACCTTTTGATAAAAGCCATTCTCACTGGGATAAGGTGATATCTCATTGTGGTTTAAATTTGCCTTTCCCTGATGATTAGTGATTTTTTTATTGACTTTTTTTTTTTTTCAGTTTTGGCTGGGGCTACGTTGAACCTGCCACCTCCAGCATATGCCCTACTCCTTTGAGCCACAGGTGCTGCCCTGATTAGTGATTTTTAATACATCTTGGTTAATATAAAAAACAACTAAGGTATACATTTCATTTTCAGCATTGCCATTGGCAAACATGGAGAAAACATGGACACTCTGGGGATAAGTTCTCGGATGGGGCTCCAGCCCTGTAACAGGTGTGAGGGTCACTTCTCCCTGTGCAAAGTCCAAAAGACCCCTTCCTCTCCACTCTATTCCTCCAACTAGGGCAACTTCATAGCTAACTGTCACCCAGAACAGTACATTTCAAGACACATAGTTACAAATATCTTAATATTGTCAACTATGAGTGACTTTTAACAATGTTTACCTCTTCACAGTGTTAGACTTTCTAAGCAAATTTCCTGGGTATCCTTAGATGTTCATCGGAAATACAACAGTTAATGGCTTCATCTCAGAGTGTTTATTTTTTCTGTCATGCTGATCCTTCCAAGGAAGATGGGGAGCTTGTCTTAGAGGTTGTTCTTAGAAACCTGCAGCAAGATACGATCATTAGTTAACTTGTATTTGCTCTTTAATTTAGATGACTATTGTACAAATAGTCCTGAACTGTTGATCATGAGACTAGTCCTGACTCTACCATTAATTAATCCTACTTAATTTGGTCAAATTATTTACTGAGTACAGGGATAGACCTTTTGTATATGCAATACCATGTGTTTGATATTAATAATCTCACTTTACAGGTGAGGAAACTAAGGCTTTCGGAAGCTTAACTCAAACATAGGTCTGCCTGACTCCAAAGCTAATTTTCCTTCTACATCTTTTATTCAAGAAACTTATTTCACTTCCAAATCCTCTTCCCCCTCAAAGATGCTATGATCCTTGGCTGTTGGCCCCTGAATCAAGAATTAGTATTTACTACTCCTATGAAATTGATCAGACTGAGTCTGAATAAACACAATGAAATCAGTAGTAGAGAAAGTACCTACCATTGATATGCAAGAGACACTAACATCTCAGTTTCTCTGTGGTGTTTTTAAGTCACTGTCTATCAAACTGTGTTCCATGGAACCCCAGGAAGGGCTTGTCCATAAGGTATAGGAAGGATGATTTTACATTGGAAAAAAATGTGTGTGTGGTGACATTCCTGTTAGAGTAACTAAGGGACCTATTTCTGTCCTTCACCAGGGTTCTGTATTCTCCAAGTTGTAGCAGAATTTTTTTTGAAAATAGCAGCATTTCCTTAATATTAAATTTGTTTGAAAAATAAAATAATTATATATTTTGTATTGTGAGTTTAAAAAACATAATATCAAGATAGGAAAGACCAAATTTTAATTGCTCTCTATTAGTGACACAAATGGGAAACTTCATTTTATTCCTATTAAAATACCGTGTTATGACCAAAATTGTAGGCCCTGCAGCAATAGAGGCTACAGGCAGAAGGATTTGAGCACTTCACCCTCTAAAACAACTCAGAGCGATTTTTATTTTGGATTTCCTACTCCCTATTTTAAAATGAACATGCTCATTTCAGTTATAGACTATTTACTTTCTGTTCATTTCAGTGAAATCAGTGATCTCGGTGAGTTCTTATTGTTCTTATATAACTAAAGAAGTAGTAAAAGATGCTGGTTTCCGAAGGAATGAGACCTCTCATTAGACGAAATACCACCATCATCAAAGTTTATTTAGCTAACATCTCCTGTTGGATGAAATACCATTACCATCATCAGAACTTATTTTCCTAATACAGCACTTTAGAAGGTACCAAGGTACGATTTCAGGAATTGGGTGTTGTTCTAGGCTGCGTACAGCTTCTATAGCTCTCGTCATGGCAATAGGAGGAATTACCTATAAAGTCCGCTTAACTGTACCTTCATACTAAGGCTGGCACACTGGGTATACATCAACAACAACTGACTTCAGACTTTATTTTCCAAAGCAAACCTCTAGGCTGCAATTTTGCCGTTCTTTCTTCTGATCCAAAAATAAAAATAAATCAAGGTACAAAAACAGCTGTAAAGCTGATAATGAGATTTGCAGCCAGCTAAGACAGAATCTAAACCGTGAGGAAGTTTCAAAGTCCTGTGGTTCATTTTCCACGATGCCTATAATCTAGAAAACCCCAGTGCAGGGAAGAGGAAGCCCAGCTTGTCACTGAAATGAGGGGCCTGGGACAGGTGGCTTCTGTATTTCACGATCCACATCCCCAAGGTATATAATGTGTTTGTAAGGAAAGTTAAGGGAGTATTGAGGATTATGGATGCTTTGGGGGGGATAATAAAACTTAACAAGCGTATACTGTTTACCAGTGAAACTCAAATGAGATTCAAGTAAATAATAAGAATTTAAGAAAATTATCCAGTTACATATTTACCCATTCCAAGGCATTCTGGTCTCCAGGGAAGATAGTGTTCCTTTTTCAAAATGCTTATAATTGTGAATTGGGTGTTTGCAAAGGAACCCAGTGTGGTAATGGGAGGTACATTTGTCAGAGCTTAGCAATGGAGTCTTTTTTTAAGGATGTTGAATGTAAGAGAAACATTTGCAGTTGCTTTTCTGATGCCAATAAAATACGTATTTAAGAATGCCTGACATACTATTGTAGAAAAGAAGACAGAGCTATTTTGATGCCTGAGGGATTTAATACCGAGGGCTGTGAATTGAAGGCATTTAGCCATTGTTTTAAGAATACACATTCTTTCTGAGACTGATTTCTGAGTTCCAAATATTAATTATTCTTGTTACAGAAAGCATCCTGATATGTTTTCTGTTTTTATTTCACATACAAATGCATGATTTAATTACTGAATTAAGCCCAATAAAATTGTAAGCGTTTTGAAAACAACCTTCAGATTTTGTTTTTCCTTGGATACCCCAATTTGCCTGGGGCCGACTGCCTCAGGAAAAGCCACCTCCTATTTGAGGGAATTCCTAAGCTAATTCATTCTAAGCCTTGGACTGAAGTTAGCACCTGTGATTTCTGGTTGTACCCCTGCATCTAGCTCTCTGAGTAAGCCTGGGCTTTTCCTGACATTCCCGAAGGGCTTCCTCACACATAAAGTCAGGAGTTTGGGCTAACCAGTTGCAGATGGTCCAACCAGTGTAAAATTCTGTATTTTTATAAAATCAGCCTACTAAACCATTTTGCTCTTGAGTCCCCTTATATATCCTGATGTTATTTCATATTAGATATTGCTGATTTTCAGTTGTACACCTGGTAAATCTGATGACATGATTTTTTGTCACATGAACATTCTGTATCCTTAGCCAAGGTGTCCTGTTACATTGTCCCACACAGCACAGGTGAACGCATCAGATTCTACCCATCAAATAAACGAGCACAGCACACAGTGCTGGGAACAGGAATACAAAGGTGAAACAAGAAAGTCTTTTCTTTCAAAGACCATTCTGGAAACAGATATATAATAAATATGACAATAAGTAAATAATTAATTACAGGAGAATTCCACTATACTTCATTGCAACACAGCCAAGTTCGCTATGTTACTTGTTCTTAATAAAAATGGCCACAGTATCTTGTGACCAAAACATTAACTTTCAGTAATTCTCTAGAACATCTACTGAAGCCATTAAATTTCCTTTGGTAGGATTTGTCCTCCGTTTCAAGAGAGTCTGTCACTCTGAAATTATTGCTACACAGAAAGCATGGCACACACAAAGACCAACGCGCTGTTTGTGATCAGAGCATTTGTGTTGTATGCAAATCGTTGCTGCCTCGCTGAGCTCATGACTCATCCTCGTCTTGGTAACGGTTTACACGTGTGTAGGTTCAGCCTGACAATTAACCAATTAACAGGTATTGAAGAAACCTCAGGAGTATGTGGTGATGTACACAGAGAGTGCTTACGCTCCAGCTCACTGCGCTTTGCATTGAGTTTCGATTATGCTAAACCGAAAGTACTAGAACTTTAATTGAGAGGTTTGAAAAAAATGATTTTTCTCACATCTAAAGGTTTTTTAAAGTATATTTAATTTATCATGCTCATTCAAATAAAAATGTAAAAGCCTAATTTCAGTATAAAATTATTTGTGAGGATGGTGTTCAGCCGTCCTCTGGCTGTGGTGTGTAGTTATAATAAGATGGATGTGACTTGGTGTGATACTGTGGCTCAGTGAGGATGGTGTTCAGCCGTCCCCTGGCTGTGGTG
>NW_003852451.1:6285528-6317768 GCF_000181295.1 Otolemur garnettii
ATGTGACTTGGTGTGATACTGTAGCTCAGTGAGGATGGTGTTCAGCTGTCCCCTGGCTGTGGTGTGTAGTTATAATAAGATGGATGTGACTTGGTCTGATACTTTGGCATGGGCTTCAAATTTAACTCAGTCTTATAATGTTCCCAATTAAAGTCTGAGTGACACTAACTAATTAAATTGATGAAAAGGGTATTCATAAGTGGGCAAAGTAGGAAATAAAGTTAGCAATTGACATTGTGACCACAGGAATTTTTTTTTTTTAAGAATGAATGAACTGAGTGGAAAAGGGTATATTTAGAGACAAGAAAGATAAAAGGCCTTTTGACTGACAGCATGACTTTTGGTTCAATCAGTAACATTTAGACTGCTAGGCCTATTTGCTGTAAATACACAGTTTTTTTCTTGAGTTTTATCCAAAGCTGCTTTTTCCTTAGTGATCTATAAAATGCATCAACTATTTGGTCAGACTTTAGAAAGCTGAACCCAGTTTAATGTTTTAGTGTACATATTTCTACATCCAGGGAACTCCAAAACACACTCGAAAGGCCAGATGTGTAGTCTGGAATGTTGGGAGCATTGGCTGTACCACCAGGATAGAAGTGAGATTGTGGAAACCAGGAATAGGAAAACATCCTCGGGGACCCAGCAGTCAAGTTAAATGTAAGGAGTCAGGAATGGAGAAAGGTAATTGAAATACAATCTATGCTACTGGCACATAGAATAAAAAAGAAGTAGAAGGCGAGGGCTGCACTGACAGGTGCTGGAGATCTACACTGCTGTTAGGCTTACCTGGAGTGGTCAGCATCTCTGGGAGTACAGACAAAGCATAAAGAATCCTGGTTTTTAAAAGCAAAAATGGGACATAGTTGTTTTATTTGTCTCTCATTTTTAATGGCTTTTTAGTGCTTTCTGAAGCATTCATAAAAGCACCTTTATGCTTGCAGTAAATGGGCATCCTTTTCAACCAAACAGACTCAAGGGCCAGCTGAGGAAATATCATAATTTTCACAGCATAGAGTCTGTGGCGGGAATCCAGCTATCAGTTACTCAGGGAAAATGGAGGCATGCAATTAACTCAAACATTTAACTGCTTGCCATTCTGGTTATAAAATTTGAAGGAATTTTGGTGTCCTCTGACATGAGAGATTTTAAATGAATGAAATTGTACATGAGATCAGTTTGTTTCACATAGATTCCTGGGATTTTAGATGTGGTAGTAATATTGGGCTTTATTTTATCTACATTGATATTTTATACATGAGGAAACTGAGTCCTGGAAAGGTTAAGATGAGTGGCTGTGGTGCAGTGGGGGAGAAGACAGGCTTGTGATTTTTGGCAAATCCTTTTCTTCTCTGAAATTTGACCTCCTGACCTATAATCTATAAGTAAGCCTGAGCTGTGATCTAATAGCTGATATTGGTTCCTGTTGTCTTCAACAGCTTTGTTGACATACAAGATGCACATAGAGTAGAACCCCACAGTTGAGCACCCCCATACATTGACCACCTCCCTGTGTTGACCTAATTTTCATTGACTGGACATGCACCACATGTATTCAATGGAAGTTCCTTATATTGACCACCTTTGACCACTGACCAGCTTGTTACAGTTCCTGGCGTGGTCAACTTACAGAGGTTCTACTATATATACAATGTACCACTTGTTAAGTGCATGTACACACACCGAAACAATCTCTATGAAGAACAGACTCTTCACTATGAAGAATGATCTTAGTCACTATAATCTGAGAAGTCACCCAGCAAAATGACAGACAGTGTAGAGATCGCGCTTTTCCTGTCATATAGGTGCAATATAGTGAGAAGAGTGTGTTGTCTGTGAGAATTGCTCCAGAAATGGTGGGTGGTAAAAAGAATAAAAACTTGTTAGAAGTGCCGTAATGGGAAGAAACTGGGCCTTATTGTGGCCACTTCATCCCTAGCTCCTTGAGTAAACCATTATACACTATAGGTGCACGATATTATCACTGAACAAAGGAATAAAATAATGAAAAGCCAGATCAAATGATCAATAAACTATTCATGTGTTTGAGACTTCGTTAGCTAGACCCCCCCTACCCTGAAATAAAAAGGAGAAATTTCTCCGCAAGGTCAATCCTAAGGGTAATGACAGAGTCTCCATGGACAGTGACACTGTGCTGCTGTTTTTCCCCAGAGCAGGGATCCTCAAACCAGGCCCTGAGAAGGCGAGACAGCTTCCCATGTCGTTTGGGTAGAAAGTGCACGCTTTCCCAGAAAAGGAGCCTGTGACACGCCAAAGAGAATAAATGTCATAATCTAGTCAAGACTGTTGCATTTTTGTTTAAGACAGAAATTTGGGATCTAAAGTGCATGAGCTAAATGTAAGAAATATTGGGAGGGTCTTTTCCACAATGTTTGTCATCTCTGCACAAAAGGCAGTGAGAGGCTAAAAGAGAGGAAAGAAAAGGAACATGAGGCGGTCCCCACAGCCTTCAGGGCCCTCAGTCTGCATGTGGGAGGCTCAGGCCCCCATCCCTCCTGGAGGTCCCAGGGACCCTCAGCTCCCTCTCAGCACTGTCTCCACAGTCTCAGCTGCTGCTAATTGCACCCTGCAAGCCCCTGAGACTGCCCACCTCCAGGGCCTCCTGTAACTGCCCTCAGACATTGATGGTCCCCTACTCTCCTGTGCTCTGCCTGTTTTTTCTACTTCTGGATCCTCACTGGAACCAAGACCTCCCACAAGGAAACCCCTTCCTGTGGTTTCCTCTCTCCCTCCTCTCACAGCTCCCAGGCCTTCGAAGTGGAACTGGGATCTTCTCAGTCCACAGTGCTCAGTGTTTCCCCTGGAGCCCTGGCCGCCTCTGAGGTTCCTGCCATTCGTCTGGACCACCAGTTCCTCCTCCTCACCATGCAGCATTGGGTCTGCTGGTCGTTCCCTCAACGTCACTGAAGCTTTATCACCTCCTCCAAATTCTGTCTCCTGGTGACCAGTCTGACCTCTGTATGAGCCCTGTGTCTACCTTCTCTGACTGTGGGCAGGCAGCTGGACAGAGCTGGACATTATCACAACCGGCTCATGATGACTTTGAGTTCTTCATCAAAGGCACACTCAGTGTCAACAGGGCTGTCCAATATCCTGTGCTCCCATACACCCTTTATCCCTTGACCTCTGGACTCTCCAGTCCTCTCCTGCCCTCACTTTCACCCCATGACTGCACTGAATGCAGCTTTTCTTTAAATGTAAAGTAAAAAAGTGGAAACCATCAGAAGGGACCTCTCATTACCTCACAGCCTAATCTACAGCGCCCTTTGCATCTGCATCCACCCCAGGTCCTGTCTTCCTGTCTCCATGAGCAAATTGCCCCTGCCGCAAGCTGCGGCCACCCCCGGCACTCTGAGCTCTGGCCCCCAGGGACCAGCTCCTTTAGTCATCAGCTCTCCCTACCTGCTGCATGTCCCCCTACATTTTATAAATATGATCTAAGTGGGTAAATAAACATACAGCAAGGGAAAGCCCAGCTGAAAGCCTCCTACCCTCCTCCAGTTCTGGTTCAATTTTTTCATTCCTCTTCATTCTCCTTCTAACTGGGGTCACCATGTGCTGTATCCACTGATTTGCCTCCCATTCCTTCTTCTCTTACTCTGATTTGGCTTTTGGTGCCTCAGTTTCACTGGAATATTCCATCAAACTGAAGAATAGAAACACCAACTGGTGATAACAACACCCCTGTGTGTGTACTGTGGGCGTCCAGATCTCCATGTCCTCCCAGCCTTCCTTCCCCCTGGATGGCGCCTCCCTCTCAGTTTTCTTCCCCAGCTTCTCCTTGATCAGACTTCCAGCTCCCAGACAGCCGCTGCCATTCCCGGGCAGTGCTTTAAATATCCCGTGCATACTCAAGACTTCTAATTTTATACCTTATTTCCCAAACTCTCCTGAGAACGTCTGAATTTCATACTAAACTGACCCCTTGAAAACTCCACTGATTCTCAAAGGCTTGTCTTAAAACCATCTTGATTCTAACCCCTGCCCTCCAGCCCCAATCCCATCCTCCAGCTTCTCCCCCACACACCTTGTCAGGGGGAACCTGAGTGCCAGCTGCAAAGTATCTGAAATGTCTTCACGTCCCTCTTTCTCTGGGCCACCACCCAGCCTGAGCTTCTGTCATCTTTGTCTTCAGCCACTGCAAAAATCTCCTGCGTGGTTTCTCCACTCCCTTTCTTGGGTATACTCTAATCCAGTGGTTCTCAGCCTTCCTAATGCCATGGCCCTTTAATACAGTTCCTGTGGGTCGCCACCCACAGGTTGAGAACTGCTGCTCTAATCCATTTTGCAACACACAAGCTAGAGTGGGGCTTTCAAAATGTAAATTAACTCAATTCCCTGTCTCCAGATGGTTTCCTTCAGAAAAAGTCTGAATTCTCACTAATGCTCTCTGAAGACCTGAAGCTCCTTTTACATCTCTGTGTCCCTTCCCTTGCGGGCCCTGCTGCAGTCACACCGGCCTCCTTTCTAGCTCTATGGACACTGAGCAGGCATCCAGCCCAGGGCCTTTGCTTGTCCTCTGCTCTTGCCTACCCCGTCCCTCACTCTTTCCCTGGCTGTGTGCACAGCTCCTTCTCAACTATCAAGTCTCAGCAACAAAAGTCCCCTATCATATCCACATCAGGGGGTGCCTTGCTCCCTGTACACCCCCTGAGTTCTCAGCACTTTTCATGGTGTCCTCACCCACACAGTCGAAGTACAACAAATACCAGTTGGATTATGTAATACAAGGACATACCTCATGGAACTTGGACTTTAGCATTTTTGCTGCCATAATTCTTAACTTATTTTATGATTGTGTAATTTTACGTTCTCTCACACTTTTAAAGGCATCAACATATTTTACACCTTAAATATCAGCATGAAATTTACAGCTAATCATAAATTTATAATGTGGTACAGATTTAGTGCTAGATAACAAAGCAAGCTATTATTTGAGTTTCAAGAATGGGAAGGCTTTAATATTTGATAGGCACTGAATGTGCCAAGCTATCCAGCTGGCTAATGGAATTGTGATTGATATGAATGGGAGGGAAGCGTCATTTCTGGCTTTCTACTTGGAGGAAACCAAGCAGAGAAGAAAAAGAGAGATTTATTCATCTCGTCCTTGCAGATGTTGACCAAGATAGGAGAATCATGAAATTTGGGCAGGAAAACAGACCTGTATAAATGCCATTTGTTCTAAAACTACGTTTTCCACTGTTACTGTTACTTTATTTTTACACATTTCACCAACACCTGTCGTCTGTGATATTGGTGGTGCATGTCCAGTGAAATGAAAAATAATGTTAGTTAGGAAGAACCACAGTGAATGTTAAACCGTCTGAATTTCCTATGCGTTTTCACTCTTTTCCATATTTCTGTTTCTTTGAATAGAGAAATACAATTGCATTCCTTTGAATGACTGACTCTAACGTAGTTATATATTTGGGGTACCGAGAGCCTAATCTTCTTGCATTATGATGGTCATACCAGAATTATCGATTCATCCATTAAATCCATTCAAAGGATAACATTTTCAGTACTAACTTTTAAACTACATATTAACTCACTTATGAATTTGGCAGGGAGAAAAAAAGTGCCATGATGCCTCATTTATAGCTTTTTGAAATCTCTATTGCTTCCAACTTATTAGTTTCAACAATTATTCAGAAAGAGAAGTCAATTAGAAGTTCCAATAGAAAGCACAAAAAGAAATTTCCCTCAGGAATAAATGTGTTACTTGGTAGTGTTGCTAAGTCAATTAAATTACAGCCCATATTTTGCCAAGATATAAAAACTCTCAACATGTCCATGTAATAAGAAAAAAGAATGGGCTTAGCGGCCTTACAAGGTAGAGGAGACAAAACAATTTGTACTAACAAAAAAATAAAATTACATAACCTCCGCTTGTGCTATTTTCATTAATATCCTATTAATTTAAAATATGCCAGTCAAATTATATTGCTTGAACTGGGCCATTCCTGTATTTAGAGAATGGAATTAGCTGTCATCACAGTGGCGGTGCGAACGTGGAAGAATGTAAAATCCGTAATTTAAATAAATGTGGGAATTGTGGGCTTTTAGAAAGATAAACTCCGTAAGCTTACCTTTCCCTGTTGTTTTCTGAAGCCTCCTGATTTCCACTTCTTGCCAACAAGAGGTGCAGAAAGGACGCGTGGATGGTAGATAGGAAACAGCTGCTCACAGGCGGGGTGGGGGTGTCCCTGGGACTCTGGATTGCGGAGACGCCCCTCTTCCCACTGATGCTGCTGGGGTCTAGGCCAAGTCAGAGGGTTACAGGAAGAGATTTTCTTTCCATTTTCTCTCTTGGTGATAACAGGTGCAGGTGAAGGAAAGCCCTCAAACCCAGTGTCCTTGATCAAACTTGGAGTTGATGACTTTGTGGAAATGTAAGTGCTAAAAGACACTGCCCCAGGAACCCCGTCTTCTACTTAGAAATCCATTCTGCAAGAAATCGCTTCCCTCTTTTCATAAAGGCACTAAAATGATGTATAACTGAACAGACACAATGCTCTATAATTCCATATTTCTGTATGCAAAGTGTATGATTACATGCACGTGGATGGATGTGTGTGCATGCACAGTACGTGCTCAGCATGTTCCGTGCTGCTCCGTGGTTTGCAGATGGGTGTGGCATGGCTCCCACCTTCCCAGATTTTACAGTCTTGGCAGAGAAATAAACTGAGCCCCTCTGGCAGGGGATGGTTATGGTAGGAGTTACCACGGGCAGTAGACCTTTATGGGGTTACCAGCACATGATGAAGTTTCACTCCCTGCCAGCTCCCTCGCCCTGAATACCTGTTACAAAGAGCCATCTGCTCAGTGAGCGCAGGAACCCTTGCCCTGGGTTCTGCCGACCCCTCAGCTCTCTCAGCCCCTGAAGATGTCTCCAGGCTACCTCCTGGCCAGGAGTAGTTTACTTTGTCCTGGTTGCTCACCTATTCATGCATTGTGGGATACGTATCACAGGCAGGAGGGGCCGCAGAGAAGTTTTACTCTAAACTTTTGACTAAAAGGGACTTCAGCAGAGTGACTGTCCCCTCTTGCTGTGCTCTTGTTGGAAGGAGACTAAAGTCTGAGGGAAATTCGTCTAGCAGTGAAGAGCTCTCAGGAAGTGGTAGCATCTGGCTCTGCACACACTTGGCCCCAGTGTCCTCCCAGCGGCTACTAACGGATCCTGACTGCCTACCTTAGTGACTCTCTCTGTAGTCCCATAAGCTCCCCTTGCCTGGGCCACCATGAGTAAGCTGGTGTTACTCCCTCCGTAGCCGCCATTCCCATGGGCTGATGCAATGAGCACCTGCCTGCCAGCAAACCGAACCCTTAGCCAGAAGGGCTGTTTTTCTGAGCAAAAATCAAAGCATAGATGGGACTGTTGTGCCAATATTTTCTTGAGATTACTCATATGTCCCCTACTCTGGGAGCATGGGAAAGTTTATAGTCTGAATTTCATTTTTATGTACACATTTGTATAGTACACAAGGAAATGTAAGAGGGTGATTAAGGATTGGCAAAAAGAAAAAAAAAGAAAGACATATTCCCTTCACCCAGCTGATACACCTTTTGTATTTACCAACATTTCTGAATAAGTATATTGTACCCATCACCAACAACATGTGTGAAATTCCCCTCTCCGTGCTTGTGTGGGTTGTAGGTGCTTCCTCAAAGCTCAGAGAAACGTGTGTGGTGAAGTCCCAATTCTGCTGGAAAAGAGAACTGGGCACACAGAAGCCTGAGCTGGAGTCGGGGAGGCACTGGGCCATTTGCTCTCCAGTGCTGGGCGATGCCTGGTGCAGCCCAGATCCCAAAGCTCGGTAATACCCCTGAATAAGATGCCTCATAAAGACACGAATAGTAAATCCCCAAAGTAAATCCACATAATCCACCCCATCCAGGTTACCGTCTTTCCTTATGTGAGTTAAGGACCATAGCGTTCAAGACTTCCCAGAAAACCGTGGCACTCACATTAATATGCGTTTGTTAACTGTGTGCTAACAGTAGTCAGTGGAGAATTCTACCCCATTCCATTAAATTCTGGTACTCTGCTCAGTAACTAGCCATGAAAACACCATGGTACTTAGAGCAAATCCTCAGTCCCCTGCGAACACCTTACATTACAGCCGTCTAATTACCATGCTTTGCAGTAACCTTGTGGGACTTCCACAGGTAATTAGACCTCCAGAGCTTTTCAGCAGTAATCCAGTAAGGACCTCTTAACTAGAAAGGATTATGCACTGTTAACATTGTCGTGACCACGTGTTTTCTACAGTTAATTGTTTCAATTAATATTTGGCTGCACTACAGAATTTCATGCAGCTTCATATCCTGAGACAGTTCAGGAGTCACCTCTGAAGTGAAGGCATTGCTTCCTGTCCTCGTCCCTCCCTCACTCCCTCACTCCCTCCCTCCCTCTTTCTCTGCAACTTCTTTTCAGTAATCAGATGAGAAAAAAGAAACACGATGAAAAAAAGAAAGATGTCACTTCAATTACATTTTGTTCATGTGAATTCAGGATGATTTCTCTTTGGTGTCTCTTTAGGCAAGAACGAAGACATCTAAAGTGCTTATAACTTTCATCATTCCTGTTATAGAAATCTCAAAAGAGAGGAATGAGGAATTGATGACAATTTCCACTTGCTATGATTTTTAAAAAAATCTATTCCAAGAAGTTGGCAATTATAGGAAAGTGGTCTCATTTTTTAAATTTTGAATCTTCAGGATCCAGCACATAGTACGTGCTCAATAAATACTGTTTGATCAGCAAACATTTGTATTCTGCCAGTGCTTATATATAGCAAGCTCTCAGTGAAGGTTTATTGAATACTTCAAAATTAATTGAAAACGTTTCTATAGTAATACGATAATGCGTTGATACCTCAACATAAAATTGGAGGTTTAGAGGCATAGCTGCATGTGTGGATAACTGTGTCATGAGGGCAGTCACTACGTCAGCTTCAGTATTCTACACATACACACCTATGTGCACAGGACACGTCAAAAAATACTTTAGTCTAACAATTACAGCTTTCTTAGCCTTTGGAGTTGGCTTTTCTTCATCCCTGTCTTTCTCCTTGTCTTTTTTCATAGCTGTGTGGTGGAGCTTGAGGCTGGGAAGAACAGCAGGGGGGATCCTGGCCGTAGACCCTGCCAGTTGGCCCTTACTTACAACATGAGGTCTTGGCTGTCTTACCAGGCCCTCACTTCATGGTCTCTGGGAACTCTAGATGGTCAGTTGGCATTTCCCTCCAGGAGAGCCCCCACAACAAACACAATCTCTCCATCATGACTCACATAGAGGGCATGTGACACAACAAACAGGTCCCAGGCTTTGGTGACAAAGAGGCTTGTGTCTGAATCTCGGTCCCACTTTAGGAAATTACACGGCCTCCTCATACATTATCTCATCACCGACATATCTGGATCATAAAAAGTTCTTAATGAATGCATCTTCTCTTCGTAATAGTTCAGCCCAGAATGCCTTGTCCCTTGGCACAAAGTCCTCTCCCCTTCCTGGCCACAGGCCTCCATAGGGAGGTGTCACCGAGGATCCCCTGAGAAGGTTCTTAGGCACAGACACAGGGAAGTCTGCAAAAGATCAACTCAGCCACATCATGAAGTCCTAATTGAACACATACCAGGATGAGACACCCACACGTTGTGTCTGATGCCCTGGACAGTAAGGATGGCTTGCTCTTCCCACCAGGCTGCGCTCCCTCGGCCCCATCCCTCCTGTAGCCTCCTCCTGCCATCTGCCCTCCAGGCCTCCCCTCTCATCTGGAAAGTCCTCCACACCGCACAGCCTCCTTTTCCCCAGGACAGCCTTCAAATAGGGTGTGCGCCACACTTGGCCCTTGCTGCAGCCTGTTACTGAATTCACGGTCTGCCCAGGCCTGGATCTCAATCTCGGTCCTCACAAGAATCCCTATTTTTCCTCCATCTTTTTGTCACCAGTCCTACTCTTGGGCTCTTTCCTCATCTGTACCATATTTCTGTACCAGCATGTGTCAGGTACATACATTCTGTTTTCTGTAATTTCATTGGTATGATTTATGGAAAAGAAGGGTAATTCATTACTATGTCAAGCAAGTAAGTCTACTACTTTATCTAAAACCAAGGCTATCTGGTCAATTTATCAAAACATAAAACTTTGGATAAGCAATTTTCATGACCTTCACGAGAAAATGTTTCGGGTGTTATTCTTCATCCAGGGCACACTGGCAACAAATGGACATCAATTTGGTTAAATATCGTTAATACTATAAAATCAAGAAAATCATGAAGTAATTTTTTAGTATTAATAAAGCATTAGCAAATTTCTCTGCATTCTAAAGCCAATGCTTATTTATTTTTCCATAAAAGCTAAGAATTTCAAATGGGCTAATGTTTCAAGTATTTCATCTCATTAAATTTTTTGAGAATGAAGATTATAAGGTTTATATCTAAAACCAAGTAAAAATAATATGTCAAAATAAGAATAGACAGTGACCCTTGCAAAATAATATGAACCATTACTTGTTTGTTTTAACTGATAAAGTAAGAAAAACTGAGTAAGATCATAGATAATATTTGATTTTCAAGCTGTTCTCCATTTACTCTGGCCCCAGATGACAGATACGTTACTCCAGCCTAACCTCGCAAAGCTTCATGCCCTTTCCAGAGCAGGTGGTCCGTCTCTGTGGTGTGCTGGTTATGACTTCCTCAGGAACAAATTGGTATCTTGCTTTCATTTTATTTAATTATTCAGAGAACCCACATTTTTTTAAATCATAAAATTATTTCCACTCTGGTGTTACTCATTGTGCTTGTCTTGGGAAGCACCTCCTCTGCTTTTTATAAGGTGCGGCCACCTCTGTCTCCTCCCATGACAATAAATAAAAATTCTAACAAACTTAGAAAAATGGCACATCCCACACTGAACTCTCTGTGTCCGCCAAGCAAAAGTCTGGCCAAAGAGGCAAACCTCACCTGTTCCCTGCAAGGACAGCTCAAGCCTTTCCAGCTCCTCCCTGGGTCCTCGTCCCACCGCCTTGCACACTTAGTGCATTTCATGTCACTTGTAACTTAAGTCTTCAGAGTCCACCTGCTTCATCTACAAGGTGTCACGTGATGGATCTCCAAACTCAAATGTCCTTAGGGGTCAACTGGAGGCTGCACAAACTACGAAAGAGGACAGGCGTCCCCGGCCCCAGGTTCGCCTGCCCCCTGCCATCAGCTGCGTGAGGTGTCTCTGCCCTTCTCCTTGCTGCTCTCCCTGTCCCCCAGTCGGGGCAGCATCCTCTGACTCCTGGCCCCCCCATCAGGAAACACCTTCAGCCTTGCTCAGAACTGCTCATCCTCCCAGGGCGTTAGAAAGTTCTGCCTCCTCCGTGAAACCTGCCTGACTTTGCCTGTCCACACTGAGGCTCTCCTCTGGAAATGGCACAGTCATGCCCCATTTTATTGTTTTATGTCTCCCTGATTAGATCTTCAGTGCCTTTAAGGGAAGAAGCAGGTATAATATAAGTTATTTATTATACATAATATGCTTTCATGGTCATGTATATTCAAATCAGAGCTCAGTATTAAAGATCTCAGCTCTGGAGTCAGACTGCCTACATCCTGCTCCACTACTTACAGATGTGTGAAATTAGGAAGCTTCCTTCCCTTTCATACCTCCATTCTCTCATTTACCAGTGCTCATAACACTGACATTGACCACCTAGAGCCATTTGAGACAACTTAGTGCATAGAGTGGTCTCTGGCAATGGTGAACACTTGTGATATGAAACTGTTGTTATCTATCACTAATTAAATGAGTGCTTTCAAATGCCATTGGCCTGGCTTCTGTTTCCTCCAAGCTAGGATCTCTGGTAGATGGTACCTTCTGGGACTTACATTTCATTTGGTCACTTGTGACCGGCCTTTATGTAACACATCTGACCACATGTCATTTTTGTAGCTGGGAGCCCCAGTGTAGTGAAGAAAGGCCAGGGTTAAATGCTGCTTGGGGGTTTCCAGTTCCGTGGTCTTGGCCATGTCACTCAACTTTCTGGTCATCCTTTCCTGTTATTAGAGATCTTAATGTTATTGCTCATCCATTAATATGTTCTCTAGACCAAAGTAAATTCAGCAAAGTTCAGATTTTTTTTAGTAGACAGTCAATAAGAGTTAGTTTTGGAGGGGGTTGGGGAGCCTTTCTCTGTTATCTGTTTGGACTCAAGTGACCTCCTGCCTCATCCTCCTGAGAAGCTGGGACTACAGGTGCACACCACTGTGCCAGGCTGCTGCTGATGCTAGTTTTATGGTGGAAATGGCCCCTGTTGCTTCCCTGTACTGTATGTGTTTTTCTCTCTCTCTTACATTGTTTTTGGAAGTTTGTGGTGATTCACTGTGTGGCTGTATCCAAAGTGAGCATTTTTACCCCACACACACACCTGTGTTCCAGGTTATGGTTATTTGAGAATTTTAGCATGGAGATATGACAGTTTCAGATACAAAATATACTTTCTGAGTATCCCAATTTGAGGAGGAATATATCCAGCTTGTACCAAAGGATTATGTGTAATTAACAAAATTAAATTAGCCTACTTATAAATATTTAGAATGGTTTTCAAAAAACAAACATACATACATACAAATAAAAAAACACCCACCTGTAATTACCACGAACCCTGCAGCAAAAACCACATATCCTGTAGTCAGTGAGCTGGGTGCTGATGAGAGGGGGCTTCCCGGGCCCCCACATCATTCCTCTCAGAGGCCTCTGAGGTCATGAACAAACCCCAAGGCTCTGTGGAGCGCATCCTGTAATCACCTTATAGCAGAGGGGCAGCGGCAAAAGCACACGTGTGCGGGTGTCACATCCCTCCCGTGCGGGTGTCACATCCCTCCTGTGCTGGTGTCACATC
Organism: Otolemur garnettii; assembly: GCF_000181295.1. Classification (NCBI taxonomy): domain Eukaryota; kingdom Metazoa; phylum Chordata; class Mammalia; order Primates; family Galagidae; genus Otolemur; species Otolemur garnettii. The sequence goes on from NW_003852451.1 coordinate 6,298,440, forward strand.
CCTCCCGTGAGGCCCGTCTGCACTGGATTTGCAGGACTTACTGCTCATTTGTTTTGTTAGATTATTGCCCAGAACATGTTCTATTTAGAATTCTATAACTGCCTATAGTCATTAACGTATGCATGTCCTTCCCCTCAAATTTCCCTGTGCTTGATTTGCCAGAATCATGCCTTCTGCGCTACTCATGGCGTGTCCAGCAGCATTTAGGGGTGAAGCACCTCCTACAGTGGGCCAAACTCCCCACCTGTGTGGGGCTCATGCTAGTGGGAGTGGGGTGAAGGGCAGGGCATGGATTACAGGGTGGGTATGTTACGAGATAAGATGGAAACCAACAAGGCAGGGTGAGGAGAGGCTGGGCGCGCATGGCAAAGGAGAGGGCAGAATATTTTCTCCTACAATATTCATACCAAATCTCATCTGTGAGGAAGGAAACGTCTAAGCCAATAAGTTGAAACGTAGTAAAAACAAGTTTTATTAGGGAGGCAATGACGGACTAGTGTTTGTTAAAGTATTATAGGCTCCAATGTACCTTGGAGATTCTTGGACTAAACATTCTCTACTAGAAAGCAAGAAAGCCTGAGAACCAGGGCTCATTCTGACCTCAGAACCTTCTCTCACAGCCTCTGCAATCTTGTGAAGGCCGGTCTGCTTGTCAGATGTAAGGAGTAAGACGCTCTGTCCTTCATTAGCCGTGTGAATCCAAACTTTCGTCTCATCTGTAAAAAATGCCAGGGGTGGAGCTCAGTGGGTCCGTGAGGCTTCAGCGAGGTAACTTGTTTTCATGTAGTATAATTCCAGGGACGCCATACCACCAGCTTGCTTCACCTCCTCAGAAAAGCAAAAAGGATAAACAAGATGTTAACTGTGGGCCCTTTTCCTTGAACTTCCCTTGCGTGGTGAGAGGGTCACTAAGGCAGCCACCCAGTTCCTGATTTCCACCTGGAGGGTCTGATGGCCTTGGGGGCTGTCAAGGGCACACATGAAGATTTCCAGTAGACATGAAACATAGGGCAGGTTTTGAGGATAGTTTCTCTTAATCTGGGGTGGGGGAAGGAATGCCCTTCCCAAGGCCAAGAGGTTGAAGAATCCCACCACCTGCACATCATCCATCAGCAAATGCACCAGGACCAGCACCAGCCACCATAGTCATGTCAACTGCCGGGGCCTTGTCTAGCCTTTCTGTCGTAAGTGAACGTAACACTGGTTGTATTAGAGCAAGAGTTTGTCCCATGTCTGTGGTGATCATGCTGCTACAGAGGTGAAGAGTGCCTGACTGCCACTGTGGAAGGGCAGACGCCTGCTCAGTGGGGACTGTGGCCCACCCAGATGCCGTCTCCAGGCAAATTTTGCCCCATCACCCTGAGATGTTCAGATTCTTCGTCCAGAATAAGGCCGCCACCTTCAGCCTCTGTGTCAGCTCCCTCTAGTTTTCTTACCTGTCTCTGAGATTTCTCATAGTCACAGTCTTGTTACTGTTAGAGACAGTTTCCACTCCCAGATTTCATTTCTGAGGGCTTTGAATCAGGTCCTCAGAGAAACAATTAAATATCATGACTGCTGAATAAATCCACCGAATCACCCTGACATGAATGCAAGCTGCCGGAAAAATTGTCTAATTAATTGGCGAATGCCTCTAAGCTTTTTAGAGTAGACAGACAGAGTCGCCTGGATGACCTCAAGGATAATGTCACAAGTTTGGAATCAGCGAGAACCCAGTAGAATAAGGCTAAATAAAGGGTGAAAATTTATGGTTACGGACACACGAGCAAATGTTTGTGTTAAGTCTAGGCTTGGGGGGTAGTCATCAATTGTTTATAAATTTATAATTATTTCTAAATTAGGTTTATGAGTATTTTAAAGCCTTCAGACTATCAATTCAGCTGAGAAAGTGAGATAATTCTGTGCATGTGGAAAGCCCTCCCGCTCCCCATATCAAAACACAATCCTTTTTGTCACCAAAATGTACTGCTTTGATGAATTGTCTAATGACCAACAGGTCACAGGGCTTGTCATGAGTCTCCACACTGGGGTGCTGCAGAGTTAAGCCCAGGGATGCCCCCCATACTGCCTGCAGCAGAGCTGCCGCCCTTGGGCGGGCCATTTGTCACGGCTGCAAAACTTGATTCACTGCTGCATCCAGTTTCTAAATGTGCTCATCAGTACTGCAGACCACCCCTAGGTAATTACCGCTCAAGGATGGAACTGAGGCAGGCACCTGCGTGGAAGGCACGTCTGGATCCCATGATGAGATTGCCCAGGGTAAACTGAGGCGGGAAGCCACAAAGTAAAAAGCCCTGAAGTGTTTGTGAAACTGACGTAGGGTCCAGCGCAGTAATGAGCTGTGTAAATGGGTCTCTGGGCTCAGGAAATGGAAGGGCGAGACCGGGACGTAGTTGACACGCAGTGGCACCGTCAGCATCATCGCCCTCCAGAGGAGCAAAGCGCAGTGCACAGCTCCAGGTCCAGGATCCACAAGTTAATCACAGGCATCCAGGTGCTATTTTTAATATTTCAAAAGCACTTAAAGGAAAATGTACCTTTTCTTTTGAGAAGGCCGCACAATTTAATTGAAATGTCAAGTTGCTATGGGCAGAAATTCCATCAACTTAGTTTGATAACACTGATTAACTCAGGCTGATCTGAAGTCCTCGTTAATAGTTACATGTGTCTTTAGTTAAAAAGAGGGCAGAAGTAAAGAAAGGGAAGGAATAAAAGACAAAAAACAGAAAAAGTATTTAATCACTTTTTTTAGACAAACATCTTTCAAGCACAGTAGTTTGGAAAAGTAGTGAAAGGGAATCTTTGATAGTGGGAGGATTTAAACAACTCGTATAGAGTTGTTTAACTCTTCCTGATTAATTAAATTATACAAATTAATTTAAATTAATTAAATTATACAAATAAGTAGCTATAATATGCACTTAATTTTTATTACTAAATTTTTTAATTTTATAAAATGAAAGTCACTAAAAATAATAATACATCCTCCTCTTATTTACATTTGAAGAAATTCAAGTCCAGTGAGGTCACATGAGTTAACTCGAACCACCTAAGAGGGACCTGGACCCTCCTTGCCTCCTAGTTTCCAGTGGAGCTCTTACCCCTCCTCCACACGTGCTCCTCTGACCAGTACCGTGTGCCTGGTTCCCGCCCTCTTCCTCATCATTAATAAGGTCACTACTCTAACACTCAGTGAGCTTGTGGATTCCCTGGGCCGGATACTTGTATAGGCTCTGGCAAGATTAACTTTAGGCACATTTTCAGCCAGTAAAATATTTATGTGGGTCAGCACCTAGATTTTACTTCAGATCCAACTTGGTGGTTTGGGGACAGCCAGCCTGCCAGCTGGGCCACCCCATCGCCAGTCTGAGAGGGAAGGAGAGCTCCATCCGTGGAACTATACATGGGGGTTGCTGGATGCTGGACACCTGCTTGCCACACTTGGCTCCATCCACCCTACTTGGTACCAGGTGGAGGCCACGCTTCTCCACAGTGTGCATGTGTGAGAGGTGTGGGAGCGGGCGGCACTGTGAGCCAGTGGCACACTTTACCCTTCGCTACGTTACGTAAAAGAAAATTACGTCAGGTTGCTTCCTTTCCTTCATTATTAGTTTGATTTTGATGACTTTTCAGGTTTACAAAAGCCAAACCTCTCACCACTAAGACAGAAGACATGAAATGAGAACTAAGAAGCTGGGGGGCAGGGAAGCAGATTCTGAGGTGGACATGAGCAGGCCTTGTCCTTCCCAGGCCCAGTGTTAGAGCATTTTACAGCTTGAGTACATCTTAGAGTCACAAAGGTGCTTTTGTCCCAGATTAAATTCCCGGGAAAGACACTAGCTTGTTAACAAGTTATTCAGTCTTTACAGACAAAGCTTTCATGTTACTTTTCAGAGACTTCTGTTCTACTCTTTAAATAATAAAATAAAGAAAAAGGAGTCATCTGCAGTTTGAAGAAAAATCTGATTTCTAAATATACTTTTGAACAGGAGTCAAACCTCACATCTGCTATATTTGATGTTAGAGTCTTGTCAACCATGGCAGGCTGGGGTCAGATAGGAAAGGCTTGTTAACTGTATCTTTCCAAAAGCATTTTAGAGGAATGCAAATATGATCTTTGCAACTTATAAAAGTAATTCAGAGAGTTATATTTAATGCGCGATATAACAGATGTAATACACAGTCTGAAACTTGAGTCTCTTTCTTTCAGATTAGCCTCACTCACTTAACCAGCCAGAAATCACTGCCTGCCCTGACAGTGGTTGCCTTGTGGTGCCATCCCTCTCACGGCGCTGAGATCTTCTGCCATGTTTATGGAGCTGTGTAATGTCATCATGCTTGAGAGTTGGGGTTCTGGGCTTTTTAGTTTACAGAGCAAGGCCCTGCAACTTTATAGCTGCATAATTGTGCTGGGGCCTGATTTTGCACATTTTAAAAATAGTGAAAAGAGCAGCGCTTACCACAGAGGGTTAGTGCTAAGTGTTAGTGTATGTTCTCCACGCATTGTGCAGGCTTAGACCTCAGCATATAGTGAAGGAATGTGGGAATACAGAGTAGAGGAATGAATACAAATACACAGACACATTTGTTCTAGTCCCATGACTCCAGAGAGGGAAGTGTTATATTACGTTTAATAGCATGGGGTGAAGAAATGCTTATTGAGCTAATATTTTTTGTAACAGGAGGAATTATAACAAGAAGATTACGGAGTAGGTTTTGTGATCCCTCTTTTAAAACTACTTGTGTATAAGGGGAATGAGAGCTGGAGGTTGCCCACTAACAGGCAAGCAGCAGCTGACGCCCAAGGGCACATGTAGAGGTGACTTCTGCCTTTTTCTTTTTTGCACTTATCTATATTTCTTAAAATCACCTTCCATTGTAAAAAGAAAATAATTTTTCCAAGTAAACATTTTTTACAAGCTTGGGTTCCATTAAAAGGAAAATATTATTGTCCAAATCCATATTCAGATTCTGATAATGATACTTATTTCAGATTCTGATATTGATATTTATTTCTATTAGGTTCAACATCATTGTGACATAAGTACTTAAGACAGGAACACATGAAACTTGGTAAAAACCAAGGAAACTATTCAATTCAATAATTAGTATAAATGCTCTGTGAACTCAGGTCCCACTCAGTAGCCAACACTGGGGAGATGCCTTGAGTTCACTGCGATTCATGATCATCAAGTGACAGAAGCTACAGTTTTTAAGTCTTACCATAAAGAACTCACCTATGCAAGAACTTTAAGTTACATTTTTAAGGAAATGAGTCATTGTATTCATTTTCTCTTGCTGCAGCTGAACAGATTTCCACACAGTCAACTCGACACCCATTCATCACCTCTCAGTCTTTGCCAGTCAGCAGACAGGCCTGAGTTCGCCAGGGGCTCAGAGACACCTTGGATATCATAAGACTTGAATTTTGCTTCTAGGAGCCCTTAGCAAGTGGTTCCACCCAATACAAATCTAAATATGACAATCAAAATGTTTACTGGTTTTGTATGAACATGTATAATAGAATGGTCCTGGTTTTGGACTGAGATACTACAGGTTTGGTAAATGTCAGCGTGGTTTGCAGACCTACAGTAGGAAGCATTTGTTGTGTGGAAACGACATTCTTACCTGTGCCGCACTGGAGCACAAACCCCTATGGGGAGAGGCGGTCATTTCCAATCCTGATTTTCTGGGCTCAGTCATTAAAAAGCCGACACCAAGCTGAGTCACTGCAGTTGAGTCTCCGCCCCTGTTGTTGCAGTGGGGTCACCTGTTCAACCGCTGATGCTGCACTTGCTCTGCTATCAATTTGATTTTACTACTCTGACCTATGATGAGTGCCTGAAATGTCAGCCAAAAGTGTTTCCTTCACACTATAGTAAATTTTGAAATGTTCTATGACCATGTAATACATCTCAAAGAAACCAAGAGCTAGCCTTTTGCCAACCATTTTGTAAAGAAAAGCTTAACTTGAGGCCAAGTTAAGTGGATTCCTTGAGCTCAGGAGTTTGAGACCAGCCTGAGCAAAAGCAAGACCCTGTATCCTAAAAATAAAAAGAATTAGCCAGGTGTTGTGACAGGCACCTGTAGTCCTGGCTACTTGGGAAGCTGAGGCAGGAGGTTTGCTCAAGCCTAAGAGTTTGAAGTTGCTGTGATCTATAACACCACGGCGCTCTACCCAGGGCAACAGAGAGACTCTGTCCCAAAAAAAAAAAAAAAGAAAAAAAAGAAAATCTTGACTTGTTTTGTCTCTTCCCAAATTCCATATAACCTGAAGGATGAATGGAAGGGAGGTGAAGGAAGAAAACTGACATTCAGTGACTGGCGAGGGTGTGCCAGGCATTTGATAAGCATTAGTTGACCCCAAAAGTTGGGACTACAGGTGCCCACCACAACACCTGGTTAGTTTTTCTATTTTTAGTAGAGGCGATTGCCCACAGAGTTGATTGCCCCATCTTATGGGTGAGGAGTCAAAACACAAAAAGAAAGAGAAATTCACCCAAATCATGAAGTAAGCAAACGATGAACCTGGAACTGAAACAATCTAATTGAGATCTGCTTCCCTTAGGGCCTTTAAAGTGCCAACACAGCTCAGTAAAGGTTTTCTAGCAAAGATTCTGCTTTGAATTAGCAAAAAGACTCGCACTGCCCCTGTCTCACTGTCTTACCCGGTGTACTTTATTTCCTATGGGTATTTACAGGTTGAGTATTCCTTACTAAAAGTGCTTGCGATCAAAAGTGTTTGAAATTTCCGAATTTTTTGAATTTTGAAATACACTCACCAGTTAAGCATTACAAATCTGAAAATTCAAAACCCAAAATCTTGCGAACATTTCCTTTGAGCATCATGTCAGTGCTTTAAAAGTTTTGGATTTGGGAACATTTTACATTTTGAATTTTGGGATTTGGGATTCTCAACCTGTATCATTGGTTTCACGTTATTGCACATTTTCAATGAATTTTAAATATGAAGATAAACATTTCCATCGATCTTTTATAACCCACGTGTAAAAGAGGCACTGGGGAATGCTGCAATACACGCTGAGCAAATATACAAGGACAGGTGGTCATTATTCCCCAAACTCCACAAATACCAAGAGCGTTTTTGCCATTAAAACTATGTAAATACATTATTCAGAGAAGCCACCAATTTTAAGCATGATTTTTTGTTTTCTTAGGAACATTGCACTGTCTAAAAAAAAAAAAAATGTTAGAAATACAGGCATATGCTTCAGTTCACTTTCAGTTGCTTTAAAATTTGCAGCCAAACTGAAGTGCAATACTGTATAAATTAACAAACATAGTTAGCATACATCTAGCTGCCTGTATGCTCGCTTGCTGGAAGGCTGATTGAAAAGCATGGCCAGGTGAACTTCGGATCAGCTTTCCTCATGGTACATTTGTTTGCTGTGTTTATTATGTGCATGTGGGTATAAATGAAATTTTAATACAAGAAAGGTAGTTTTTAATACTTACTATAATAGAAAAGAAGAAATTTCTTCTTTGAAGACAAACTTGAATTTAAAGGTATAAGCATTTACTTGCTCCGTGTTATATCCTTTGAAATGTATGTACATTTCTTTCTCCTGCCAAATTTCAACCATAGTAAGCAGGAATATTAAATGATCTACTAACCTTCAGTCACTAATTTTGGAAAGAAATGTTCAACAGAGGTGACAATGAACAATTTCTGTCTTTGGGATTAGGCTCTGTTTCCAGTAAGCAAACTGAATTTCCTTGGGTGTGGTATTATATTCTGGGAATTTTGTCATACCAAGTCGTGTGATCAAAGCATCAGCCAGAAGCTGAGGAAGTTTTCTCTTCGGGGTCATGTAGTGATCATTCCCAAAGTGCACCACCTGTGATAGTCCAGCTTACTGTCCCCAGAAATGCAAAGCTGTGGCCTTTCCTATCTGAACAGGTTAGACTTGGGTCTTGTTTGTACAATAGGACTGGGCTAGGACTGTAGGACTGTAAGTCAGGATTCACAAACCATGACCATTTTAACAATAAAGAAATAAAATGCTAAACCTATAAAGGAGTTTCAGAAATTATCTTCCTCAGGTCTTTTACTTCTGGCCTGTTTGTGTACTTTTCCATATAAAGAGATTCCATAGAGTTTCCTGTTAGTTTTAAGATGTAAAAATTCATGTTGTCCTAAATTGGATTGAATTCATATTTATTTTCCCTATGTAGGTAGGAGAGGTGAAATTGAACCATTTGATGCCTTTCTGATAGTAAAACCTCATAAATTTAGTAGTTAATGTTAAGTAAGTTTTTCATTATCAATTTGATAACAATTAACTTTTTTTCATTAGCAGCATTTTCTGACTTAGAAGGGCAAGCTTTCCTGAGAAGATCAAGTGGCTTCAGCCCTGCGCGTGTGCTTGAGAGGGGGAATATGAGGATAACATCAGAAGTCACCATTCGCCCTCTAGAAAACTCTCTTTAGGCTAATTAAATTTGCACCCTGCCAACAAGTGAGAGTGAGGCCAGATGTGGGGTAAATGAGGATACCAGGTAGTCTAGACAGTGCAAACAGCCTGGGCACGAAGAACCCCATCCAACTCTTTCATCTTTTAGTACAGTGGGTGTGCCTAATGAAATGTATGCCTTTCCCCACGCCATCACGGTTATTAGTGTATTTGTATGTATACGTTTGATGTGTATGTATTCACCATGCAGTTACACTCACAACTTGTCTTCCAGGTTAATTTTAGCTTGTTCTTATTCATTCTTCAAACTTCAGCTTAGTTGTGCTTCAGTTTCAGTTGTATCTCTCCGTCTTCTGCAATCTCTGTTTTTCTTCACAGATTTGAATTTCTGATTCGCGGGCCGTCCCATTCCTCCTACAACTTGCCGTCCCCACTTCCTTGCTCAGAGTTCTCCACATTCTTTACATGGGTCACCCACTTTCATAAACTGTTCAGTCTTTTATTAAATAAACAAACCCTCAAGATGCATACACGATGTACACAGTACATGGAAATAGATATATTTCTTTTTAAATATTTTATGCTTCATTTTAAATTCAAAATAAGTGAATTCATTTAATGTCACATGTATAAAATTGTAACCTAATTTCAGAAAGCTATATTTAGAAATGCCTGTAGTTACTATGCAGAGTAACTAGGTTTGCAAGCAGCAGGAAAGATACTCAGCCATGCAGTGGGCCTTCCTGCAGTTTACACCCTTTATTCTGTCATGAGCCACTGTCTGTGCAAGTGATGCCACCCCATGGCTGGGCCCACTGCACGTTATTCCTGTTGTGTCACCTACACTCCATCTTTTAATCTCCCGACAAGAAAACACATCAGAACATGACAGCCTCAGAGCAAAGTCCTCACGAGTTTTACCTGGAATATATTCTTTTTTAACTTTCAAGTTTTAGTGCTTTTTTCATTAATCACAAGCTCCCTTCAACTCACATCCCATCTGAGTTGGGCATCTCAGTGAGTCAGATTACAAAAGTACTGCTGTTTAAACTAGATTGAGTGAAACCAGGAATGGGACATGGTCTCAGTATCTAAAGTTGAAGAACATGTTTGAATTGGTTATTCTTCTAAGTGGAGACACATTTGCAGTGTCTAATAAGTAAATGTAAAGATGATTCATTTAAAAATCCAGTTTATTTGACTATTACTTTAAGCACACATGCAGAAAAAATATCTTTCATGTTTAATTATTAAGAAATAAGGCATTTCCTTCAAAGAATGTCTTAACGGGCGGATTCTTTTCTCTTTGTTTTTGACCTTAGGTTCTATGTAAAGCTTAGTTTCCTTTTAGTATTACCCTGTGTTGTTATCAGGGTCACAGTGTCTCAGCACATGGAAAAGGACAGGAGTCACCATGAATAATGAAGCCTTCTTCACTAAGGAGCAATGATATAAATTTTCAAATGCTTAAGCTAAATTTGAGAATCACAGCAAAATAAATTGTATTTCACGGGAGGAGTTGGACAAAGGAAGAATAATTGTCCTATGCTAATTAATTCCTTCTGTTTATCTCATTCGTCGTGTTTGAGTGTTAGATTTCAGAGGCCTCAGATGTGTATCTAGGTTTTATGTTAGCGTAGGGCAGACAGACTCCAGATCTCCATGGTGATTTATTTTTGCAAGGGAGGGGCCCATGTGTGAGGGGTTGTTAAGTATACACTACTGCACATTTTTTGCTTATATTTGTTATGCAAAATATTGTCCTGCTAATAGGCTTCTATCTGACTTGGCCTGTTCATCTTGTGACGATACATACCTGGGAATTAATAAGGCCATTTAACCTCATGCCCAGAAGACTGTGTATTGTCACTATAGGGGGCAAGATGGCCCCTCACCCCTCACCCATGAAGGAGTTGCTTGGTACAAAAGCCCAAAAGAATTCCACCAGAAGATAAATAAATAGACACTTGAAAAAAACTCTCCTGGCCCGGCGCCTATAGCTCAACTGGCTAAGGTGCCAGCCACGTACACCTAAGGTGGCGGGTTCGAATCCCCAGCCCGGACCCGCCAAACAACAATGCTGGCTGCAACCAAAAAATAGCCAGGTGTTGTGGCGGGCGCCTGTGGTCCTAGCTACTTGGGAGGCGGAGGCAGGAGACTCGCTTGAGCCCAGGAGTTGGAGGTTGCTGTGAGCTGTAATGCCACGGCACTCTACCCAGGGGGACAGCTTGAGGCTCTGTCTCAAAAAAAAAAAAAAAAAAAACTCTCCTATTTTTTTCCTGCTTTTTTTTAAAACTGTGAGCATCCATTACTTGTATGATTAAAGTGATATGTACAATATTTTCCCCATAAATTTGTACAGAAGATGTGCAGTCTGGTTCTCCTGCCGTATGTGCTACTTGTATTCAGGTAGGGGAGGTGAGAAGCCCCTCTTCTTCTCAACGCTGGCAGGTGCAGCTGTGGTCTGGCAGAGTCCCCAACACAGAGTAAGAGGACAGTCCAGGTCAAGTGGATCTTACCGAAGGAAAAAAGCCAAATAAGATGTAACATGAACTAGCTAAAGAAGAGCCGCTATCACTGGTCCCGTATTGGGAATCACTCATTTTCTGTGATTAAAATTCCTATGTCTGTGGAACAACATTTTTTTTTCTTGTATTTGGATAGGGAAAAAAAAAATATTCTCTTAGCTCCACCTGCTGAGATGTGAGAGAAGTTTAAAGAGATACACGCTTCCCAAACTGCCAACAGCTTTCCAGTATCTTTTAGCATGTCGAACATACTGTCAAGACACAAATCCTCACGCTGTAATGACAGGACACCACTTTTTACTCATGGAAATTCCCATGAGTATAGTAGCAAAGATGAGTGATGATACATATCTCCCTCAGGAATACCAGAGCCCCAACTGTTAGTTTGTTTAGTAATGTTTAAAATCTATTTTAATAAGATAATATGCTCGGGATCATTTTCCTAGGTACGGAAGTTTATTGTCTTACTTAAAAAATCTTGCTATTCATAGAAAAGTAGATAGTGATACAGAGCCATTAATATACCACATCTTACTAAAACAAAGAAAGGCAAAGCACCTTTGTAATTTGCAGAGTGTCGCCCATCTCATGGCTTACTGGCTTCCTTTATCAATGTCAGGAGGTCTGTTAGGGATCAAAGCCCACATGGCGACCCATGTTCTGACGGCCGTGTGTTATGTTGTTAAAGACAGACACAGAAGGTCGGTCTCTCCCTCCCTAGGAAGTAAATCATCAACAAGGATGAGGACAGTGAGGCAGTACCATTGAGAGAATCGAGGAAGTGGTGCTAAAGACCGTCTCTGCCATCAATCAGATCATCTAGAATTGATCAATGATTAGATGTTTGAATAGGTCTTCATTTTGAGCTGCTTCCAGTGTGGCCTTGTGATCGAGAAGCAGTTCCCTCTCTTGAGCACATTAGGTCCTGTTATTTATGGTGAGGTTTGTGCTGATTTGCAGGCGGGGACAAAGGTGGCAGCCTCAGCTCCCTCTGCATACCCAGCGCCCCTTTCTGTGCTTCTGTGCATGATGCAGTCGTCAGGATAACAGTCGGGAAACTAACACACTCAGGCCACAGGGCTGGGAAACCAGCTGTGCTTCTTCCCTACCTTTGTCCAGGACAAGGAAATAAGAGTCCAGTTGTAGGGACACTATAACTAGCTGGTGGTTCCATGAGCTTTCTGGAACTGGTGACCATCTGCAGTCCCCCATGTGGCTGTCTCCCTCTCTCTGTGGACACATGAAAAGATCACTGTGTGTCCCTAATGATCTGGCAGATGAGGAAAGGAGCCAAGGAGACAGGGTCATTCCCTCTGATCCATCCTGACTCAGTGTCCTCATCCCCGACAAAAGAAGCCTACTCTTCAGACGTGAGTGACTGACATCACTACTTTGGAAGGGCCAAACAAAGACCTAGAACTAGAAGAGCTTCACCAAATTGAGAGAATATAAACCTGAATTTTGTTTTCTTAGTTTCAAAAAATGAGCATGGCTCCTGCTTGGAGAGCTGTCCGAATGCGGGGCAGCATCTGGACAGACACACGCGTCTGTGTCTCTTTTCTTCCTTGGTCCTGTCATCTCTATTATTATCTTTGTTTTTGCCTCTCACATCAGATTTCTATGTCATGGTTTTTCTGTTCTGGTGCAATGTTCTCACTTTGGAAATGTGACTCACATAAATCAACTAAGTAGATAATCATTTATCTAAATAGATTATTTGTAAGTGATGAATTTATTATCTTTATTACAAAGTATATTCAAATATTGGTCTCAGAGGGACATTCTTATAGTCAAGGTCAAGAGGACCGCATGGATGAGTCCTTAGGAAAAGGAACAAAAAGGGAAGCTCACACTTATTAAGCACCTGCTGTGTGCCAGACTACACCTCAGATGTTTTCACATGAGGTACTTTGGCGGATTGGTTTCCATGGGTAAGAACTGGATGGATGCATATTATTATTCACATTTACTCTGCGTATTTACCCTGCCTTTAGGCCTCAGAATTCTTAACAGCAACAGAGTCTCCAGAAACACATTGAATGATATGGCACATCTTTGAATCCACTGGGATGCTGTTTTTACATAGAATGAATTTCATTTCCACTATTTTATTTCAATCCTTCTCTGCAGGAATTAGTGCCTCACAGCAGGGACCCAGATTTATGAGGTGCACATTGATAAGACCTCAACTGACTTCACACCCTCTGATCTGTAGAGTCCACGCCCTCATTTCCAGCTCTGTACTGCACCACTTTCTCCCAGAATAATGGTCACTGAACATGCCGAAATAAATGTGGAGCATATTTCATTTGAAAGGAGAAAACGCAGAGCTTCTGCAGTTAAGCTTCTGTGCTGACAGCATATGGTAGATCGACTCTCAAGAGCAAGGACTAAGGGTCATGCGGAGACTAGTCCCCGTGCGTCACACTTGGTGCCAGGCTCAGTGCTGTAATCTATGCCAAAATTATCTCATTCAGTGCTCACTTCAATCCCACAAGTGAAGAACTTGCTTCATTTTATGGGTGAGGAAACTAAGAATTAAGGTTAACTGATCTCCCTATGCCCTTGAGGCTCAGAAGGACCGCAGGTGCCTCCAGAGTCCTGCAAGCTCTTTTCCCCGTGAGCATAATGACGGTCACAACCTGTGAAAATGGGCAGGGGTGCCATGTGGTCAGCCAAAATGGCCAGGGGGACTGTTTGTGGACCCTGGTGATGTCTTTCAAATTTGAAACTTAAAAGGCTCTGTCTCTTTAGCAAATTGTTTTTGCATCTATCATCCGTCAGCCCTCCTGTTATCTAATTAAATATTTAGCCGATACTATTTTTGAAAATAATTGATTCCTCACTTTATCAGGCACCAAGTAATGTAGTTCTTACTTTTATTTGTCCTGAGTCTACTTCCTTCAATCAATTTCAGACCTGGTGGACTAGTTCTAGGGTTACCCGACCCATTGTCTATATAATTCCAGAGACTTGGGTTGTTGAATTATTGAAAGGTTTGTGTTAATCAAAATATTTAATCCTCTAAAAATTTATCCACAACGAAACTTCAGTTATTTGTGTTGTTATTTTGAGAAGCAGTGGTAAATTCTAGTAACCATCAGACCTCTACATACGCAATTGGTCCCAGAATTATTAGATAGCACTCATATTTCTACAGCCTACATGATGAACTTTGAAGAAAAATAAAATCTAGCATCTTAGTTCAGACACTATTAAAATTATTATAGAGCCAGCATCCAGAAACCAAATGCTGCTAGGTGACTAGATAAAATAAGTCAGGTTTGGGGCAAGTTAAAATCTGAGTACCAAATGGAAATGTTGCCAGCAGCACTCAGATGATAAGTGATTCACACTGTCATCAGAGGCACCATTCCTGGAACACAGGTAATTCCTGAAAGTATGAGTGCTTATAAAAATGTTCAATAGGAGTTTTTAAAATACAGAAATAAAATCTGTGATTTGTGTTGTGTCCACACATCAGCCTTTCAGTATTAGTACATGTGGATGCTTCCAAATGCATGGAGTTGCTAAGACTTGAGTCAAGTGTAATATTTAAGATCACTTTTCATCACTGAACAAGAAAGAGAAGTACCAGTGCTGCAGCTGTTCCCTCTGTAGTAGCATTCTTAGGCCTGTATTCATGTGCCCATTCTTTTAGGGTCAGTAGATGGGACCCTTGAAGCTGGACATCACTGACTCACGGGCAAGAAGCTGGACTTCCCCCAGCGTTACTGAATGGAGAAACCTTGCTGACCGTCTGCTTTCCCACACTCTCTGTGATACGTGCCCACAGTCCAAGGAGCCAAGCTTCTTTAAGGCTGAGCCTGTTACTGATTTGTTCCCCACTGTTGAGGCAGTGAGGGCCCAGTGACTCTTTTACTAAACTGGCCATTTACTCGGGACCGTAATGAGAGAATCTATCTTTTGATCTTACTTTCCATTCCTGAATTTGAACTTCAGCATCCGGGATGGCCAAGAGACCATAGGTCAGTTCTCCTTGTTCCCAACAACAGTAACTAGCAAGCCAATATATTCAAAATGCCAAAGCCGGCACAAGCTGTAGCTCTCCCTGACTCCCGCCCACCAAATCCACAGATAGACGTGATAATACAAAGGAATAACAAAATAAACAAATGCAAAGAACTGGCTACATAAATCCCTGACTCCCACAAAACTACACCCTAAAAAATGACACCCAAATACCTTCCCCAGAAGGTACAGTAAGAACACCGATGCTTACTGTTCCTTTCCAAGCCTAATAGAAAAAGGGCATGGACTTTGAATAAGAAATTTACAGGAAAAGAACAAAATCCCCTGTGACCTATAAACCCACATGAAGCAGCTAAACCA
Organism: Otolemur garnettii; assembly: GCF_000181295.1. Lineage (NCBI taxonomy): Eukaryota > Metazoa > Chordata > Mammalia > Primates > Galagidae > Otolemur > Otolemur garnettii. Next base: position 6,313,756 of record NW_003852451.1, read on the forward strand.
CACAATTAATCAGGGAATATAAACTGAAATAAAATATTTTGTTTACCCATCACATCATCAAACATTTCATTTTATTTTATTTTAGTAAACCCTCAAAGTGTATTTAGTGGCCGGATGATGAATCAATGATGGAATGAATACATGAATGAGCTCCCTAATCTCCAGAACAATTCTTCATGATAGATAATAGAATATAAAATTTTTTATTTGTTTTTATTTCAGAATATTATAGGGCACACATGTTTTGTTTACATACTTTGTTTTTGTACAGTTTAAGTCAAAGTTATAAGGGTGCCCTGCACCCAGATCATGTGTACTATATCCAATAGGTGTGCATTTACCCCTCACTCCTCCCCGCCCCCACAGCTTTGCTTTCATTGAGATTTACTTGCCCCTTAAGTGTTGATCGATTAGCTCTAATTTGGTATTGTGTGCGTGTGTGTGTTTCTCCATTCTTGTGATGTTTCACTTAGAAAAATGGTTTCCAGTTCCATCCAATTTGTCACAAAACATACCGGAATGCCATTTTCTTTTACAGCTGTGTAATATTACATAGTGTGAATATGCCATATTTTATTGATCCACTCATGTATTGGGCTCACGGGTTATTTCTGTATCTTTGCAGCTATGAATTGTGCTGCTGTAAACATCTGAGTGCAGGCATCTTTTTATAAAATGACCTTTTCTTCCTTTGGGTATATAGCTAGTGGTGGGATTGCTGGATCTAATTTTTAGTTCTTTGAGGTGCCTGCACACAATTTTTCATAGAGGGTGCACTAGTTTGCAGTCACACTAACAGTGCATGAGAGTTCCTTGCCCTCCGCACCCCACACCTGCTTCTCATTTTATGACCTGTTCTCATTGGAGTTAAGTGATATCTCAGTGTGGTTTTGATTGCATTTTGCCAATGATTAGAGACGTTGAGCATTTTCTCATGCGTTTCTTGCCCATTAGTCTATCTTCTTTTGAAAAGTTGCTGTCCATGTCTTTTGCCCACTTTTTAATGAGGTTGTCTGGTTGTTTCTTGCTGATTTGCCTGAGTTTTTTGTGGATTCTGGTTATCAGTCCCTTATCAGATGTATAGCATTCGCCCTATCAAAGATTTTAATAGTTAGAAAATGTAATGTTTCCTGGGGTGATGGGAATTAGATATTCTTATATGCCTCCTAGGGTGTAATGTAAATTGAAACATCTCCTTTGAAGGGCAACTTCACAGTATCTCTTAAATGGAATTTAGTCACCCTATGTTCCAATAATTCCAGTTTTGACTAATTGAAGAAAATGCTCAAACAATTTCAAAAGAGCCATGTAGAAAGATGTTCACTCCAGCATCTAATTGTGAAAGCTCAGAAACACCCAAAATCCAAAAAATAGGAAAATAATGAATCCAGCCATGTTGAATTCATGCTGTAACTAGGCTGCAAATAAAAAAGAAAAAACGAGACATACATGCTGACCTCAAGAAATCTGTAAGACTTACTGTAAAAAAAATATATGCCGAACTGTACAGATGGCATGGTATCATTCTGTATAAAATGATGACACCCCAGAGCCAAGGCTGTATTGAGTCGGTGTGTAGAAAACTGACTAAGAAGATCACACCAAATTGATAATTGTGGCCAGCTGGAAAGATGGGGAGTGTGTGTGTGTGTGTGTGTGTGGTGAGTGTGTGAGTGTGAACGTGTGAGCGAGTGTCTTTGTGTGTGTGTTTCTGGGAGTATGAGTGTGAGACAGTATTTGGGGTATCTGTGTGTGCATGCATGTGGGGGGTGTTTCTGTGTAAGTGTGTGAGTCTATGCATGAGTGTGTGTGTGACGTTATGTGGGGTGTCTGTGTGTCTTTGTGTGTGTTGATTGCCTCAAGAGAGGAGGATCCTCTGCCATTTGAAAAATCAGAAATATAATAAACTGGTAAATTTATTGGGGCAGGCATCGAACAGAACAATTTTAGGTAACAGCAAGGGTTGTAAAGACCTTAAAACAGTACCAGGGGACAGGCTGCTGTAAGGTCCACCTGGGCACTGACACCACAGTCCAGTGGAAGGTCCCGGGGGCCGGTCTGTTGAGGAAATCTTGGGGAGCAGGAGCACGAGGAGGAAGAAACAGGATGCCTGAGAATGTGGGCGGTGGAGGGACTTGTCTCCCGGTATTCCTGGTTCATGGAGACTTTGAATCCATGTCCCCTATCTGGCATGTAGTTGGGCCTCAGTACCTCACTGCTGACTATGGGGATGTGACTGTGAACCCCTCAAATGCTACCCAGCACCTTCATTTTGCTCATATTAAGCGTCATTACCAACCACTGGGAAAATTATTTCACAGTATTCTTTCCAGAAAAAATTCCAACCCAAGTCCAAAACCTGTGGTTGGCCTGCATTATAGATAGGATCAAAAACGCACACTTCTGAAGTGACAAGGTCTGCTTACTCTTCCTCTACTTTTTTGAAGTAAAATTGTTTGAGGACAATATGTGCTAATACACTCACTGTGACAAGGTCAAGATTTCTTGACTTGCAAGGGAAATTATAACATATCCCGAACTTAATGGAAAAATAATGATGAGAAGAGTTTTAGAAGTGCCTATGAGAATATGCTAGCTTAGGGTAGAATTTTCAACTTTGAAAGCAGAGGACAGTTTCTTTGACGACAGATGTTTTTCTTAATCGGTCATCTTAGAAAACTACAAATCTAAGCGTGTACATTAAATACCTTCATTGTTACTAATTAAGACAATTTCATTTAAGACAAACTCAAGAGGGTATCTGTGGGACCGAGACCCTCTTCTCAGATGAATCTCAGCTCTACCGTGTCTGGGGGTGACTTCCCTGTGCTGACCTGTGCTCCAGGCACCCTCCTCACCCTCAGGCTGGGGCCAGTGCATTTGTGGTGCCTCCAGAAGTGCTTTCGGGGCAGCCTCTGTGGTACTGGTGTACGGGGTCACCAGCACGAGTTTGGATACGGGCTGCATGGATTAGATTTCTGCACCACCAGCTCTGAGTAGGCCTCCTCTGTAAGATAAGGAGACCGTAGTTCCTGCGAGGACCTTTGCAGTCTGCCTGGTGGGTGATTCTCTCTTGAGGATTATGCTGCTCTTAATATTTGTCGTGCTTAACTTGTTGATGTTTTCTGGTTTTCAGTGTTGTTAATACAGCAGCAGGCGGTAGCCTTCCAGGCTTGTGATTATTAATATACCTCAGCCTCATTATTTTTGTCAACCTTCCAGTGGATTCTGATGGTTTACTCTGTTGGTTCATTGTACCCTCATCCTAATAAGACTCGGAATCAGAGCCACGGAAAACTGGCCCACAGTGCAAGGCCAAAGTGAAGTTAATGAGAAAAGCAGCAGAAACAGCAAAGCCGTGGGCCTGAGGCAGCGGGGGTGCAGCCGCGTTCAGACGTGTGCAGCCGCCCAGCTCCACCCGCGCAGCCGGGCCCTCAGCCTCTCTGCCCTCCCCCTCCACTAGCCAGGGCCATGGGCAGCTGCATGCTAGAGTCTCTCATCATGCGAAGGGAACACATGAATTGTGTGATAAGGTAGATATTAACCAGTGTGATGTAAGAGTTCCTAATTCTGTATGAAATTCTAGCACATTCTACCCCATAAATGCATTAATGTACACATGATGTATGTGTTTATGATTTAATTAAAAAAATAAAAAAATGAATTGTGTGAGAGGGAACACACTAATAAGAAATAAGAGCTAAATAATCTGTATTAGATTCACTTTATTATATTCCTGATTTTTTAAATGGCAGAGATGACTTAAATTGTGTCATGGTGTCTACAGTCAAACATGATGGCTTTAGTCACTTATTTGAGAGCAGTCTCGTGCAGATGAGAAGGCTGTCTGGTCACAGTGGCATTGTTGGGCAGTTGCTATAGAGACCACATGCCCCACAAAGCCTGAAGTGTTGATTAGCTGGCCCTTGGCAGGGAAAGTTTGCTGCCCCTGGGCTAGATGCCCTGGTGGGCTTCCAAACCCTGGCACCGGCTCCCTCCCTCCTCCCCACTCC
>NW_003852451.1:6317853-6330114 GCF_000181295.1 Otolemur garnettii
AAACAATTGGACTGAAAATACTCCAGAGAGTTGTGGCCACTCCTGCCAGTGCCCCCCACTCCCCCCCCCCCCCCCATTACTAGAATAATGTTATTAATAAAATGCTTCTAACACCTCCTCCCTCCCTCCTCCCTCCCTCCCTCTCTCCCCCTCCCCCTCCCTCCCTCCCTTCTTCCCTCCCTCCTCCCCACTCCTCCCTCCCCCTCCCCCTCCTCTCTCCCTGCTCCACTTTACTTCTTCAACTCTTGAGAAAAACTTATTTTTATCTCCAATTAATAAAAACTGTCAATAAATAAGGAAAATCTGGAAGGAGAGACTTAAGAATTTTAACGACAGTCAGTTACACATGGTCAGGGAGATTATGACTGGGTTGTTTTCTTTTTTTTTTTTTTTTCCTTTGCTCTTTATGTTTATCTCTGTTTTCTAATTTTTTAATGAACATTTTGAACCTAAGCAATTAAAACAAGGAGCAAATATGAAAGGCCTTTTAATCACCAGTAGTGTCAGGCTTATTGCTAAGGGTCTTCGCTGCAAGTGGAGGGGCTGAAACGTAATTAGCCTGCTCCAGGAGGAGATTGTCTTCCCAGGGGAAGACGCGGCCACGGCCCCTCTGCTGGGCCCTCAATCCCGAGCCTTGGGAGATGAGCGGGAGCCATTGTTCTCTGGCTTTTTTTGAGGGATAGAAGATCTCTTGAGTCCTTGAGCAGGGAGGAAAACTGAAAAGGCGTCATGCCCACCACCATCCAGAAAGGGTGATATTCAAAGTATTTAAGGACCTGAGTGACACGGGTGAGGCTGTCAGAGGTCCCTTCACTCTGGGTTCGGCTGTACTGGCCGACGCCCCTGGGCCCCCACGCTAGGGAGCGAGGAGCGGCCGGGAAGGCCCGTCCTTCTCCACCGAGTCCCTGGGCCCCTCCCCGCAGGCCCCAGCAGGCAGACTCATCTACCTTCTTTTCTCGGTTCTCAAAGCGTCGCCCTTCGTGCCCTCAGCGAATGTTTGCTGGCCGCCTCCTCCTGCGCACTCCGCTGCGGGACCTAGAGAAGCCACGTGGTGACCTGCAGCACCTCTACCGGAAACTGAGTTGCGCAGAAAGCACGAGGCAGCGGTGTTTGGAATCCCGTGTCAGTCCTGAGGAAGTCGCCGCGTGGGTGCCGGCTCGGGGTGCCTCTTGGAGAACAGAGGGAAGCCCCTCCTCCCAGTAGATGAGCCTGTGTGTGGCTTTCAAATCTATTCTCAGGGTTGACAAAGTTGCCTTACTTAGGCTCAACCACAGAGAGTGAAAAAAGCCCATCCTAAAAAACGTACCTCTCAGCCCCTAAAATGGAACCCAAGTAACCAGTGAATTTAAAGCATTTGTAAAACTGCTCGATTTTGATAACTAGTGACTTACGTAGCAGCAGCCTTGGCCAATGTGTGTCTCCTGCCTTCTGCCATGCTCCTCTCGCTGGGAGCACGGTGACAGTGAGGACCTAAGCAGACTCCTCACCCTGGAAGGAGGACACTGCCTCTGTAGTGCAGGGTGATGGGGAGCTCCCAGGCAGGGTCCCAGGCCCCAGTCCTCAGGGCTGTGACACTGAGGCACCCCCTTCCTCCCTGAGAGCCTCTCGTGTAAGGAGCTGGGTTAGCACAGCTCTGATAAAGCATGATTGAGATTGCAGATGTCACCAGTGGTATGAATGCTAACACTGACTTGCCAATGACAAGATATGAGCAAGGATCAGAGTCTCCATGAACCAGGAATGCCGGGACACAAGTCCCTCCACCGCCCACATTCTCAGGCGTCCTGTTTCTTCCTCCTCCTGCTCCTGCTCCCCAAGATTTCCTCAACAGACCGGCCCCCAGGAGCTTCACTGGACTGTGGTGTCAGAGCCCAGGTGGACCCTACAGCAGCCTGTCCCTAGTACTGTTTTAGTGTCTTTAAAACCTTGCAGTTACCTAAAATCGTTCTGTGTTACAGTTTGGATGCCTGCCCCAAAGTTCATGTGTTGGAAACTTACTCCCGATGCAACAGTGTTGAGAGGCAGTGCCTGTGAGAGGTGACGATGGGTGGGCTAATTTCCTCCTTGGTCCTCCTGTCCTCTGACCAGGGGCTACAGCAGCAAGAAGGCCCTTGCCAGATGCCAGCCTTGGTCTTGGGCTTCCCAGTCTCCAGAAGCGAGAGAAATAAATCTTTGTTCTCTATAAATTACCTAGCTTCTGGTGTTCTGTTACAGCGAGACAAACCAGACCAGACCAAAATGTCTTGCAGTTTTCTTTCCATGGTGGTTCCATTAGGACCCAGGAGAGCTGGGCCTTTTCCAGCCAAGCCTGCACTACCAGGTTCAGCATACAACAATTAAAAGAGACGCCCGTGTCCCCCTCTGACACTCAGCCCACTCTGCAGTGTGGTCCTTCTCTAATTATGGTGTGCTGTTTACATGGTGTCCTTCCCTTCTCAAGAACTCCGAGTGGTTCCCGGCTGCTGATTGTTTCTAAGCTAAAGGCCTCTACCCTGCTGCCAAGCCTCTTGTCAAAGTCTCCCCTTGTAGCTATGCAAACTCGGGGGCCAGTTCACCTCCCACACTGCCCCAATTGCATGGCCACTGCCCGCCAGGCTTCACTTGGCACAATTTTGCTTTACCATTGTTGGAACAATATATTTCCTCATAATTGTTCTCCAGCTTTTCCGGCCAACCACAGTGAAAAGACCTTACGTGCATGGACTGTGTATTTTTTTTTTTTTTTTTCCCTCTCTAGACATCTTGCACATAAAATCCCTTAAACACAGTAGGTACTCAGTAAATGCCTGTTGACAGATGGACTTAGACATAACATTTAAGTTTATTTGTTTGTTTGGAAGGAAGAGGTTAACAGGCCTCAGCCTCTAAGAGCATTTTTTTTGTTCACAGTGCAGCCATGCTTTTGAAGCTACCAGCAGCAAATTGCCACCCACACACAAGGAAAACGGATTTCTGTACATTTAGGGGGAAAACAAAAAAAGTGCTGCTGCTTTCAGTGCAGCCCGGCTGTATTTCATGCCAGTGGCGTGTTGGAAATAAAGAGAAACAGCAGAGGCCCAGAAAATGCCTCCAGTTCCCTCATTTCTGAATTCTCTATCAGCACTGGCATCTGGCAATAGAATATCACTCCAGCAGCAATTATAGAAACACAGCATCCGAAGCAAGGCTGCTATTAGCATCAGATTAACGCGGTCTCCTCGGTGTGTTAGTTTGGACCAGGAACTGGAGACACTGTGATGCTCGGGGCCTCCAGAGGGGTTCACAGAGGAGTCTGTCTGGTGGACTCCAGCACGGCATGGCAGCTGTGTCCCTAAGCCAGACCAGACTGTCCATTAGAGCTTGTGAAGTACAGACCCTGGAGCTCCAGCCCAGAGCTAGTCAGTCAGTCCAGGTGCCGCTTCCTCATTTGTGTTCCTAACAAATTCCGGGTGATGCTGGTGGTCTGACGTGGAGGTCTCGCTTTGAGAATCACCGTTCTGACAAGTGGCCAAGCGGGGGGCCCTCATGGATTATAGGGTTTCTCGGGAAGACCAAGAAGCTCCACCATTTCCCTTAGTAATTGGGGGTTTGTCCAGCTCCAGATACACCACATCCACTTGGCCACAGCTGGCTGAGTAATGTCACCAGTCAGCTGAGGTGTAACTGAGCAGCCTCCAAGCTCACCTGGGTGGGGACCAAGGCTTGAGCAACAGTGGTGACTCCTTATTGTCACCCCTTTTTTAAGAAGAAACTGTTAAACTGTCATTTTTCTTTCTTAACCAGCCAGCTAATTTCTTCCAATTATGTAAAAATTGTGTGGGAGACCCCTCCTTGAATGAATATAAAACTGTCTTCTAATTTATAATGAAAAAATATTTTTAGTCTTCATACTAAAGAGAGACAGATCTTCACTGAATAAAAATGATAAGATGAAGATAAACAAAAATAAGGGAACAAAGAAATACACATAACGCCACCACCAAGAAAGGCCACGGTTGACATTTCAGATATTCAGAGACACTTCAGAGCATCCCTGAACGGCCGGGTGACAATGAGATTGCTTCTGTTGAATCTTCCAGTCCTGTGATCTCTGACTCAAATTATCTCTGGCCTTGTTATCTACTGCACTGGATTCTTTGTTACCACTGGCAACCTCCTAATATCAGTGAATGACAAGTCCCAGAGCTACTCCACCTTCAGCAGCAAAACCAAAGACAAGTCCCAGAGCTACTCCACCTCCAGCAGCAAAACCAAACCATCTAGTGTGTGCGTCTCCATCCCAGGGCCTCAGTTCCATGGGGCCGAGGGGCAGCTGCTCCTGTCATTGGCATTGAGGCTGATGGCCTCCCTATAGCTAGGAATGTCATCACTAGTTATAAAAGGATTTTAGAAAGGAAATGGAAAAAATAATGATAACTACTAAAGATGCTATATTTGAAAGATGTGTGTGCCCTGGAGGTATACTCTGCTGTGAGATTTACCCATCCTGTAAAAGCCATTTTCGTGAAAGGAAACACTCATCTGTGCCTTTGGGAGAATGGCCAAAACCCAAGAGCAGGACCTCCTCTCTCACTGTTCTGGACAGAGAAGAACAGTCGGACCTCACTGTCTCCGTTCTTCAAAAGGCATCCACTTCTCCGTGGGCTTCATTTGAGAAGCACTTCTTAGGTGTGGAGGCAAATGAGAAAGTACGTGGCATAAAATCTACACTATACGGAGCTGTTCGTACACTAGCTACTGTTACTGTTTAATTATTTTGAAAACTTCATAAGTGCCAGGGAGGCGCCTGTGGCTCAGTGAGTAGGGTGTCGACGCTATGTACCAAGGATGACTGGCTCTGGCCAAACTGCAACAAAAAAATAGCTGGGCATTGCGGCAGGCACCTGTAGTCCCAGCTATTCGGGAGGCTGAGGCAAGAGAATCGCCTAAGCCCAGGAGTTGGAGGTTGCTGTGAGCTGTGTGACACCATGGTACAATAAAATGAGACTCTGTCTCTACAAAAAAAAAAAAGGAAAAGAAAACCTAGTAAGTGCCCATTGAAAGAATGATTAAGTAAGGTTTATCCTTGAATGCAACATTACCACGTCCAGAAATACCCCCTCCTAAACACAGAATCTTTCTATCTTCTATTATCTCTTTTTTATTCTAAGTTAACAAAACCTGAGGAACCTTAAAGGAAAGAATAGAATAATTAGGGTAGAGATACAATGAAATGAGAAAAAGTGGGGCCACTTATAATATTTTAGATATTTTAATTCATTTTAAAGTCACATAATTTCATAGAATAAAATTATAAAATTACCAGAGTGGAGACTATAAAGCAAATATCCCCTAAGTTCTGCCATGAGACATCATTTTTAAGAATTATTTTTAATAATTTACAAGCCTCTAAAAACGCAGCTTATATATGCCCTATGCACAGTTTCATATTCTGGTCCTTTCACTAAACATTCTATTATTAGAATTTTCTATATTATTAGAAAGAATCATTCATAGCCAGAAATGGAGAATTTTTATGACAGATTTTAGGTATTATTCTAGATGCTTTAAAGTGTTACATCATAGAAGGAAGGCAAAATATTCCGAAAGTGAGATGTAGGGTATTTAGATAACCATTTCCTTGCCTTTGAATATTTAGATTATCTTTAGACTTTCAGAGGAGAAAATTACATTCAAAGGAGAATCTCCAGCCTATAAATGTTAACACAAATAACCAAAAGAATCCTTTCTAATCCATCATAGGTTTGCATCCATTAGAAAGGTTCCTCACTTGGGTAAAACAAACCAGCAGACAACAACAAAGGTATAGAATAAAAAAGACAGATCCCCCGTCACATTGCACACTAATTAGATAACTGAACTGGGGAGTCTGGTTTCAAAAGAGAGAGGGGAAAAAATCGTTAAAATCTAAAACTACCTATAAATACATAGTCGAAGCTTATCCCATATAAAATATTTCTGTTCTGCTAATATTTCAATGATATTACTGGGAACAGTGAATTTTTTATGCTAATTAAATTACTGCTGTTCAAATTGTGACATTTTAAAACACCTGTTTAGTGTATTTGTTATGTTGAAAATGTAAAAATAACACTTTGATGTAGAGCATTTACGAGCCATCCATATGGCTGAGTGTCCATATGGTATTATAAATTTTAAAAAGCATTTCTTTCCTATTGGAGAAAGAGATTTTTCATTAACTCTCCAGGGACCACTTATTTAGTGACTATTGTTCTTTTGCCTTACCATGCTGGCAATTCTTTAATGCACGATTATGATACACTCGATTGTAGCAGCAACGACCCACTCAGAATTACTCTCCATCTTTATCTTATGACCACACACGTCCATTAAGCTTAAACACCTTCTGTTTTATTGCCAACATTAAAATATGTAGAAGATTAGTCACCCTTTTTTCAAGGATTGTTTTTTTAAGTAGATGGTACACTATCACACTGGAAATTCACCGTAATGTTGAAGTCAGTATTTTTTGCACCTGAACTGTCTGCTGTTGCTGTCTAACTGCTAAACGTGTGTGGGACTAATAAGGACACGGGGCAATCGACAGGCTTCTGAGACCCAGTGACAGCCATGATTTTGATAGTGAAAATTTTTGTAATTTTTTTCAATATTTCTTTTTGAAAAATGCCGTTTGCTTGCCTTTCCTAATTATTGTGAAATGGCATTTTAAAAATCTCTCTTTCTGTCTGTTTTAATATTTCCTTAACACATAAGAATGGAATAAATGAGCTACCTGGAATAGATCAGAGTGCTCCGCCCTCCCTCTCCGTTGGTCTCTCACTTATTGATTCCTTCCTGTGTGCGAGTCAAATCCTAGAACAGAAGACTAAGCACCTTTCCTGCCATCTACAAGCAGGGGACAGCTAGACAAAGTTCAACAGTGTGTCCAAGGAGTGAACCCGGGGTGATGTGGGTGCACTTTGGTGGGCACATGACCCACTGAGACCCATCAGGGGCAGCTCCGCTAAGTGGTGACTCCTGAGCCAAGTTTTGGGGAAAGGTTGGGATCCTGCATGAGCAAAGGTGAGAGAGGACATGGGGTACAGATGAGTCCATTGGTGAAAGTCCAGAGAAGGAGGCAGAGGTGGAGCAGAGACGCGGAGATGGAGAGCTGAGGCCAGGCTGCGGCTTCTGGTAGCAGCCGTGGTTTCTGAGTTCATACCCCAGGACACAGGAGGCTTCCACAGGTGTGAGACGGAGGCTTCATCTACTGCGGAGCTTGGCAGGACAGTAAGAGTAGCAAGGGGGCTTGGCACTCGTAGCGGAGTGGTTAGGGCATTGGCCACATACACCAAGGGTGGCAGGTTTGAGGCTGGCCTGGGCCAGCTAAACAACAATGACAACTGCAACAAAAGAATAGCTGAGCTTTGTGGTGGGCACCTGTAGTCCCAGCTACTGAGAGCCAAAGAGGCTTGCTTGAGCATAAGAGTTTGAGGTTGCTGTGCTCTGACACCGTGGCACTCTACTGTACTGAGGGCAACAGAGTGAGACTCTGACTCAAAAAAAAAAAAAAAATAGAAAGAATAGGATGAGGACTGGCCATGAGGAGGGCAGTGATGGTCCTGTTGGTTCTTTCCCACTGGAACATTCCACCAATCTTGTGCCCATTTCTGCAAGACTGTGTCCTGGGCAAGGAGATGGACCAGAATTCAGAAACTGAAGCTTCATGGTCCTCAAGAAACATCTGCATTCGGGGGTTTCTGTCTGGTAATGCAAAGGTGCATCTGGGTCACGGTGGTACCATGAAAGGTCAGTGGAGCTTCTTCAGGTCACTGACCCTGTGAAAGCCATCATGTCATCCAACTAGTGATTAGAGCATTAAGGTGGTTACATTCCAGCTGGTGGAGACTGACTCTAAACATGCAAATAAGTAAAGAGGACATGAATGTGTCATCTGCCGAGAGGACAGTAGGGAGAAAGGGATGGAGAGTACTGGCCGAAGAGGCATTGGGACATTAAACCTAGTGGTCCTGGGAGAGTGCCCTGAAAAGTTGCCTTTAGAGCCAAGACTGGCAGAGGTGACAAAGAAAATCATGTAGCTCTGGGGAGAAGAAACTCTACTACTTTGCACAGGATTTCACATTCTCTGTGTATAGTCTAGTCCTGAGGAGTCTTTAGTGCCATGTCTTTGTCAGCATGTGGCATTGGCAGAGCTGGGTCTCCCCATCCTCAGGGTCACACAGCCATCTCATCATGACTCTGATTCATGTTTCCTAATAGCTGGAGATGCTGATCAGCTTCTGTGCGCTCACTGGCCGTTCAGGAATCTCTGGTGAAATGTCTAAGGTTGTTTTTTTTTTCTTACTATTGAATCTTCAGAGTTTTTCCCATTTTCTGTATTTAAGTCCTTAGATAAACATGTGATTTGCAAGTATTTTCTTCCCATCTGTGGTTTGTCTTTCCATTCTCTGTGGTGTCTTTTGCAGAGCAAAATGGGTTTATTATGACGAATCCAGGCCACACATGATTCTGTGGGGCCCGTGCTTTGGGGAGCAGGTCTCAGAACTCTTTGCCTTACTCCAGTCGTGGTGATGGTCTTCTGCGTTTTCTGCTAAAAACCCGTACAATTTTCACATTTTACGTTTAGATTTTGCTATTACTGTTTTATTGTGGTAAAGTGTACATGGCATAAAATCTGCCATTTTAATCTTTTTGTAATGAAATGAGATTTTGTTACTTATAAGTTTTCAAAAGACACAAATGGTAGCTAGTTAAACTAGTACCTTACAGATTTTTCTCTCTAAGACAACACTACATTTGAAGTTTTGATGGAAAAAAAAGCTAAAGAAAATGTGTGTAATTGTACAAATCAACATTACGTAAAATATTGAATCACCATTTTAATCTTTTTAAGTACAGTTCAGTAGCATGAAGTATATTACAGGTTGGCAGCCCCCACCACCATCATCTATCTCCAGAACATTCTTCATCTTCTTAAACTGATACTCAATACCTATTTAACACTAATCCCAACTCCCTCTCTCCCCAGCCTCCTAGCAACCACCATTCTCCATTCTTCTTTCTGTCTTTGTGAATTTGTCTGCTCTGGCACCTCATGTGAGTGGAATCATATAGTGTCTGCCCTTTCCTGACTGGCTAACACTTAGCATGAAGCCTTGAAGGTTCATCTGTGTTGTAGCATGTGTCAAAATTGACTTCCCTTTAGGACTAAGCAGCATCCATGGCATGTATATAGCATAGTTTTGGTTATTCATTCATCCATCATTTGAGACTTAAGTTATTGTTTCTGCTTTGCATTTATTTTTGAAATTCCAAACATTTATCTTTTTTACCAACTTCAATAGAATTTCTGTCCTCTCCTTTTTTAATGATATTTTTACTGTTATAGAACCTACTTTTCTTGTGTGTCTAGCAGTAAGGTATTTATATTTCTTTTTTAAGGTACTATGGGTAGGTGAAAAACTGAAGTGTCTATTCATTAAACATTATGGGGCAGGTATGCTGTCTCAGGCCTATTACTTTAAGAGGATTACTTGAGGCCAGGAGTTTGAGACCAGCCTGAACAACATAGTAAGACTCCATCTTTACAAAAAGTAGAGAAAGTTACTGGCCATGGTAGTGTGTGCACCTCTAGTCCTAACTACTTGGGAGGCTGAGGCAGGAGGATCACTTGAGCCCAGGAGTTTAAGGTTGCAGCAGGCTATAAGATGACACCATTGTATTCTAGCCCTGATAACAGACTGAGAGAACTGTCCCCCAAAATAAAGATTATAAGTATGGGGGACTAGATTATTCTGAGAAATAAACAGCCAGTATTATTCTGAATTCAGTGTTGCAACAAGTCACAATAAACTAGGTAAAGGGCAGTGGCCTCACTGATTCAGCACTAAATATGGTTCCCAAGGGCAACCACAGGACGTTTATGAACACCCACCATTTAAGGTTCCCATAGATTCTCTGAGGTACATTCTATTTATAAATAAAGCTATTATTGTTTCCATAATGTGTTTGAGAAATAGAATAAACATACTGCCTTGAAATGTGTCTTGAAATGCAGGCTTCTAAATTTATGTGAAATACATATGCAGAAACCACGTAGCATCCCATTATTTACCTTAGACCAAATGCAGGCATCTTTCGTGCATACAGACAGCAATAATCCGTACTAGTTAATACACGTGTGTACATTTTTGGCTAATTATCAGGAATTGATTATGGTACCAGAGAGGAATATGGTTCAATGATTTATAATTTTATAACAGATTAAAAAGTAAAAACATTTCTTATGGGTCTTTTTAAAATTTATTTGAAAAGTTGTACTTTAAAGTGTTTACCAGAAATCCACAGCTGAGCTATAAAATGTCAGCAACTTTCATTTTTCATCTTTTTGTTGTATTTATTTCAAAAAATTCATAGAGAACTAGCGGAAATATGAGGCCATCATATTTCAGTTGCCCACAAAGGGGGAGGAGCACGAATGATGGAAATGGTGTCTCAGAATTGAAGAAGACAGTCATCTGTGCTTGAGGCTGCGTGTGCTCCATGGAATCCAGAGAAGAATTCTCCCCTGCGCAGAGCGCAAATTGGAGGGACAGTTAGAAGATCAAGAAGAGTTCACTGTGACATTTTTCTACTTTGATTACTTCAGTCCCTATCGCCTTTCTTAACCTTTAGAGATTACCTTGTACATTTAGCAGTAAAGAACTGGTAGAATATTTTCATAGTAAATCTCAGGAATTTCTTTTTCCAATTCTATAAAAGAAAGTGGCTTGTTTTAGATCTGCTGTGTCTATACAGACAAACAAAATAAAAAAACCAAGTCAGCTTCTGCATACTGACTTTAATAATCGAAATGTTATCTTCATTAGAATTTATTTTGAGAGTCTAATATTTCAAAATTGGACTTTAATTTCAAATGCTGTAATTTGAAATTTTTCTTATCCTAAAACACTGTAGGGAAAAATTATGTTTTAAGACCAAAATGCCCTCTGATATTAAGAGATTGCTTTCCGTTCAAATGGAGGCTTATTTATAAGAGAGCTGGCCATATATTTTGCATTTCTTATATTATGCTTGTGGTCAGTTAACAAATATTTGGTGCCAGTAGGAGACATATCCTTAAATCTTCTCCAGGAAATGGGGAAATTAAAGCCTCTAACAGCTGTCCTCATTACCTGATATCCTTCAGGGCCCCAGTGAGGTCTGAATCTGAGGTCTCCTTATTCCCTGGAGGAATACTGAGCCGTAGACAGCAAAACACGATTGAGAGGACGAAATGCTGGTGGGGAAGTTCAGGGCTGAGATCTCAGGGCCATGGAAGGCAGAACTCGCTGGGAGAAATACGTGGACTGTCCCAAGAAAATGACATGCAGCTGAGCCCTAACAAATTCTAAGAGTTAGCCAGGAGAATAGAAGTTAGAAGAAAATTTTTCCCGAAACAGAGAACGTCTAATAAGGCCCCAAATCAAGGTGAAGTATGACACTTTGAAGGAATTAAGAAGGGTTAGTGTCGCCTAGGAGTACTTGAGGGGTGGGGGTCACCAAGGGCTACATCAGCCTGAAATTAGAAAAGAGGGTGAGAAAGAAGGAATGAGGGGTCTAACGTGGTGCTGTCGGTGATGACTGGCGGGCACCTGGGTGGGAGCCGAAGGAAGAGGAGAACGCCAGGAGGTTCAGAAAGGCCAGGACTGTGCCTCTCAGGCCCAGCAGTACAGGGCCCAGTAAAAGCTTCTCAAGCTTTCTAAGTAATTTAAAATTATGAACGATGGAGGGGAGGCAAAATTTGAAGGATTATATACTTTTAAAATAATTTCATTGAAATAAATAAACACACTGCAGGTGTGCAGTCTGCTACATTGTGACCTCCGTCTGCGTCTGCAAGCCACCCTCACAGTCAGGACGGCAGGCGTTCCCAGAACCCCCAGGAGTGTCCTCGTTGCTCTCCAGCCTTCTCTGCCTTTCCCATTTACAGGCAGCCATATCCATTCCGTCGGTATCAATTATTTGGCATTTCCTAAATTGTCTATAAATGGAACCAAACAACATGTGCTCTTACTTTGTCAGCATGATCATAGTGAGATACATATTATTAAGGTTATTCTAAGATTATAGAGGTTATAACATGTATCAATAAAATAGTTCATTTCTTTTTCTTCATTTTATCATAGAGATAGATCCCAGTTTAACTGTTACCCATTTTCCTGTTGATAGACATTTGGGTCATTCCATTTGGGGCTATTAAAAATAAAACTATTGTCAGCCGGGCTTTGTGGCGGGCGCCTGTGTTCCCAGCTACTCGGG
>NW_003852451.1:6331144-6344384 GCF_000181295.1 Otolemur garnettii
TCTAGTTAGGTGTTAGGTCATGTGGTCCTTGTTTTGGTTATTACAGTAGGTGTGTGGTGGTACAAGTGTGGTTTTAACTTGTATCTCTTAAGGTAAATGATTTGAGCTTCTTTTCGGGTGCTTATTTGCCATCTTTATACCTTCTTTGGTGAAGCTTCCATTCTAATTTTTTGCCATTTCGAATTCCACTGTTGCATTATTGAACTTTGAGAGTGATTTCTATATTCTGGTCACATGTGCTGTGTCAGACACATGAAAATATTGCCTTTCCGTGTGTAGGTTGACTCTTCAGTCTCTTAACAGTGTCTTTCAAAGAACAGATGTTTTAATTTTTATAACGTCTAGTTTATCAATTTTCTCTTTTATGGATCAAGTTTTTCTCTGCTGTTTTCTGTTAGACGTTTTATAGTTTAGGGTTTTACATTTAGGTCTATTATTCATTTTGTGCTAATTGGCATGAATCAAAGTTTATTTATTTGCATATGAATATCAAATCATTCCAGCACCATTTGTTGAAAAGACTGTTCCCTCTCAATTGAATTGCTTTGTACCTTTGTCAAACGACACACGTGTGAAGTTCTATTTATGAACTCTCTATCCGTTTCTATTGATCCATTTTGTCTTTTCTTGCATCAATACCACATTATTTTGATAATTATAGCTTTCTGATAAATCTTAAAAGATTTCTTTTTTAAAAAGTCTTACATATTCTGAGTCCTTTCTACTTCTACATAAATTTTAGAATCAGTTTATGGATTTCTCAAAAAAACAGCAACAAAAAAAGCCAGTAGAGATTTTAACTGAGATCACACTAAATCAATGGCTAAATTTGGGAGGAACTGGCATCTTTATAGCACTGAGTCTTCTGATGCAGGCACAAGATATATCTCTCTACCTGTCAAAATAGCTTTTAATTCCTTGTACACAGTTTTAATGTCCTTGTCTGCTAATCCTAGCATATTATTTCTGGGTCGGTTTATCATGGATTGTGTTTATTTGCTTTTTTACATTCTTAGTAATCTTTGGTGGATACCAGGCATTGTAATTATAATGTTGAGTGTTAGGTATTTTTGTAAATATTACTGAGCTTTTTTCTGAAATGTCATTAATTTCTCTGGGAACAGTTTAATCCTTTCACGTCCTGTTTTTATGATTTGGTAGGTGGTCCTGAGCAGTGACTCATTTTAGGACCAATTACTCTGTGCCAGCAGAGTTGTTACACTCTGGTTGGTAGAAGCAGACACCACTCCTGGTCCCTTGTATCCTTTCAGGTGGTTCTTTCCTTGGGTAATGTCACATACCTGTGGTGGTTGATCACAGGTACCCTGGGGCATATCACAGGTCCCACCAGGGTTCTCTCAGTGCAACTTTCTCCTTTCTGGACTCCATCCTGCAAATCCCAGCTTCCTTGTTCTCCCAGCTCCTTTGTCCCCTCCGTGCTGCACACAAGGCATCAGCTGGGTTCTGGATGGGCTTCCCTTTCCTCTCTTGCAGGTTTAACTCTCTGGAGGTAGCACACTTGGGTGCCAGTAAGGCTCGCGTCATTTATTTTTCAAGAATCACTGTCACTGCCTGATCTTGAAAACGGTTGGTTCATCTGTTTTTTCTGTGTTTGTCTTTTGTTTTCAGGGGAGAAGTTTAGTCTGGCTCCTGTCACTTCCTCTGGGACAGAAGCAGATGCCTGAGAGGATCATTTTAATTAAATTGAATTCAATTTAACAATTGAATTGATAGCAGCAGAAGCAAAGCGCTGGACAGAACCAGGCTCATGCAGGGAGCTTGGGAACAATCCCAAAGAGAAATCAGCAGGACGGGACCTTCTCAAAGGCCTTTCCTCCTCACTCCTTCTCGACCTGTCTGCTCCTTTGGATGGGCTTAAACACCTTCTGCTCCCCTGCTTCTGATTTGAGTCACAAAGCATTTTTAAAAGTAACACTAAAATTAACTTTATGGGTAAAGGGTGTAGAATGGATTGATGAGGAGAAATAGAGATTTGGGTAAACCTTTCTTTCCGAGGAATTTTGATACCCAACAAAGAGCCACCCAGATCCTCCTCATTACTCATTTAGGGAGCACTTTCTCTTTGCCGGAAGCTTGCCGTCCCTAACGTTACTCAGGGGACAAGTCAATCCCATTCCTCAACTTCAGGTGAAGTTTGAAGTTTAGCGACTACCGAGCTCTATCATTTCCTGGCTCTGCAGCCTTGTAAGTTACTCAACCTGTCCAAACCTCCAGGACTTTTCAATATAATAGATATAATTATACCCGTTTTACAAGTTCTTGTGAAAATTACATTGGACACTTAAATAAAGTGATTAACACACTGCCTATAAATGCTCATAAAAAAAAGATTGCATGTTCCAAATTAGGCTCCATTCTAACATCTGTGCCCTCTTGGTCATAGTTAGACTCCAGTCATTATCCTCAGTAAGCATTTGTTTCAGTGGGTGAATGGTTTTCTTTTTTCACTTGTGTGGTATCCTCACATATGTGCATTACTTTAACCACTGTTGCCTCTCTCTACACATATTCTCCCATATTTGTGTTCAGGAAGATTTTTTGAATGTTGTTGAGATTTTAAATACCTCGATCTTTGACTACACATTTGAAACTTAGGCCATTCCTATTTTAATGATTCATCCAATTAATTTAATCTCAATTAATTTAATTCGTCTCATATTAGATGCTGGTTGGATTTTGACCTATGTTAATAAGTCTTGTAATTAAGCATATGCCTTCACTGTAGCATTGGGTATGGAATTACAGCATATTAGTCCAAGAGGTGAAGAGGAACATTTTACAAGAATAGTGGTTGGAGGCAGATGAATCAATAACTACAGAATTGGGAAAAAAACTAATAAAAGTGAAAAATTAAACTGTAAAATAGTCTACCTAAGTACAAACTCTGACATAAAAATAAAATGTTGTACAGTTAGGCAATGCCAGGGATTGATTCTCGGTAATTGTTCCTCCTTGATGTTTAATTATAGAGAGCATTTTCAACTTAAAGGTCATCGTGAATTGAGTTTTTCTAGATGATGGTCGATGAGAATGTGTTTGGAAGCAGATATTGAACTTACCTATGTCTTAAAAGATTAGAGAAGAGAGCGAGGAAAACATTCTGACTCTGCTGCTCGGTCCCAGGAAGGGAAAGTGCACTGTTCTCCACCCCGACGGCTCAGAGGGGCAAGTCAGCCAGCCACGGAGATAAAGGGCTCTGGACTAGAGAATGGATTTATTGAACTTTATGACAGATCAAGTTAGATTTGGAATATTTTATTGTGGGAGACCATGGACCATCGAGATTATGAGTAAAGGAGGCTCCTACTGAAGTGACAGCACAGTCATTGCATAGAGAAAGAGATGCAGCCATCTTTTTAGCATTTCCTAGGAAGCCTAGAATCAATAGCAAATATTATCGTGTGTGGATTCTACAATATCGTGGCTTTCCTTTTCTCCCAAAAGTTGGAGATTAGGAACATGAGCTCTTAAAATGCCACTGCATCAGATGAGCTTACAGAAACATAAAACTTTCTCATTCCTAAATGTTCAGGTCAGGTGGCATACCAGTTGGAGAACTGTCTATAGTTCCTACGTTTTTGCATACTGTATTATGATGCGCTTATACTTTGGTGCTAAGGAACTAGCAGACTGCTTCCTACTGAGCCTCATAAAGAGAGAGTGCAGGATTTCCTAATAGCTTGTGTGCATTACATGAGCTGAGGTGCTGCCAGAGCCAGTTTAATGCTGAGAACAGGGAAGCACGAACACTAGCTCTGTGCATAGGATCCAGGCAATCACTGCTGCAATGAAATGACTCAGGGTTTCCTCATTCCCTTAGGCCGTGGTTACTGGGTACACCAGGTGGTTACTAAGCAAAGTACGAGGGAAGTACTTCCTTACTTACTCTTGGATTGGCCTTTTTAGATCAAAACCATGTGTGTGTGGGAGGGGTGGGGGTGGGGGCGGGGGGGTATTCTCTGTCCATTATTCATTGTTTTAGAAAAACCTCTGTGATTTCAGCTCAGAATAAATTCCCTTGGTTCCCAGCATATTCTGCCTGCACGGCCTCCCTTGGAGCTTCACAGTTCCCTGTGACACCAGGTGAGGCAGTGCCACACTTCTCAGTTCCATCCTCCTAACAAAGGCAGGCTGTAGTCAGTCTTCCAGATGGGAGAGTGTCCTATCCCACAGCCTCAGGACCGGCAGAGATGTCAGAGGCCACTTTGCTGACCTATTATGAAGCTTCATTGTACAATGAAATCCCCTGGGAAGGTTTTTAAAAAATACTGATGCCTGATCCCACCAAGGCCAATTGCAACTGAATGGTAGCAATGAGGCCTGGCTATCTGTGTTTTGTGAGCCCTCCCCAGGCCAGTCTGCTGGCTAGTGAGCATAAGAACTCCAATTCAGCACCTCCAAGCACTGGGAGCCCCAGTTTACAAAACAGCTGATTCCATTGTATACTCAGAGCATCTTGACCAAGAATTATTCCTTGGGTTGAACTGAACTTTATCACCCTCATGCTCATGTTAGCAGATAGGGAGCCTGCACCCAGTGCCCCTGGGAGAGTGGGAAGTGTCACTACTGACTGCAGGGAGAATTGATGCGTGGGAGTCCAAAAAGGGAACATGCACCTAGTTCTTAGTCAGAACTGAGTATTGTGATGTGCTGGACATGGCATGACTGTCAGGAATTATTTAAGGAAAGGGAGAAAATGCTATCCTTTTTACAGTTAAAACTTTTAAATAAATCCATAGTGACTTTTACCTAAAAGGAGAAAAGTTGGTTCGTAGCAGTTATAAATTGCACACTGTATACCTTATAGCTTTCAATAAAACCCCCAGAGGGCATTTATGTCAGGTATTGTACCACAATTTAAAATTTAAAAGGGAAAAAATTATGTGAAGTGCATCTTGTTAGTATTTTGCTGTTTGGATTTTACTGAAGACAGACTTATATAGTTGGACTACTGTGTTAACTAAAAAAAAAAAAGCATTAATTACAAATTAATTAGGTAAAAGGAGATCTTTATTTCTCATAAAGGGTAGCAGCCTGCTGGCAACCATCCCAGCAGGTTGGGAAGCTGAGCCTCGGCCCAAAGCCAGGCACTCAGGCTTCAGAGACAAAATTTTATACTGAGAAGGATAGTCGAATATACAGATTCAACTAGCTATAGGAGGGATGCTGATTGACTGTGAAGGGCAATCCGATGCCTGTGATTGTGCCGTATCTCTCCACCCCGTGTTGGTTGAACTCCAGCTTTGGTGTTTCTGGGGTCCCCCTGGCCAGCCCAGAGGGGTCCGTTCAGTCAGCAGAGGGCTCAGGATTTGATGTTCAGTATCCAACTCTAACTAGTCACTTCACAGTCTGTGGTCAGAAGCTTTTTCCTTGTTATTATTGTTCTAATCCAATGCTGTAAACTATGGATGGAATGAAGAATCTGACAGGTGAAGGAAATGAAAAGTTCTCTGTAACCTTTATCAGTTGTCATTAAATGCAGAGTCTTCCCGGTCTGAAGGAGCAGTCTGCTGACACGGTCTGGTTCTAAGCACTGTGTTTTGCAGAATGCTGAAGGTGACATCACCAAAAAGGCTTCTTCTTTTTCTTTCTGTCTTCTGAGGTGTCCTTCGGAGAAGGGCAAGGGCATGTCCAGGGATTTCCTCTCTGTCAGCTGCTCACGGCGTGTGGCTGATCTAACTGCTACACAGTAAACGTTTCCCTTGCAGGAAAAGGGCTTAGAGCTATTTCTATGCATTGATTGAGCACATTAGACTAATATTTATCCATTTGAAACTTTGGGAATTGGCCATACATCATTTAATAGTTGTTCACTAATTCTAAGAAGTAATTATATGTCAGAATTTCCAAAAAATTAGGTCTAGGATAGAAACCCTCTCCTAAGTGGTTTTTAGGTTGATTAAGTTTGGGAAAGCTCAAGTTTTTTGATTTTATAGTTATTAATTTTAAAAGACATGTGGCTTTTCCAGTATTAAAAAGAAATGGGAAGATTTCTATCACTTTATTTCAAGATCATTTTAAATCCCAGAGCCATAGCCTCCAGAATTCCTATTGCCAGTCATAATTGTGAGTATCTGTTAGCAAAGAGACAGATAATTTGGACTGTGTCTTTCCAGAGAACTTGAATACAAAAAAGTACCCTAAATTCTCCAGGTTCATTACTTGGTCAGCCTGTATTCAACTGTCAACTGGCTAAGTGACCAAGTTACATATTTTCCCTCCAAGAAGGAAACAGAATAGGATAAAATACCTACTCTTCTATAAGAAATGGAGGGAAAAAAATAAGCCATGATTTTTTTTTAAGGTAAAAAAGAAGAGAAAAAGAAATCTATCTTTTGTGGGGAAAAAAATTGGTGTTGATATTGCTCTGTGAAGGACACACTTAAAATGGTATTATAATCAGTTTGGGGGACATCTTTAGGGTTGGTTCTCCTTTTATGTTTTATAGGCTTTTAAAATAATCTTAACATTTACATGTTTCTTTAAAATTTATGTATTTTTCAGATTCTAAAGACAGAATCTATTTTTATGACCAGAAAAATATTTTTATAATCAGTAATATATTGTCTTTAAAATAAGGAAAAAATGAAAAGGATTGCTAAAGGCAATTTCATTTTAAAATACACGGTGATAGGTACCCACTTGTCTTACAGCAGCTTCTCATCTTTTTCACATTGTGTGTATAGCCATTAAGATACAGTTTATTCCTAAAACTGTATTTCCACCTCCCTCACAAAGATCCCCATGAGCAAAATGTCAATGCTCGCCAAAGATATTTTAAATCTCTGCCCGCCTGTTGCTTTTGGCTCATCTGTAAATTCAGCCAAGTTTTGGAGTTACAGAGAGGAACGTGTACTTATTTTAGCAACAAAGAGCAACTCATGTGCACTAGTCATCGAGTGGTCGTTACGTTCTAGGGGTTCATTTGTGTTCTTAAGGGTTTCTTTAGAAACTTGTAACAGGAAATTGTTTTGTGTTTTGTGTAGGTTTTTTTTTCCTTTTTGGCATTTTATTTTTAAGACTCACCTCCTTCTGGTTATCATTTTCCTGAGAACTGATACTCTCATATTAAAGTAGCGCTCCCACAGCCTGAGCGTGCAGGGGACGTTAGGGCAAACTCCCTTCAGTGCTTGCCATCCGAAACCCTCACCCATATCCAAGTCTCTCCTGCATCCTACGGCAGGTTTCCTTTGTGTAAAGCCATCTACTGATGTGTGGAGAGGCAGAACATAGGAAATTAGAGACAGAGATAATAAAAATAAATTTAAAAGTTGGGACTCACAAATATAGCATCCAAAGTGCTGTGCAGTAGAATAACAGGTTTTGCGTTTGTAATCTGACTACTTGATGAAGCTTGTTGGTGACCCCAGATCAACCCCTTGACTCTTCCGTGGTAGTCCTGGGTAGCGCAGAGCAGCAGAGGAGAGTGAGTCCCTCAACGCTGCCACCCAGAGGAGGCCGAGGGAGAAAGCGCTCTGCCTGCTGGTCTCAGCTCTCATACTGTAGACGAGGGCGTTCTTTCCGTGGTCTAACTAGTGCCAGGTATGTTGCACTTTTTTTCTTCTTGTTGGAGATTTTACTTTTTAAAATGGCTCCGAATATAGTGCTGATGGGTGGTGCTACATGTGTACGGAGGCTGTGAGATCGTGTGTGTCGGACAGTCTTCATCCAAACATGAGTGACTGTGCTGCTGGCTATGCGTTTAAAGTTAATGAATCAACCATGTGTGTTAAATAAAATGTCCTTAAACACATATCAAGGTCCTGTTTTGCTCCATGGATGAACTGTCACCAGAATCGCAGGATTCTGACCCTGCATTTCCCTGAGGATCAACGATTGAGCATTTTGTAATTCAGTGTGTGGTGACTTCCCATAACATGACTACCACTAGTAATGAGAAATTTAAACAGCATATTTCATGGTTTGGAGTATTTGTGTTTTAAAAACTGGGCCTTTAAATCAAAATTTAATCAATGATTTATGATTTGAATATACTACACTCTTTTATGAAATAACCGGTAAAAAGTTTTGCAAACAAAATATTCCCTTGAAGTGCTTCACATCTGTTTCAAGTTTTCACCCTCCAAGTTTGCTTAAGGCATAGTAGATGTGTGTGAACTGCACTGGCCTGGTCTGGGGAAACTTTAAATATAGGCTTCAGACCATCTTTGCCTGTAGGATTCCAAAATACAGGCAGAGAAAGACCCTCCCGCGTTACATGAACCCCCCTCCCGAGATGTCAGTGGTGGTTACTTTCAGTTCCAGCCTTCCTTGACCATCATTTTCAGAAAAAGTCTTCAAAGCAGCATGATGGATTGGAGGTACAAGTAGAACTAGCTCTGCCATGAATCCTGGCAAACCTGGGTGAGGGCTGGCCACAAGGGCCAAGCTTAAGAGGAAAAGATTAGGCCCTAGAAGTTGTTTATGCAGCCACCAAGCTCAGGAAGTGAGGGATTCGGTGCAAAGCCCACAAAGGATCGGCTGGTAGATGACACTGTAGGGGGGTTTACAAGGTCCACATCTAAGGCAGAGTGTCAGTCAGGGCTCTCCAGAGAAACAGAACCAACAAGAGGGATGGATAGGCAGATGGAGGGAAGGATAGATAGAGATTTATTATGAGGAGTTGGCTCATGCAATTATGGAGCCTTAAAAGTCCTACAATCTGCCATCTGCAAGCTGGAATCATAGTAAACTTGTGGTATAGTTCCAAGGCCTGAGAACTGGAGGGACTTTGCTGAGGTTTCAGCAAAGGTTTCAGTCTGAGTCTGAAGGCCTGAGAACCAGGATAGATAGAGATTTATTATGAGGAGTTGGCTCATGCAATTATGGAGCCTTAAAAGTCCTACAATCTGCCATCTGCAAGCTGGAATCATAGTAAACTTGTGGTATAGTTCCAAGGCCTGAGAACTGGAGGGACTTTGCTGAGGTTTCAGCAAAGGTTTCAGTCTGAGTCTGAAGGCCTGAGAACCAGGAGTGCTGAGGGCAGGAGTGGCCAGTGGCAGAGAAATAGCAACAGACAGAGAGGTGAACATTTCCTGCCTTTCTGGTCTATTCCAGCCCTCAGTGGGTTCGCGAGGCCCACCCACACTGAGGAGGCCCTCCATTTACTTAGTCCTCCAACTGTAATGCTGATCTCTTCCAGAAACACCCTCACACACCCCCAGAAATGTTTAACCAGGTATCTGGGCATCCCATGATCCAGGCAAGCTGACACATGAAATTAATCATCATGGGCAATGAACAGTGGAGCAGCCTAGGTCCTAGGTAAGGATCTACGTCCTTGAGAATCAAGCATCATCCAGGTTCTTCCTCTGGCGAGGACTCTGGGATGTTCCCATAAAGGATCTGGGCCTATTGACGTTAAAGTCAAGTCCAAATTCAAACTCAGCTTCTGTGCAACTACAGATCACCCTGCATGTTCTGCTGCATGCTAGAATTCTCAGTGACCAGCGGGCAAGGAAGACACACAGCAGTGCCTGCCATCCCAGGAAGACACACAGCAGTGCCTGCCATCCCAGGACAGCCCTCACTACATGGAAGCACAAAACAGCAGGACAATAGAGTCCTGCAAGGTAGGGTTCTCCTGCAGGGAACCCTGGACAAAACCCTGGCACAAAGTGGTGTTTCCATACAAAAATGCCATCTTTTAGGGTCCATCTCATAGCATAATCACTGGTTGTATAAGGAAATGAGATCATGGAATATCTACCTCCATCTTCAAAATTTATTCTTCTAATTTATTTAATAATTCTAAACTAAATGTTTTATTCCTAATCAGAATTACTTTCACATTAAAAAAACCCTCTGATAAACAATTAAGATGAACATGAGAATTATTTATGTTTAAAGAGGACATCTAGCAAGTTACCCCCTGGGAATGCAGTAACCACAGGCATTCAGGGCATGCTGGTGTGGGGAGCAAGGTGGGCACATGTCCCAATGACTCAGGGATTTCTTGGCATAGAAAATGATAGATTTTACTTTAAAGGATTTTGACAGTCCCTAAAGGGTGCTAAGCAGTCAAGAAATTTGTAAATTTGACCTTTTCTTTCAGAATTACTATACATCATAAAATGGCAAAGCTAGGGCAAAATAGTGTGTGTTAAGGTTAATGATTAGAAAATAAAAGTGTTAGCAGTGGAGCAAGTTGACATATAGAATATTATAGAAACAGTTGATTAAAACCGATATAAAAACAATAACTTTTAGAGCAGCCTTGAGGGAACTGGGACCTAAATTTACTTTTTTCGGTGAACAATTTAATTCTCTCTTTGATGCAAACAAACATCAAGGCAAAATTTGAACACACAGTGAACACACTTTAGGGATTGCCAGGAGAGTCTGAATTGGATAGAAGGGATAAGGGAGTGCTATATTAAATTTTTCTTTGACTGAGAACAGATTATCTTCATAGTCTTTGCACTCAAAGAAATAAAATTGGAAGGTAATAAGCTTCCAGTTTCCCTTGGTGATCTCCGCCGGCTCACAGACTAGCCTCTGAATGAACTGGCAATCATATGTAGAATTGTTTTCCGGGAAGCAGAAGTTGAAACTTCCATCCTTCCTTCCGTGACACTGTCCAGAACACCGTGGCGCTTTGGGCCACACAAGAGCAGCCACTCTCTGTTAGAATGTCCTTGCTACAGAACTTGGCAGGCCAGAGACAAGGATCCTCAGCCATGTCAGACCTTAATTTAAATAGCCACAAAAGGGTAGACTGTGTTCATCCTCTTCTTCATCACCTCAGTTCACTGACAGAAATGTAAATTCCTCGAGTGTAGGTGTGTCTGGCTCATTACAGTTGGGTTTGCAGCACCTAGGATGGTACCTGGCCACAGCAGGTACCTCACAAAAGCTTGCCGAAAGACAAGTACTCAAGACAAAAGCCAGATCAAGCCATGCTTTGGGTGGTGGTGAATTTAAAGTTCATAGATGAATGAAATTTATGTTTTTAAAATGTTACAGTCTTCTTGTCCAAAGGTCTTGATCAACTTAGAAGGTTTAGTCAGCCTTTTTGATGAAGCTCATTTCCAGGAATGTCTGAGCATGAGCACACAGGCTCTACCGTGTGTTTTGGGATCACCCGTGTATGTATTCCCCTCTGCTCCTCATTCCCCTCGGGGTCCCTTTCTGTGCTATCCTGGGGGAAAGAAGAACACCCCTAGTGCTACTTCCTCCAGAAAAGCCAAAAAGGCAGCTTTCCTGTGACAGACCCAGAGCTGGGGGTTGAAAAGCCTCAGCCGTTCACTGTGTGTCCACTGGGTTGTTCCCATCCACCATTTCCAGTCGGCTTTGTGTCTCCTTCATTTCAGATTCAGCCTGATTCACTGAAAAGCAAAGCAGCTCAAAGACCCCAATGAGGTAGAAGTGACAGGAAGGCTTGTTTGGGAGCAGAGAGTCGAATTACAGACTTGGGAAAACTTTTTTAAAGATTGAGGATGGGAGGAAATAAAATTCACCCTATGTGGATTGGAGATACAGAATAAAAAAGAAAAAGATGAAACTAAAGAGATGAAGAGGAACTTAAGGAACGTATATTATAGAACAATTTTTATTGCAATTTTACCTTTAACATTCCTGAAATTAATTAAAACAGAGTGTATTGCTACTGTGCCAAGATTTCCATTTGCAAGAACAGACATAAAGGGAGTCTGATGTTACATGTCATTAGACTCTAAAGACAAAAAAGTGTTTCACTGTATTTAAATAAAAAATCTCTTATTTTGTTTATTTTTTCTGCCCAAATAGCAATAGCAATCTTTGAGCAATAGCAGTATCCATTTCATTTCTGCTACCCAAACATGACTTCCTGATTGAATTCCATTCCATGTGACCTTTTTTCATTCTCTCTTGTAAACAGAGCATGGAGGGAGCTATCAGGAACCCTCTCTTCTGTCTTTAGTGAATTTACCTTGTCCTAGAGGAAATCGTTCCAGTAATTAATAAATAACCATAACTCCAAGATCAAACATGGTTCCTGTTGCAGCAGTGATAGGGGTGTGGAGAGGGAGCCCGCTAGGGGAGCTGAGAAAACCTCATGCAGGAGACACCGTGGTTTCCTCTGGACAGGGAGTCAGGGTTAAGTGCGTTTGAGGTCCAAGGAACACAACAGCAGAGACCTGAGGGAAGACATCCCAGGGCCCTCTCGAAATGCAGCTCGGCTAGAGTCCTCTTTGTTCGTAGGAATTAGTTTGACAGAAACTGGAAAATCTTGGCTATAGGCTCTGGGGACAGTTAATGCTAATGTAAGGAGCTTGAAATTTATTCCGTAGGTCATGGGAAGCCACTGGGTAGATTAGATCCATAATAAGAAAACTCAATAACATTTTTCACATGATTTATGCTTTTTAATATTTACTCAGTGTCAGCAAGGTGTGAAGATTTATAAAAGCATTATAGTGTATACATAATTCCTCCCCAAAGGGTTTACGTTTGCATCTGTGTAGATATGTAGGATGTAAACACAGGGGAAGGGGGGGGGGAAGGAATGAGAACAGAGGGATATTCTGTCTCATGCCGCCTACACCTTTGACTTCATCCATTGACGTTACATGGCAAGCTATTACCTGAATCCTGCAAAGTACAAAATCCTGCAAAGATCAAAAAACAGACATCTATAGCTAAAAGGTGGTATTGATAATTAAATGCCAATGATCTAAACTCCAAGAAATGTCAAAGCTGATCACCGACTTCCTATGCTCTCAAAGTTATTATTTTCGTATAGTTCCAGTTATACAAAATCCAGGACAGCAAACCATCTACCCACTCTTCACAGTAGATACTTCATCATTAGGGTTTTATTCCATTTATAACAGAAAGCAAGCCAAAATATTAGGGACCATAATTTGTGCAAATTTGAGTGTACAAATATTCATGACTTATTAGATTTCTGAAAAGCACTTAGCCAGTAGATCATTACTAATAAGGAACCAGTATCTACCAAGTTTTCAAACTGAGAGTGCTGACTACTTTTCTCAGCTATTCACCAGGAAGGACGCATGCCCCATGTGCACCTTCCTGGTTGTGACATGGAGGAAGTCATGTGATGGGTCTTGAGTTTCTTGCAAGGGTGCTGAGGTCATCTGGCATCCATACATGGGACACCTGTGGCTAATGAGAATCTGTACACTATCTGTGTGCAGTGCTGAGGTCATCTGGCATCCACACGTGGAATCTCTGTGGCTAATGAGAATCTGTACACTCGTCTGCGTGCAGTGCT
>NW_003852451.1:6344932-6360292 GCF_000181295.1 Otolemur garnettii
GGCTAATGAGAATCTGTACACTCGTCTGCGTGCAGTGCTGAGGTCATCTGGCATCCACATGTGGAACCTCTGTGGCTAATGAGAATCTGTACACTTGTCTGCGTGCAGTGCTGAGGTCATCTGGCATCCACATGTGGAACCTCTGTGGCTAATGAGAATCTGTACACTTGTATGTGTGCAGTGCTGAGGTCATCTGGCATCCATATGTGAGATGTCTGTGGGTAAAGAGAACCTGCACACTCCTCTGAGTGCAGATCCTTCCAGGCAGGGAGGAGGGAAGCCTGATGGAGTGCGACTGCCAGATGAAGTAAAAGAATTTGCCTAGCAAGAGTACCAGCAAACCCTACATGTTCTGATAGAAAAAAGTGAGTTTTTCAGTTGTTTCCAATAGACAATGAGATTGTTACCAATAGTCTTAAGAATAAACTGATTTCAATTTCCAAAGCCTTCTGATTCCTAACGAAGGAATTTTAACTCAATTGCTAATCAACTAAGCACAGATATAATATCAGTGATACATGGACCTTCTGTTGTGAAAAGAAATTCATTTCTCAGTTATTTAATGATGCTTTGAAATCTGTAAAGTACTGCACATGAATGGTTAGTATTTTCAAAAAACCATTTTCTATTACTTAAAATATAAACTTTATTGAAATAACTACGGTTTTATCATTGAAACTCACAATTGCCAAATTATCTCATTTCTTAAAGTGTTCTAAAGTTTTAGAAATCTATATGAGTATTTAAAATAGTGGTTAGTCTAGGTCATTATGATACAGATTTTCCAAATATTGGACAGTTTCCTCCAATAAGGTGATAACAGATTTTATTGGCACCAGAATAATGAGGTATTATACAAAACCTTACATCTAACATTGTGAATATATTTAAATCTTCTTCATTTTTATCATGTATCATAAATTTCTAAGCTAATTGGAAA
Organism: Otolemur garnettii; assembly: GCF_000181295.1. Taxonomy (NCBI): domain Eukaryota; kingdom Metazoa; phylum Chordata; class Mammalia; order Primates; family Galagidae; genus Otolemur; species Otolemur garnettii. Next base: position 6,345,873 of record NW_003852451.1, read on the forward strand.
GACAGACTGAGTATTGGTCATTGATTGATGAGCCACAATAAGTAGAGTTTCTCCTTAATGAATATTTTTTTGAAAAATATTTTCTCCAAGTAGATAGGATTTTTAAACATTATTAAACCAATTTCAAGAACCATCTAACATCTTATTTCTAAAAGGCAGGAGAACATTTTTGAATTATTTTGAGTATATGCTTTTTAAAATACTTTAGAATATGCTTGCATTTTTACATTTAAATATGGGTGCTCTGACACCAAGATTTAAAATCTAAATTTTCGGGTGGCACCTGTGGCTCAAAGGAGTAGGGAGCCGGTCCCATATGCCAGAGGTGGTGGGTTCAAACCCAGCCCCAGCCAAAAAAAAAAAAACCTAAATTCTTCCCTTTACCTTTTTATTTTTATGTAAGTAATTCAGTGATATGAAATAAATGAAGAATGTGTGTCCCCCTTTGCCACTTTTTTATTCCAGAGCCCTGTATTCCCCCCTTACATCATTGGAACTGTTGTCTAGCGGGGTTTTTGCCACTACTCTTTGTCCACACTGATCTGTCCACACCGCGGCTACACTACCTTTCTGTAATCGTCGAAAGCTGGGTCATGTTCACGGCAGTAAGTTGGCAATTCAAAGCTCCCTTTGTTAATTGTGGGAGTCCTGTCTCAGTGTTTTTCAACCTTCTTCATCTCACTGCACACTTGAACCTACAGTCAAACTTCTATGGCACACTTCAGTTATGTCGACTGAGAAAAGGTTAAAGAAAAAGAATATAATCTACTTACTGTGCCTTGAATTTCTTTCAAAAATAATTAACGATCTTTAAAAATTTTGAAGACACCTCTAAGATGGCAGCAGCACTTGGGTTGAAGATCACTGCCCTAGAGTATGGTCTCTGTGCACCCAAGAACGAGCCACGCCACCTGGTCCCATGTTGCCACCCCCAGGCCCCGTGCAGGTGCTTCAGATCTCAGAGGCTGCCCTGCCAATCACCCAGTCACCAAGGCCCAGGTGATGTCAGAGTCACCTGAGCCACTTGGAGATCCAGAGCCAAAGGGACACAGAAGAACAGAAAAATGGAAAGTTTCTCCCCTTTGTTTTTTCCTATTAGTGGTTTTTAGAGTTGGGCAGCACTTGGTGCTTGTTCCCAGGTGAGGCGGAAATCGCTTTCTCCCATGTTCACAGCCTGATCCACTTTTCCCAGAACCTAGACACTGGGGCAAGTGGGGCTGAGCTGTGGTCTGGAGGCTGTTCCTAGAAGCTCTAAGTGACCGACACTCTGCACAGTAGAGGTCTTTGCTGAGTCAGCTCCTTGGAAGCAGCCCTTCTGCATCCTGCCTTCCTCCTGGGCGCCCAGAGGATCCTGCACCACCACGCACGATGCCAGCCTCTGCTCGTGCTGCAGGAGTGCAGGGCACACAGGTGCCGCCGTGCCCCGCCCCTGACACAGGTGCCGACGCCATGCCCTGCTCCCACACACACAGGGGCCTCATGCTCCGCCCCCAAACCTGTTTCTGTCCTTGTTGCTTTCAGTGTAAAAGGAAAACGTGAGAACACCCACCACATGCCGGGCAGAAGATACTTTGCACCATACAGCTGTCGTTTCGGGAGACTCAACCTTGTTGAGGAGACAGCATGCTTCCCATTGCCTGTGGAGGTAGCTGAGATTCAAACAAAGTGCTCAGGATTTTCCTCGCGGCTTTGGGTCCATCCACACATCTAACCCTTTCCTGTGTCACACAGCTGTGGCCCTGTATGCCATGGCCACATTCTGCCCCTCTGGCTTCTTTTCTCTCCACCCCTCCTCCCACGATGCGTTCCCCTTCACTGTCCCACAAGCCAGGTGTTTTGGAGTGAGATTCTCAGAAACAAAACAAAACAAAAACCTGTTAATGTCATCTCTAAATGTCCTCCTGAACCCCGTGCCTGAGAACCCCTCTTCTTTCTCTACCCAGCTAGCTTTCACTGAGACGTCAAGGCCGGCTCCCTGCTGCCTTCCCCTGGGAGGCTTTGTCAGAGTTCTGGTTATGTTCAGAGGCATGGGCGTGTGTGTGTGTGTGTGTGTGTGTGTGTGTGTGTGTGTGTAGCCTGTGCGTCCTGTCATCACGATACATCCAAATGGCGATTTACATGTTTTGGTGGATACACATTTTAGATCACAGACTTAAGTGTGCAAGAAATGCAAATTTCTTTGGTCTCTTCAAATCAAATGAAATCTGACTCCTGGCTGGCCAAGAAATTCTGTCTCAGTCATTCCAGGCCTCTGCACCCCACCCCACCCCAGCATTTGGGAGGCTTCTGTGGAATCTGAAAGATCTCCAGATATTTTCATATTCTAAACCCACAAGTTCCGAGGTGGTCCACTCCACTGCTCCCATGCCATGCGGCGATGCACTGGGGGGCTCACACCATAGCCTTTCCTGGAATGTCACAACCCCTGAGCTGATACCAGGGCACAGAGACCTCTGCTGCTGTCTTCCCCTGAAGGGGTCCATCATCTTTATCCCAGCCTTCTCTTCTCTTCAAAGCCACTTGTCTCCCTCTCTCTCTCCTTCCCTCCAGGATTCCCAGGACAACCAGGGACTTGGGGCCTTGATGGGAGTAGGAGAGTTGTCCCTGGTCTCTAACCGGCAGCTTCTGCCCTCAACATCACAACAGAAACCTCCCCCGAGGCAGTGTGCAAAGAGCTTGGTGAACTTAAGGTGAACAAAACATGTCTCAGTACGTTGTCCTGCCACACATCTGCCACCCCCTCAGGCCTGTGAGCCCCCCAAAGCAGAGGCAGGTCCTCCCCACAGCTGTGTGGTTGGCCCAGGGCCATGCCTCATGCAGTTTGCCAGTGAGTGTCCAGTCGAGGAAAGCTTAAACACCACACAAGCCGCAGTCAGAACATGAAGCCAGGTCCCCTAGCATTGAACCACAATGCTGATAATGGCATATCTAATCTTAAAATCAGTGTGTAAATGAGCATTTTGAGAAATCAGATGCCATTTTGCATTTATTGCCACTTGTAATTATTGAATGTATTTCTTAATACTTTTGGAGACAGTCAGACTTTTTTGACTTTTTAAGAGTTGTAGTTGTAAAAAAGGTAAAAAAAAAAAAACTTGATGATTCAGAACTTATTTACCTTTATCCCATTTTTCAGTAATCATGAGAAGAAACTCTAATTAGTTCAGTTCTTTTTCCATGTTGTGACTTTTTGCAGTTTTATTAAAATATTCATTTTAATTTTATCCATTTCTATAAGGAAGCTGCTTGGTTTGGTTTGGTTTGGTTTTTAGCAAGGGAAAAAAAATCATTTCACAATGTTTTTCAGAGGCTAAGCAGGGTTTGCCAGAAACCTGCAGTCAAACAAAGGCAGCCTGGCTCCTGCCCTCTGGGGTGGAAATGCCCCTCCACAGAGGTGACTCTCCTCTGCACTCCATTCTGATGGCAGCTGAGAGTATAAATTAGCACATGCCACTTCAGTCCTCAGCGTAGCATCCAGCAGCACGCTCAGTGCATTAATCAGACAGTCACCTTCCTCCGTCAGCGAAGGGCACTCCACATGTAGGCAGCTGCTCAAATGGACAGTGCAGGACAGCCATGGAATGGGGCCACTGGCAGGATGTCACTGCCACACGCTGCCTGGCACCACAAGGATTTACAATTGCTTTGGATAATGGTCCATATGGAGATATTTATTTGTTTATTAAAGCGTGTTAACCTAGCTAGCAACTGGAAAATGGAACTGTTCAGCAGATATATTTCCTGTAGTTTACTGAGTCAGCCTAATTCATCACAAATACCGAGTGCTCTAATTAAAGAGAAGGGGGAAGGTTCTCTCACATCCTTTATGACTTGTCAGTGCCCTTCCATCTCTTAATCAAAAGGTTATTTAGAACAGCGCCATGTATTCCTAGTAACCTTCCCCGGCAACAAGACCAGTTATACTGGCATTATTGTGCTTACCAGTATGCTCATTTTAAACTGAAAACATAGAAAAAATATCCTGTTTCCAGAAAGAAAAAGCAATTATCCTAAACTTGCTTCCCCATTTTTCTGGTGTTTTATACCGTCTAGAGTTCTCTAGATTGGTGTTGAAAAAAAGACTTGAAATTCTAGCTTGCCAAGAAAGAGCCCAGGTAGGAAACACTCCCAAGCATGGGGGTCCTCCTGTAGGGAGCTCAGGGGTGAGAGCTAAGCAATCTCGCACTTCCAGCCCAGGTTGGCCTTTCTGCAGAGGGCCCTCCGGGGATTTCCTTCAGGCCTGTCTTGCAGGTATCTTTAGCAGCCCTGGGCGACAAGTCTCACGGGGATGTATTGGCTTGGAAACAATAAAACACCATGTCTCTGCAGTAGTTGTCCTACAGACCTGGAAGCTACTGGTGATTTAGAATCACACCTCCCAGGCCCAGGGCCTGCTGATGCTTCTGCAGTCTCTGTCCTCTGTTCAAGCTAGAAATGGGTGAAGGGTAACTACTTGCCTGCGTGCCACTGTGGACTCTCTCATCTGGGCTATGCCAGCATACGTAATACATTTATATTTTATGTTCAGAGTCATGGGTAAGAGAGAGTGTGTGTGTGTGTGTCCTTCCTGCCCTCGGGTAGCTCACTGATTCACACCACAGAAGCTCCTACCCACAGTCCCAGTAAGCAAGGCGTCACGAAGTAGAGGGGTATCTCCTTTGTTCAGCTCTTGCCAAGCTTGAAAAAAAAATTTAAATAAAAGCAGGCACCAAAATCAGAGTAAAATTTTTAAAAAGTTCTTAGATAAATGCCTTGAAGAATATACAGTCCACATTTATAACCACGGGCATGTTAATATCTCTAATAACTTTGACTACACACTTACTGATTTTGTGCTAAGAGCTTTATAGTTGTGATCTCATTTCATGTTTACGACCACTTCATTACTACAGATATTGTAATTGTCCCCATTTTATAGATGAGAACACTGAGCCGCAGAGAAAACAAGGCATTTTCCGACTTCTCACACAGCTGATAGTGCTAAAGCCAGCATCAGAACCTGGATCTGCCTCCAAAGCCTATGTGTTCTCCTGAGAAATTATTTCTGTTTCCTAACTTTCTTGTGGGTCTGTGAGTTACCCAGAAAAAATGTGATTTAGACCGTTATTAATTACAAAACCCCAGAAAGATAAACATGTCTACATGTCTTTTATTTTTGACTCTTAAAGAGACTTTTAAAAATAAATGCAACGCTTTTCAAAATAGCGCTTTTCCACTTTTGCCATTTAAAGCAAGTAATTGAGTTTCATTATAAGGACAAGATCAGTGGACAATCTTAAAGGCAGCATCCTCGACTCTTACACGAAGAGCCAACGTTCCTGGTACCACTTCTTAAAGTACTTTCTGCCCAATTCACTTCACTACAATTAGAAATTCGGGTCCCCTAGTAGCTTGTTTCACCTGTATAAAATATTATTCTTGTTTGGTGATGACTTGGGAGTTTCAACAGATGAAAAATTTTTATTTTTATTTTTTAGGAACAGCTCATCCAGTCAAGTTGGCCTGGTATCAGGGAAGCCCGAGATTCCATAATAACTTTACTTTCTCCACTTATGTGTCCGAAGTTGATGCTTGCCATTGAGAAATTTCTAAATTTCAACCTTAAGATCATCAACGCTATGTTCAAATTTGAGAATACTTTTTCAGTGTACTTTCTGGTATCAATAATAGAAGTTACCATCTGCTGGTGCCATCTCAGTGGCATGCCCCAGCAATCCTAGCTTCACGCGACCTTTACAGAAAAGGAAACCACGGCTAGGAGTGGTGTGTCCTGAGCTACACCACAATGGTGGGAGAACCCAACACTGATCAGAACTCATCCGATTCTGTAGGCCTATTTGTTCTCCATGGTGTCACGTGATACCATGTGAGGCTTCACAAGCATATACTGATTTGGGAGATAATTGTATCTTTCTGAATACTACTTCTTTTGCCCCTGAAATCCTCCCCAAACATTTCTCCAAGGCTGAAACTTCATTGAAGAGAGCTATTCTCTCTTTTCTAATCAGTCCTGCTTTCCCAGATCAGAATCCATTGTGTCACCCAGTTTCCTATATAACCAAACACAAATTGTTCTAATATGTTCACATCTTTTTATCCAGGTGAAAACGCCCTAATATGGAGTATTTGTGACTTGCAAAATTACAAGAATTGATGCAAAATAAAGCACAGGCACAAAAACAAATATATATTCATTAAGGGCTGTTTGTAATTATAATGAGCTGAGTGGTTTTGCACACTCTGCTTGAACGTGATAAAGGACTTCAGATTACTTTAGCATCATTTCAGACAAAGGTACTTACAACACTAATTACACCACCAAGGAGCTTTTCTTTCTCATCCCCGTCCTCTGACAGAGCCCTTTTTTTTTTCTTTTCTTCCTAGAATGTTCTTCTCTGCTTGCATCTCCCTTCAGAGTTCTATCTGCAAGTCTTATGGCAGCACCCTAAGTGAAACCAGATACTACTAAGACCTCAAAATGGGCCAGCCTTTGTCCAGGCCCACCACTCGATGGCTGGCTAACTTGTCCTGCAAAGAGCCAAGTAGTAAATGTTTTGGGCTTTGTGGGCCAGATAGTCTTGGTTGTCCCTACTCAACCTGGACGACCCACAAGTGAGTGAGTGAGGCTGCTGAGTTCCAGTGAGATTTTATCTGTGGGCACTGATGTGTGAATTTCATATTAATTTCACTGGTCATGAAATAGTATTCTTTTAATTTTCTTTTCTAAACCATTTTAAAAAGCAAAGACCATTCTTAGCCCAGGGCCAGTTTTCTGACCTCTGCACTAAGGCCTTTTAACTGGTCCTGGAAACACCCAGTGGGCTCTTAAGAACTGCTAGGGGACCTCTTCTTTTTTATGGTGAATCACTGATCTGTTGAACTCTAGCTTATATGCAAATCAATGTCGTGGAGGTCCCTGATTTAAAGGAAAACTCCTTGTTGGAGAGATACTATTTGATACCCCTGTACTGTACTTCTGTTGGGTGACCAGGTAGAAACCCAGGCCAGCAGCTCTTCTTCCCAGCCTGCAGTTTCTAGGGGCAGAGTGCGCCCAGGCCCTGCAGCCTCAGAAGATCCTGTAGGCCAAGAGAGGACCTGAATTGTTCTGGAATTGCAGTCACTGCCAAGTACTGCCCATTTAGGTCTCAGAATGCTTCTCAGAGGTCACATAATTCAAGAAACTGTGAGGAGAGCATAATTCAAGACTTAAGCAGAGCTCCTGCTAAATGTTGTTGTGCCCTGAAGCAACATCACAGGAACACTGCAAACACTATTTACATTTCAAATGTATTTTCAAATTTACTTTTATGGCTACTCTCCTAGGGGTTTTATTACACCTAAAGCACAATCTTCACAAAAGGGCTTCCTCAGGAACTGTAAAATATTTTACGTCTTTATTTCTAAAAAGTCCTTTGTAATTCCTTGAGGACATTCCTGTGGGGAGTAAAGAATACAGGTCACCAGCAAAGGAAGAAGTAAGTGGAATAGTAGGATGTGTGGGTTGGGAAATACAATGAGAAGAAAAAGACAGAAGGGCGCAGTAAGCAGCGAGAGAGCATGCAGTGGGGCGACAGGAGATGACGAAGATTAATTCCTGCAGCTCAGCACCCCTGCCCGTGAACTCAGACGCCTCCACACCAGAAGCAAATTGTAGCATCATGGTTGTCTTCGCTTTTTTATCAGAGGGTTATTAAATTGCACGTTTCCTAACATAGGTTATTTTACTATCTATAAATGCTGCCTTTTGTTATTATTTTAAAGTCTGCTTCTGTTGTTTCTTTGCAAGGTTATAAAAGCTCCTCCTGTGTTTCCATGGAGACCACACCAGGGCCTTGTCCTGGGCACTCCCACAGGATACCTCCTACGGCTGCAGTCAGCCCGTGACCTTCAGCTGTCACAGCTAAGGAAGGGTCTGCTGTATGTTTCCACTGAGCTTGTAGGCCACAGCTATTTACATCCAAATACTGAGGAGGCTGGGTTTCAATTTAATAAAACATTTATTGAGCGCCATCTGTATTCAGGCACTGTGCTGAATTCTGGGAATTAAAAGATAACTGAGACATGGCTTCTGTTGTTTAGGGGTGTATGAATCAAGGGGGGAAATGTCTGGAGAATGAAGCCAGACTGTGCATGTTTCAGATGGGACTGTCTTCCTCCACTGCAGGTGTGCGACACCCAGAGCTAATTAGTAGCAGACCCTGAGCAAAATATGGTGGCTGGCAAGGGCCTGCCCTGAGTGGCTCCCTGTGTCCTCCGGCCTCCTTCCCCAAACTCTATGTCATTCCAGGGACACTGGTCCTACAGGTAGTTGTGCCGAGGACCAACTCTTCCACTTTTATATCAACTTGGGACAGCAGAAGTAGCTTTGACTTTCAAAATACAGCTTTTATTTCATGAAACCTAAGATGTCGTGAATTTCTTTTTACATAGTCTCTGGAAAGGAAAAAATATCAATTATAATTATAAAATGCCATTAATTGCACGATACATTGTGATTTCAGGGATGTTAAAATGTGAAAAGAAGCGCATCTTAGAATGAATGAAGGTGGTCATTCTTCTGAGCGGTCCCTTGAACAGCCATCAATTGTAGTTAACCCAGTAGAAACTATAGCAGCAATAATGAGAATTCATTCAAGTGTAGTAATTTAAAATTTACAAAGCAATTTATTTATATTTGTTTATTTGAGGCAGTAGATAAATAAAAAATTGTAATATAACAAAGCCACCCTTTGCCAGTTCGCCCACCATGTTGACACTAAGTTGACACTAAGGTCTTCAGCTCATACTTGGGGACTTTTGGGTATTCCACGGCATCGTGGCTCCCCTTCAGCTCTAAGAACTCAGTACAAAGGCTCGGTCTTAGTACCCTTCTTCTTCTTTCCTTCCTCCTCTCAATCTGTTCTTCCTCCATGGGTGATCTCATCCTCTCTTCATTAATTTAAACACCATATGCTGATAATTACAAAGTTTATGCCTCCAGCCCTAACTTCACGCTTGAACTCCAAAATTGAACCTCAGGTTGACTCCCTGACTTCCCCATGTTCTCCTAATGGGCATCTCAACTCCATAATTCCAAACATGGATGCGTGACCTTTTCCACCTCAGCCTTCATCACCTCCCCCAAAGCTTCACCTCTCGGTCACGGGGACCCTTCTCTTTCTCTCACACCACACAGGCTGCCCATCAGCAAATCCTGCAGACAATTCCTTCAGAATGCTTTCCAGATACACAGCACCCAGCCTTGTCCAAGCCACCATCAGCTTTTGCTTGGATTCTTCAGCAGTTCCCAGCTGACCTCCTGACTCCTACCTCTGTGCTACTTCTCCTTCTGGTCTGGTCTTCCAATAGATGCCAGACTGGTCACTGCAGAATTAAGTCAATTAATGCTCCTCCTCTGCCCAAACTCCACTGGCGTCTCAGCTACCATGAAATAAGACAAAGCAGTTGAAACGGGCGTGAGGCCAATGTGATCTGGGCCCTGCTGGGTCACGGGCATCCTCTCAAGCCACTCTCTGAAGCCTCAAGGCTGCTTTCCCTGGGCTCTTGGGCTTCTGTTCCTTCTTTCAGGAATGCTTTCCCAGTTTCCTTAAGACTCACGCTCTTACTTCATTTAGGTGTCTGCTTAGAAGCGACTTTATCATGGGTGGTCTTTTCTGAGTTCTTGGAATCCCTTTCAGGGAATTCCCTACCCATTGTCACGAAGGGACAGCACTTATCACCAAAGACTTAGTTTGACTTCTTTACTTAGTTGTTCCCTACAATCTTCATCAGTTTCTGCCTCGCCTTCTTGAACAAAAGTGCTGTGGGGACAGAGACTGTCTGTGGTCACTGACTCTTGTCAGTGCCTGGGAGCATGCTCCCCAAGTGGACAGCACTCGAGACTCTACTTTGAATGAATTAGTAATTAAGGTTCTAAGACTGGGCTAGGTGTACGATTCATCAAGCCTATTGTATTTATAGTTGTGCAGGATCTAATCAGTGGTGATCTAGAGCCTTTTATGTAATTTTATGCCTGGTGGGCAGGAAATTTATTGAAATTATTTTAATTTTGGATGACACTAGAATACGCCAGAAACTCAAATGTTCTTGTAAAATAAATTGCTTATAGATTACTATAGGAAAGACCTTATTTCATTTTAGTATTTTAAATTTTTAGTTAATGTGCTATGACATCTTTAAGATTAATATTGGCATTCCATGGCATAGTTAAGGGAAAAGCTTGTTAATCACTAAGAAATAAATCTATACATTACTTATAGTGCCTGAAATTTTGTTTAAACATTTACATGGATATGAGTTATTTATTTTCTAGCATTCGAATATTTAAAATGGGCATATGGCTAATTAACTGTGGTGAGGGTCCAGGTCTTTTTCTATCAGAATTTAATACAATTCATGTATTTGGCAGTCCAATGTTGGCTGCATCTCCTTGTCCTTTGTCAGAAAACAAACTGTGCTGCCTAGACTTTAGGGCCGTCCACTGTTACTCATACAGCCTGCAGGGTGAATGATTAATGTGGTTGATTTGTCTTCAAGAGTTCACCAAGAAAGTTGAACTCAGCTTAGTACAACATGTCATAACTGCTTAAACAAAATAATCACGTGGACCACACCAAGCAAAAGGGAACTTTTTTTTGAGACAGAGCCGCCCTGGGTAGAGAGCTATGGTGTCATCATAGCTCACAGCAACCTCAAACTCTTGAGCTCAAGAGATCCTCTTATCTTAGCCTCTAAGTAGGTGGGACTGTAGGCACCCACCACAATGTCCGGCTAGTATTTCTATTTTAAGTAGAGATGGGGGTCTTGATTTTGCTCAGGCTGGTCTTCAACCCCTGAGCTCAGGAAATCCACCCTCCTTAGCCTCCCAGAGTGCTAGGATTACAGGTGTGAGCCACCGTGCCCAGCTGCAAATGTTAACTTTTTAAGAGTTCATGAGACTTCACCACAGTTTCCGGAACCCTGAGTTACCACTATGGAGTAACAGGTCTTTATATTAAAGTTTTACTAAAATCTGACCAAGACTAGGATTGATTCTAAAGTAAAACCTTTGAAGATAATGCAAACAGAGGCCAATACAAGTGAGAGCCTGGGTAATACCACTAACTATGAATGACCACAACGGTGCTTATTCTGGTCAATATTACATTTCGTCTTTTCAATTCATTACTGCAGCCTCCAAAAGAAAAAGAAAATGACACATCAAAACTGTGATTCCTGCTGTAGTCTCTGAAGAACGACGCCTCCTCAGGCTTTGCTCTTTCTGCCATTCTTCACTGTTGCTGGGTGGCAGCTCACGTCTCCCGTCCAGCTTACTAAAATTAAAGCGGAGGTGGGGGGCACTGTAGTAGCCAGTCCGTCGTGTTGTGGAATATTGAAAAGGTCACGTCCATGCAGACTTGCTCTTGATTTATTGAATATGAAGCATTAAAATGTTGAATGCCAGACTCACACGAAACTCTTACAACACAGATGTGTGTTCTTAAAAATGCGAGTGCAGCAGGGTCCTGTGGGCCTGAGATCCTGCTTCAAAGTGAGGATTCGGAGCCTCTGCTCCCCATTGATGGATCTTCCTGGGCGTGGGCAGCTGCTGCAGCTAGACTGGTGAGCTCAGCCTTGGTGCCAGCACTTCAAAGGGAGAGCTCTGCTGCTCATCTTAGAGATGTACTGAGCACTGGGCAGCATTTCTTGGTTAATTATGTTTCTGAGTAAGACAGGAGCCCTTCCCCCATGCAGTTACCCCATCCATAACCAGGCATAGAGAAGCCTGCACATGCTTCTTGCTCACAGGATTATATTTTAGATTAGTGCTGCCGGAAGCCAAGTGGCATTATTTTGGGGGTACTTTAGAGAAAAGAAAAACCAACAGAAAAGTAAATGACATCACTTCTGATTACGAGCTGAATTGTGTCCCCCTAAAACAGTGGTTTTCAACCTGTAGGTCATGACCCACAGGAACTGTATTAAAGGGCTGTGGCATTGGGAAGGTTGAGAACCACTGCCCTAAAAGATATGTGAAGCATGAATTCCTGATACCTGTGAATGGGACTTTATTTGGCAATGGACTTCACAGGTGTAATCAGGTTAAGATACCGTTGGGCTGGATTAGACTGGGCCAAAATTGAGTCTGACGAGTGTCTTTATAAGAAGAGAGGAGATGCAGAGATGCAGAGGACTGTCACATGCACAAAGGCGGAGATTAGAGTGAGGCGTCTACAAACCAAGGTCCCTAGCAGCCACTAGAAGCCAGGACAGAGGCAGGGGACAAATTCAGCCTGACAACCTCCAGAAGGAAGCAGCTCCACCAACACCTGGAGTTTGGACTTTTGGCCTCCAGAACTGTGAAAGCATACAGCTCTGTGTCTTCAGCCACCCTGTTGACTGCAGCCCCAGGAAACTAATCCCTCCCTTATTTTGTTCTCCCCATGCTCCTTGAAGAACTGGTTTAAACATGCCTGCAAGGGGCCGGTGGGAGTGGTGGCTTGGGGACAGGAATGTACAACAGGAGGAGTGTGGGGCACGCACCTAACAGAGCACCTGGAAGTCCACTTGCTGGAAATTGACCTACTGTTGTTTGCTTCCCAACACTCAGGGCTTTAAAACATAAAGAAGATGGTGGAAGGTCAAAATTATGGAACACCCCAGCCACATCTCTTGTATCTCTTGGAGATTCAGTCATCTCTAGCTGGTGTTCACATGACACTTGATGCCAGATCTTGAGCAAGAGCATCTTGAAACTTGAGAGAGTCCCATTTCTCATACCTGTCTCAAGAAATGGCAGTGTGCTCAGGCCAAGAGCCAGTGCTGTGGGTGAGTGGCCTGGCCAGCAGGCTGGCACCTGGCACAGCTCTGTGACTTATGTCACCTACATAGCAAAATGGGTCTAATGGCAGTACTAAATCAGAGGGGTGTTGCCAGTGTTACATGAGTCAGGACCTGGAGGCTCCTCCAGCTGTAGTTAGCACCAGTGCCAGGCCCACAGTTAGCTGTTGTTCTGATGCTGCTGATGTAGAAGCATGGGCCAGCCCTTCACTTGCTCGGGGGGCTGGGAAGCTTTGCTGTCGGAGTGGAAGAACCATTTTTACAGGGAGGTTACTTACATATTGGACAGGTTGACCCTCAGAGAACAATCCTTAATAAATTTTGCTTCTATTGCAATGAAAATGGGAAGTTCATGACCCCAGCATTAATAAAAGTTTCATAGTGAAACCCAAGGAAGAGTCATCTTAGGAAGTGGTATTCTGGGCCCTGGCACTGATCTACTGGGAGAGGGGTGCCACCCAAGTTTGACTTGGTGTTCAAAGTGGCTGGAGAGAGTGGAGTAGACCCAGAACTGCAAGGATAGTAGGCAGAGAGGGTTACATGAAGCTCTAGCCCATTCCTGCTGCTAGAACAGAATGGCCATAAACTGCATACCTTATAGACAAAGCGTTTATTTCTCATGATTCTGGAAGCTGAAAAGTGTGAGATCAAGATGCCAGCAGATTCGGTGTCTGGTGAGGGCCCCTTGCCTGGATCCTAGATGGTGTCATTTCGCTATAACCTCCCATGGGGGAAAGGCAGATGGGCTCTCTGGGGGCCCCTTTCATAAGGATGCTCACCCCACTCATGACCTAGTCACCCACCTCTTAACACCACCACCATGGAGATTAGGTTTGAACATGGATTCTGGAGGGACCCAACATCCAGAGTCTGTGAGAGGAGCCCTAGTCACAGAGACCCCTGGAGTTGAAGGAAGGAAGGAGAATGGTGGTGAGGCAGCCAGCTGATCTCCAGTTAGAAGTCACTGTCACCACAAACTGATTATCAAAATTCCCGCTTAGGCCGACTGAGCTCTAGTTACTGTGCTACCAGCTTGTTAATTAATTAATATTGATCATGGTCTACCACATGCCAAGTATTTGTGAGAATAATGCATGTTTTCCTTATAGTAGAGACTATCATAAAAGAAACCATTCCAGTCCCCATTACAGTAAGTCCAAACTTACCTGTATTGGTGGAACCTATCCGTGTGCTTACAGAAGAAGTAATGGGGCTTAATCTTTTAGAGACCACTTTGCCTGTGTTGGCTGCCTCTCTCGGGGAAGCATGATTATCAGCATTGTAACATGCCCTCATGTGAAGACATGAAGGTCATAACATTGATTATCAGCACTGTAACGTGCCCTCACTTGAAGACACGAAGGCCATAGCATTGATTATCAGCATTGTAACGTGCCCTCACGTGAAGACACGACGGCCGTAGGACTGATTATCAGCACTGTCACGTGCCCTCACGTGAAGACGTGACAGCTGTAGGACTCCTTATCAGCATTGTAACATGCCCTCACATGAAGACACAACGGCCATAGGACTGATTATCAGCACTGTAACGTGCCCTCACGTGAAGACACGACGGCCGTAGGACTGATTATCAGCACTGT
>NW_003852451.1:6360757-6385274 GCF_000181295.1 Otolemur garnettii
ACGTGCCCTCACGTGAAGACACGACGGCCGTAGGACTGATTATCAGCACTGTAATGTGCCCTCGCGTGAAGACATGACAGCTGTAGGACTCCTTATCAGCATTGTAACATGCCCTCACATGAAGATGTGATGGCTATAGGATCCACAGATCAGTGTTTTCCATATTAATAGCTATGCTTTGTTCATTTCTGTTTACATTTTTAATAAGTAATGCTGCATTATATTTAAAAGCGTGTGATGGTGTTTTTATCCTCATTATGAAAGCTGTCATCAGTATCATGGAATTTTAGTTTTGGACAATGAGATTCAAAATGCCACTTGTACAAAAGTCTCTCTTTTTTTTTTATTAAAGGGGTTCTAGTGTTTATATTACACAGATATCACTTAAGTGTAACACTGAAGTCAGGGCTTTGGTGTAGTTGGCCAGAATAGTGTAAGGTCAGTTTTTATCCCACACCTACCCCTCCCCCGTCCTCTCCCCTCCCCCTTGCTAGACTATCCCTTTATATGGCTTTGCGCCCACGTGTGCCGTCTATTAGCTGCCACTTAACAGTGAGAACATACCGTGTTTGATTTTCCATTCCCAAGATACTTTACTTAGAATAATAGTCTCCACTTCCCTCCACATTGCTGCAAACCTGATTTCTTTAAAACAAAGGGAGTTATTTCTGGGCTAAAAGTCTTGATAGAAAGATAAAATCATATTGTTGCATTTTAGTAGGTGTCAGCACATAATACCGAAGATTTATTCACAGCTGAATGAGCAGGATTTATAGCTGTGAAATGCATGAGCCACTTAAGCTAATGAATTAGGTCAGAATAAATTAAGAAAACATGCATCAAATTCTAGAGAATTCCATAAATAACTTGTATTACACTAATCCATTCATTAACATAGGAAATAGTAGGTCCCCGTAACATTTATTAGAAAAGGCTAATGCTAATACTTAACACTCTTTGATTGCCTGAAATGTTACATAAATAAATCTTCTGGTTCTTCCTCTCTCTCTCTTTGGCTTTATATTATTATTGCTGTAATAGAAATTACCTGTAATTTTACTACCAGGATTTAATGCACTGTTAGCATTTTTGTGTCTGATATATTGTCTTTTTGCCTTCTAAAGTAAAAATTAAAACGTAACACTCATTTAGTCATCTATATAGTCAGCACTGGTTACTGGTCACCCATCCCAGACTGGGGACCAGGGACTGGGCTCTTGACCTCAAGAGCTTAGAGTCAGCTGTGAGTAGAGCCACCTCATAAACCCTCTACGGATGATGCTAACAAGACGTTCTGGTGGTCCAAGGAGAAAGCACCGGAGGAAGAGTGCCCTGTGGGAGACAGGAGGAGCAGGCAGGGGTTGGCACTGGCCACACAGACATGGCCAGGGGACATGGGCCCAGTCCCCGAGGCCAGAGTGCAGCTGCACATCAGCAAAGGACCAGCAGAAGGCTGGGCTGCAGTGTGAAGGGTCTTGGGGCCATACAAAGGACAGTGGCACTCACCCCATAGGCGCATGGCATCCAGTCTTATGACATGCTGACCAACTCTTGCTGATGAGAGTGTCTGCATGGCAGAGTGAGTTTAGCTTGTTCAAGCTGAAGCACAGAGCTCAGGCAGGCAAGCCAAGGGAGCTGTGAGGCCAGGCTTTCAGGGCTGTGTCTCTGTGGTTGTGCTCTCAAAATGACAGATTCTTTAGGACACAGGAAGCAGACACTGGCCATAGGGGCTGATTCATTGTCTTCATTCCCGTACAGTGTAGCTTGGAGTAAATCCCTGCTCTCTCACGGCACCTGTGGGTCTTCATTACTGCGGGGTCAGCTCCCTAGGCCTGCTGCAGTCCACCTTGGGGGCTGACAATGCGGGCGGTGCTAAGTCTCTGCAGCTGAGCCTGTCCCACAAAATCTCAGACCATTTCCGGGTATGCTGGGGAGCCCTGGGTCCTCCTCCCTGCTTTCTGAGGGGCAGAAACTACGGCCCTGTACTATCATCTGGTCAAATGACTGTACATCACTCAGGACAGTGAGGGGCAGAATATTATTTTTCCTTTTCATTAATAAAATACAAGAAATCTTAAGCAAATATAATTTCTGGGAAAATCAGATATTTCAAAGTAAACCTGGTAGTTTTACCTATAGTTTTTATGTGTTGCCATGGCTCAGATCTTTTCAGTATCTTACTTAAAATCCATAACTACAGGTAGACACACTCTGTTGTTCCCCAGGGATTGGGGGAGAGCTGCATGTGAGTGTTGGGGAGAGGTTTCTCTGAGTGTGTCCTAATAGGTGCTCTTCTGTACGCTTCAGGTTAGTGAAGGACAAAGTGCAAGAGGCCAGTGGGGCTGCCTGAGTGTGGGGAGGAAGCCCCCAGCTGGGATAGAATCAGCATACCGTGTTCTCAGGGGCACACGCTGCCCCCAGGAGCCAGAGCGAGGAGGCAGGCACAGACTCTGCTGGGCATGGGTGTGGGCTGGAGAGGACAGATGCCCAGCCAGGACAGCAAGTTGAGGGACACTTACAATGCTCTCTCGGTGGTGATGGTGACTTAAGGCTGCAGGGGAGTGAAGGGAAGGCCAAAGTCGCCCCTTCAGCTCAGTCAGCGTTTCCTGTGATGGATATTCACGTCAGACCCCGTTTGAAGAAGAGGCCTCCACACATTTTCTTACTGTAGCTGTTGGATTTAAACACCATTCCTGGAAGTCAAAATCTCCACTGTGACCTAAAAGGTTCAGTGGGTTAGTGGGGCCAAATTCCAGAAGACCTCGTGATGTGGAATGGGCAAGGCTGAGTGACACTGACAGTGGGAACCTGCAGAGGAGTAAAAGACAAGTGTTAACGACAGTACTGAGACATCTTACAGGAATATCAGGTCTGATTTGGGGGCTGCGGGGGTGGGCTATTATCTCAGTTGTCCATGTGGGAATGCCAGTTAGGAAATAGCCATGAAAACACAAGGAAATCAACAGGTGAATCTTTCCTCTTGAAGAGCTGCTGAGTGTTTGGTGGACACGTTGAGTTCTTCCTTCTGGGTCAGCTCAGTTCTCTGTGCTGCCCACACATGGGGGGTGACCTTTTTAAGCTTTTCAGCAGAGAACTGATGTGAGCCACATCCCAGACTTAGCAACACCATGCTGAAATGTGAAGTGCAGCGTTTAAATATTCTCATTCTTTAGCAAATATGTAAAAATGTTATTTAGTTTCTTTGCCAGCATAATTTAACTTAAACCCTTTTTGAGTTTATGGGTTTTGAAGTCGGTTGTTATTTTTAATAAAATAAGCTGAAACAAATTTCTACCAGTTCTTTTATGGTTAGTTTTGTTTTAAATTAACTTTTTTGTCTCAAAACCCAAATTGAACATTTTCTCAGTATTTGGAAAACATCCGGCTGCCAGTTTAAAGCAAGCCAGTTTACACAGGCTTTGACGTACATAGAGCTGTCATGAATGACTTTGTTTAACTCAGTAGCCAGTCACAGCTGGATATTCTACTCCAGGATTTTTTCCTCATCTGGCTTTAGTGTTAGGCTGTATTTTTAAAGATACCAATTCTAGGAAATTTTCATAGCTGTAAATAAAATGGCTATTACTTGAACAGATATGCTGTCCTCAGGCGACAGCCTGTCCATTAGGAAAGCCTGGTTCTGGCCATTGAAACAAGTCAAACATTCTTGACTTTACAGGCCATTTCTCTGCCTCTTTGCGCTAACAGTTAGACCCTCTATTTCTTTTCTTCTGCTTGTTTCCACCTGAGCAGTGTAAACCATGGGAAGCAGCTATGTCTCTGCTTTTCTCTGAAGATGCATGTGTGCCAGAGTTCCTGATAGAGTCCTCGCAGCTGGGCATCTGGGGCTGCTTTGCACATCCCACCCTACCAGGCACCCAGGTCACTCCAGCAGCTCCACAAGCTCCTGCCTCCTCATGCCCTGGAGAAGTTCTCCTTCCAGGGGTGACACCCCAGACATAGACTGGAATTTATAACTAGGAGCAGTTCAGAGACAAGACTGGGTGGAAGGGGCCCCACTGAGAGGCTGCCTGGCGCTACATTCCCTTCCGTGTGAGATTGGTCTGGGGCCAGCTTGGGGCAGAGGGTGCTGAAGGACTTTGCTGGAGGGCTTCTCCCACCCAAGCCGCTCCCCCTACTCCCAGACAGAGACCAAGCTCTTCTGTGTCAGCTGTTTCTCAAGGTCCGCGACCTCCCCTCTCACCACAGGGCTGGCCTTTGGGAGCTTCAAGTCTCCCAGGAAAGGGGAGGGTAGGGAAATAATGGAGGAAGAAGGAGTTTAACTTAGGCTAAATGTTGTAGAATATCATTATTTAAAACCATCCATAAAATGAAGTCTTTGCATTTTCATGAAAAGTGTAAGTTTCTTAATGCATTACCCCTACAGTAAGATAAGGTGTAATATTTCTGGCTGACTCGTTTGGAGACAGAATTTGCCTGACCTGAAATCTTGATGGTAAAACCTGATGTGAACTGAAGAGAAGCTGCTTATACACTTGGTTTATCCCACTAGATATGAATATTCATACGTTGCACTGCAGATATAGCACTGTGTTTGACCAGACCCTGCTGTGGGTATTACATAACATATGGCAGGTATTCCCTAAAATCTGGGAAAACTCTGAAACCTAGGATGTCCAGTATGGGCTATGAACCTGCATTCACGTGCCCATTTTACAGAAGAGGAATCAAAGGCACACGGTGGTTAGAGAGAGTCAAAGTCTGGCAGTGAAGCCAGGGTCTAACTCCCAGAAGTCTGGTGGCAGCTGCAGTCGCACCCTGTTGTTGTGGAGCACTCACTGGGGGTCCCCACACATTCAAGGCAAATAAGTGAATGAGTATACCACCCCCACCCCTAGGGGGGTGTACAGTACAGGTTACCTTCCTCACTGTGGAAACTACCAGAATGAACTAGTTGGCCAAGGAGCACTCTCCCACTACTCAATGGATGAGGTAACAATCTGCTCTCAGGGAGAAAGGGAGCTCCATCAGATTCCATTTCATTGCAAAGCAACACACTTTCTGGAGAACTTTTACTACCAGCATGTTACTATTCCCATCTCTTCACTCACTGAAGGATTTATTTTTTTGCCATTTTCAACTTTCCCTGTATGCAGGTCTTTCATTATGCCTTTATATAGAAATATAATGTGTATTTCTAAGAAAACCATTTACTTGTTTATTCAATACTCTGTCAGACGCTATTGAAGAGGCTGAGGATGTGGCCATCCACAAGGCAGCATCGCTGCCCTTACAGAGCCTGTATGTTGGCAGTCAGAATGGACAAGAAGTTAACAAAGAAGTAATACCCTTCCACCTAGAAAAACACAGCATGCTCTTGGTTTGGCAGAATCAGCATTGTTAAAAAATCTATTCTGCCCAAAGTGACTTATGCATTCAATGCAATCCCCATCAAAACACCAACATCATATTTTGCAGATCAAGAAAAAATGATTCTATACTTCATCTGGAACCAGAAAAGAACCTGAATAGCCAAATCAAGCTTAAGCAAAAGAACAAATCTGAAGGCATCTCTTTACCAGACTTTAAACTATACTTCAAGACTATAGTAACCAAGATAGCATAGTAGTGGCACAAAAAGAAAGACCAGAGCAGAGAACCCAAAATAAATTCATCCACACTTGCCATTCAAGCTCTGACAAACCAGATAGCAATGTACACTGGGGAAAAGAATCCCGATTCAATAAATGATTCTGGGACAATAGGATAGCCCCTAGTAGAAAAGGAAAACAGTGTCCATGTCTCTCACCATTCACTAAAATTAATTTAAGATGGATAACAGATTTAAATCTAAGACATTTAACCATAAAAAAATCTAGAAGAAAATGTTGGAAAAACTCTTTTAAATATCAGCCTAGGCAAAGAATTTATGAAGAAAACCCCAAAGGCAATCATAACAACAACAAAAATAAACAAATGGGACTGGATTTATCCCTATTTGTTTAGCCTAAATTAAAGGCTCTATATAGCCAAGAAAATGAACAGAGCAAAAAGCCTGTAGATTGGGAGAGAATATTTGCATGTCATATATCCAATAAAGGCCTAATAACCAGAATCTACAAAGAACCCAAGCCAATCAGCAATAAAAAAAAAAAAAAAATCAAGCAACCCCATTAAAACATGGGCAAAAGACAGGAACAGGAATTTTTCAAAGGACAATAGATTAAAGGCCCACAAACATGTTAAAAACTATTCAGAGTCTCTAATCATCAGGGAAATGCAAATCAAAACCACAATGACACAGCACCTGACTCCAGTGAGAATGGCTTTTATTAAAAAGTCCCAAAACAACAAATGCTTACATGTGACCTGGGGAAAAGAACAGAGGCAAAGATGACACCAGGAATGGAGTTGGAGTCACTGGAAGACTGGGGTTCCATTTCATGAGATGGGGCCTGTGGGAGGAACAGGTTTGTGGTAAAAATCACTATTTTGCAATTCAGCATCCAGGCAGAAAGGTGGGGAAAGCAGCCAGGCATTACAAGATGTTCAAACCACATGCGGAACTGAGCAGTTGGTCTAGAGGAAGAAGAGTGTGTGAGCTCAGGACAGTCCAAGGCTGGTGGCCCCAGGCATCGCTCCTAGACCTCTCAGCCTATCTTTTCTCTTCTTTCCATAGCCAAGCTCCTTCCTAAGGAAAGGCCCATTCCCATCTCCCTGTCAACTCTCTACTGTCTCCTTGATAATCTTCAGCCACTTGTCTTTGATCTTCACAGAAATCACCTCTTAGGTTTTATCCCATCACCTCTTTTCCTTATGAAATGGATTTGTTTTAGAACTATCCCTGTCCTTTCAAGTTTCATAACCATGAGCACTCCCATCCCTTACTATACCTAAGTTATTGAAATCGCCTCTTTATTCTCTGGATCTTCCACTTTGACTACCTGGCCAATCTGAGAACTGTGGCCCCATCAGGCTTCTCAACCCTGGCTCCGATTCTGGAGCTCCCCTGAAGCTCGGCAATGGCTGCTACTTGAATCAAGGCCAAATCACCTCATTCTGGCAGCACGATGCCCTCCATCCTTCTAATCAGCTGAGAGAACCTGTGAGGTCCGCATAGCAGTAGGCGTAGCTGCTGTTCTGGGGCCACAGCAGTTGCAATACTTTCTGAGACTGCACCATGTGCCAGGTCCTGCCAGGCAGGTCCATTGTCTCACTGAATGGTTGCAGGAGCTCGAAGGCACGTTCTCCTTACTAAGTCCTCCCTACCTGGAGTCTGGCTGTTTGCACTCAGTAACTGAATGGATGTGAGTAACATCGCCATCACAGATTTCCTTCCTCCGGTGAGAATTTGAGTAAAGTTGGGTAGTGAGCAGTCCTTTGGTCATTCCCTCCTTCTAGAGGAGGACACAGGGGCTTAGAGAAACCATTCACACCCGCCAAGGCCACACAGCCAGTAATAATGCAGCTGGGGTCTGACCACGGGCCCATCTGACTCAAGAGCCTCAGACTGTGCCCTGCAGGCCCCTATCCTACCTGCTCTTGTGCTAGGCTCCCTCCTGGTCACTCCAGAGACTGGGGATACCATCTCCCTTACCAGTGCCCTTCCCCAGTAAGAGTCCTATCCTGTCTACCCTCATACCTACCATTGTTCTATAGCCTCAGTAGCCAACTGGCCTTCTAGAAAGCACCATTCTTCCATCTTGTGACAACATAGACACACAGACAAATAGGACAGGCCACCACACCATCCCTCTACTCCCCCCAAACTGCTGAATTCTCCTTGATGCTGACTGCCTTAGAAACTCACAGTGAGCATCAGCCACCCTGAGCACCACACTCCCTGTCAGGGATGTAAGAGCTGGCTCTGAGTGTGTCTATAGTGGCTCGATGTCAATGCCACTTAGTGTCCCTGGACACTAAGATGTGAATGCATCCAGGGACTTCCAGCATTTATGGTATACCCCTGATGTTGAAAATTCATTATATATGATCCTATTCCCACCATAGGGGTCTAACGTTTGCCTCTTTGAAGAGACTTTTAATTTTTTCATGTCCCAACTGTGATGTGCGAGGCACTGAAAGGAAGTGATGCTGAAAGGAAGTGACACTGAAAGGAAGTGACATGCTTCTGTTGATCCCACATGTGTCTGGAGTCACAGGGCAGCTGCCATGCCTGGCACACCTCTGCATCTCCAATGCTATGTCCTCCAAGATGGGTTTGGAATCTTCCAGACAGATGGAATTAATGAATGAATTGTCACACAGCATTTTTAAGGTGCAGGACCAGGACAGCATAGGGATTGGAAGTAGAGCCCACTCCCGCTCTCAACGTTTATATCTTTCATCTGATCCCCAAACAGTAATTTACAAGTATGTTAGAATATTGTGTTGCCTTCCTGGTGAGTTTCCTTAACCTCTGCTTCTTAAGGATGAAATATTTGTAAAATAGGCAGACTACACAGAGGCCCATTTCACAGGTCCCCAGCTCCACCTCTGATGATTTTATGTGCCAATAAAGACAGCCTGTAATTTGTAAAATTTGTACCCATAATAATTAAAAATGTGACCTTTATCCAAATCCTGTTGCAGAGGCCCTTAGGAATTCCTCTGAAGCACACTCTCCAGCTGCTATTGCTGCGAGAAACATGTGCCCACTAGTTGGCTTCTCTAGGATGGTTCTAGTTTTAAAGACTAACTTTGCTGCTGTGTTGTAAGTCACTGGACTGAGCAGTGGTGATTATTGTTTAAGACCCGCAAAGGGGAATGCTTTTCTCTTTATTGAAAAGTGATGTGATCTTATGTAATAATTGACCGACGCTTCTAATTAACAGAGCATGGCTCGTGAATAGTGCAATTATTCTTTTGATTAAAGTGACCTCAGGAAGAAATTGCATTGATGAAAAAACATCCAGTTCCATGTACATGTGCCGTGGCAAACTCCCTGGCCTTTTGTTGGTAGAGTTTATCATTCTGAGTAAACAGAAATGAGAAAACTATGATGTGGCCAAAATCTGTGTGACATCCTTTTAAAATGAGAGTAGTTTCAACAATGTGCCCATTTTTAATTCATATTTCAAGTTGATCTAGATGGAGAACTCATTTATTTTTAATGTCGAGTCAGGCTGTGTCAAGAAACAGAAAGCAGAGTCTATATCCCCAGCCCAGAAACTGGTGGCTTGTTAAGAATTTGGTTTCTGTAATGTTGAATGTTTTGGAATAGAGTATTGCCTCTTTGGCAAAATAAAATAGGTATTTGAGGGATTAAACAATTAATCCTGAAAAGCTAGAGCCTAGGACTCAGGTGGAGAGGGTCCACTCTCACATGGCCTTGTGTGCTCTTCCAAAGACTCAGGGGCATTGGTAAACCATTGGGAAATTCTAGTTTTTGGGGTTTTTTTTTAAGGGCATTAATTATATTTGCCTCTAAAGAAATAAGTATGCCTACTACTTAGAAGAGTGTCTAACAGGAGAAACCAGAGAGAAAGCTTTCCCAGAAACCTCTGTGAGAAGAGGTGGCCCAAGTGTTCCTGAGCCACGAAGTCATGTGGGCAGATTGAGATGTAGATGTCAGAGAGAAGAAAGAGTAAAGTGGTTCTCAGGCACCTGGTTGGCCACTGGATGGACAGTGGTGCCCTTGACTTATGATAAGGCAGAATCAAAATACTACAGAATCACCAGAAAGTCACTTTGGGACTGAATCTGTGGTGTTTGAGGGATAGTGGAATTGCCAAGTGGACCCCCAGTATGTAGCACAGTGAGTCAGTCTCCAAATGTTTTTTGAGAATGTACTGGTGCCAAGTATACTGTTCTAGGGTCGGGAACACAACCTGCCCCCAGGTTGTAAGTCCTTGCTTTCTGACATTGACATTTGTGTCTTTTATTTGATCCTCCATCTGTATTCTGTAATTGTCTTAGACTATCCTGTCACCTTCCTGGTGAGGTGGGTTGCTGAGAGGGGAGGTACACAGTAGGCATGAGAGCCAGTCAGTAGGTCACCGCAGGTGCTGGCCAGGTGCCTTAGAGAAGGGAACCTGGGCCACTGCATTGAGAGTGACTGAGGGGCCAGGGCAGGCCTCTCTAACCCTGCACCAGGTGTGGGATTCAGGTGAAAGGTGTGAACTAGAGACACTTGCAGACTTTACCCTGGAGATGGTAAGGAAAGGACAGAAATGCCTTCTTAGATTGAGAACACGGTCATGGGCTCCAGGATGTCACAGATGCCCTGGAGATACTCTGCACACCTCTTCCCTGGGGCCCAACTGGAACAGCCCAGAGTGTCTGGGGGTTCCATGGACAGTGCTCCTGTCCTGTGGGGCCAGGTAACAAAGACTTACCCAGAGCCTCTAATGCTGCCTTCTAGGGGCTGGGGCAGAGAAGCCAGCCCAACATGGCATCTACATATTCAGGACACTGGTCCAAGGATGTGCAAAACTGGGGTCTAGGACAGGGAAGAAATAAATTGTGAAAGACCCCAATGACTGGCCGCCCTGTCGGGTGGGAGGATCCTGGAAGCACCTTGAAGATGCGGCCGGGCCGAGTGCTGACTTCTGTTCTTCACAGCCACCCTGAGCGTCTTGTTCATTGACAGCACATGTTGAAGAATAGGTCTTTATTCAAATGTCATTTGCCCACAATTTAATATTCTGAAGTTTGAAAGTATCTAAAGTAGGAAAGCAAGTTCCAGAGTGATCGGAGCTGCCACCATCAGCTTTTGGAGGCAGCAGACTGCCTGGACGCAGCTCCCACCCCAGAAGCTGAAAGAGACAGAGTTTATTCTGGAAGCAGCTGGGCAGATGCTCGGTTCGCTCTCTGATTTATCCCACACGTGTAAATCGAAAGGTGTGTCTGAAATATTTCAGTGGGTGGTCGAGTGTGTGTGTGTGTGAGCCTGTGTGTGTATGTGTGTGTGTATGTGTGTGTGAGCCCGTGTGTGTATATGTGTGTGAGCCCGTGTGTGTATATGTGTGTGAGCCCATGTGTGTATGCGTATGTGTGTGTGTGCATGTGTTTGGTGAGTTTGAACTGGAAGTCAACAGTCCACATGTGCAAACTCCCTTCACCTTCTATGACAAGTCGCCAGTGTCTCTCAGGAGCAGGGAACTAAATTCAGCCCAACCCAGTATAATCATTTTCGAGTCACTTCCAGTCTAAAACTTTGATAATACCCAGTTGAATCACGTATTGTGGGCATTGCTCACAGTTTAAGCCTTCTCTCTCTCAGCGCTCAGAGGAGCAGCTTCCTGCGGAGGGCTCTCTTTCCTCTTCTCTCCTTCCTGGGGCAGATGGTTGCAGGAGCTGGGTGGGCTCAGGTCTGCTCCTGTGACAGTGCCTCTTGCTGGGAAGAAGCTGCCAGGCCCAGGCGGACACCTGTCTCTAACTGTAGCTGTCCTCAGGGGCCACAGAGCACCCCCAGAGTGGGCAGGCCTCCCCATCCCTTCTGATTAAGATCCTCGCCAGGGTACAGTAAGTGGCTACACCCCCACGGCCATCTCTGGCCTTCTCCTCACCCCTGGGAGAGCCTCACACCTGACCCAGGTGGTGGGGGGTGGGTGATGCTCTGCCAGGCTCACCTGTCCCTTTGTCTTCACTACCTTCCGCAGAATGCACGCATGGCGTCCTCTCTCCTAACTGCACCTGACGTCTCCTGGTCTGCATCAGAAGAGGCGGATCATGCTCTGGGCTTTCCTGAAATGTAGTTATTAAAAATTTTCTGTCTGCCACTTTCCAGAGTGTCAGACCAGGAGGGAAACCAGGAACAGTGCCTGGGCCCCAAGCCCTTGGCTTCCCCTCACCATCTGTAACCCTCCCGGTGCCGAAGGGTTCCTCTTCTACCTGCCTACTAGAGACTTAGCCCTCCCGTCCACACCTCCTCCAGGAAGTGGCCTTGGCTCTCCTGTTCCTTCCAATCTTGGTAACTGAAGGGCTTGAGGGCACGTGAGTTAATATTCCTCAGAATGGCCACATGCATACAACATCAGCTGGCTAAGCCTCACCTGTGTGGGTAGGGCCGGACCAGACTCAATGGAAAAATAATGTAACATAATTAAGTTAGCACAAAGGGCTCTTTGGATGTATAAATTTACTATATTTTTAGGGATGTCATTTTTGTTTTTCTCTTCATTTTCTAAAGACTCCTTGCTCAATGATATAAATGTTTGAGAGAATCAGGTCACAGATGTTTACGGGAGCTCTGTGATGTGCCTGACAGTGTGGCCCCAGGTGCCCCGCGACACTCTCCTCTGCTGCACATCAGCTGCCAGTTGGCAAGCAGGACTCTCCCTCAGGAGTGTCCCTGGGTTCAGGAGTTTGAGACAAGTCTGAGTAAGAATGAGACCCCATCTCTACTAAAAACAGAAAACTTAGCTGGGTACTGTGGCAGGCACCTGTCATCCCAGTTAGTGGGGAGGCTGAGGCAGGAGGATCATTTGAACCCAGGAATTTGAGACTGCTGTGAGCTAGGCTGATACCAAGGCACTCTAGTCTGGGCAACAGAGTGAGACTCTATTTCAAAAAATTAAAATAAAAAATAAAGTAAAAAGTCACATAAGTAGGTAAAGAGAATACCATGTCATATTCTTCATTAGAACCATATGTAATGTTTTACTTCTTCATATCTATCTATCTTTATACATTCAATAATTTATACATGTATACATCATACATCAACTTTCTACATTGATGTTATTTATTTTAAATACATTTTTAAATATTAATAAAAATAACATTAGTTAAAAAATTATTAATATTTTAAAATTTATACATTGATACATCAACTTTCTACATTTATACACCAACTTTCTACATTGATATTCTTTATTTTTAAATATTAATAAAAATAATATAAATGTCAGTGACCCTTGTATCTGAGTATATCTCAGAAACCTAGACTATAATTTAACAGTCTAATCATAGCACTAGAAAGACACTTAAACAACATAAACCCCTGTATCTGAACACAAGAGAAAAGGATCTTGTTATGTAAATATGGTAGTGTATTCTACCTGATAGGACTTCATTTATGATTATCCCTTTTACCCACAAGGACTGTGAGTTATAGCATCCCAGGTACCTGCTGAGGTTAATTTCTGTTGCCATACCCTGATTCACATCTCCTTCTGACATTGACACATGAGTCCTGTCTGTCACTGCTCTGACTTTCTTTGATATAAATAACCCCGTGCTTAGATATACATGTATGACAAACACATTCATTCCTGACGAATCTAAAGCTGCCTCAGTTTCATGGTTTCATGCTGTGAAGGATTGAGATGCTCTGGGGCAGATGTCTGCATAAATTAAAGTGCGGCAAGGAAACCTCACCAGTCAGTCAGATTGATTGTGCCAAAGGAGCAGGTCGGCTCCAGGTAGGATAACAAAATGGGGGATGAGAATGATTTGAAAATGGGCTGGGAGAAGTTGCAGAGCCTCATGAATCCTGTACTTAAGACACATCCGAATGTGCAGACACGTGGGGAGGAACATTGTTAGGTACAACCATCCTTTATTTAATTCATGCTATACATGTCATAGAGGGACATGTCACCTGTGGCTTCTGTTTGTGGGCCACAGCTCAGGGATCTTGGAAATGTGTGTGATGTGCACAAGAGACATCTGAAACCTTTTTTGGCAAAGAGTTGAATTTGGAAATGAACTTTAACAGGGCATATCCACTTACAGTCAATTATGAGTTTCAGAGACTGAAAAAGCTCCCCTGTTGGGGTGGTTCTCTGTGCCCTCCAGGCAGGAGTCTGGGTTAGGATTCTTATGCCACTCACACTGCCAGGAGGAGAGGCATTTACTAAGTGGGTTATCACATAAACCCTGAAGATATCTGAGTAGAAATGCCTGCGTGGCTGAGGAGTAGCGTTTCTCAAATTAAATCTTACATAGGAATTACGTGGCCCATCTTGGTAAAATGAGCCCCCACCCTCAGGGACTCACTGAGGGGTATATACAGGGTGACAGCTGCCTGGGAGACTCTGACCCTGGAGCCCTGGCCACACTTAAAGAAAGCATTTCAGAGAGTTAAAGGCATGTTGGTGCTTGGTGTTTGCTGGGACCAGGAAGAGCACAGGTGATTAGTTGTGGGAGAGAAAAAGACTTCAAAAGGGATGAAGTGCCATTGATTTACTTGTCTTGACCCTGCTAATTGGAACCTAATTAGTACATTCCAAACACACACATTGAGTATCTACTTACCATGATAAATCTTAGATGTGTATGTCTTAATTAAACCTAAACCTCTCTTCTTAAAGATAAGCATTAGATTTCCCTGTGATAAAGCATCTTAATCCACTGCTTGTCGTAACTGTAATCTATTAGATGAAGCACTGATACGTTTGAAAACTTAACGAAAGTGCAGATTATGAGGGACACGATGGAGATTTCTATATGGAAGACACAGTGCAATAAATTCAGGATGCTGAATGAGACACAGATTGTAGCGTACCCCGGGAAATGGCAAATAGCCGTTCTTAGAAAGAGCTTGTCTGAGGACGTGTTGAGAACTCAGGTAGTCAGGAAGGTGGACATACATGCTTCCCTCATCGTGTATTTAATAAACATTCTCCGAGGCAGGTTGTCACATTCAAGGCCAGATATGTGTGCCACGCCAGGAACCACTGCAGACAGGGAGTTCACAGGCTCCTGGATCTGTAGGTTATAGGAGATATCCCAAAACGGCTTACTGGCCAGACTAAAAGGCTGAGTACCAAAAGAGGTGAAGCAGAGTGACATGGATGTTCACAGAGGAGTCCGTCTCTCTGTTCCTCTCTCTGTCTCTGTCTCTCTTTCTCCATCTCTCTCTTTTTGAAAATGTCACAGTTTCTGGTGGTGTGAGTTTGTGCATGTGTTGGTTGTGCATGTATTGGTTGTGTAGCTGGGGAGTAGAAAGAGACAAACTGTGTATAAAGCCCATAGAAATACCACACTAAGCCAAATTTACCTTAAATTATGATGTCTGGAAGAGTGATACCTTGTCACAATAAAGCACTGTATCTTTAGTGCCTGGTATCTGAGCACTTAATTCTTTCTCTGTACGAATTCCTGAGGATAGTTAGTAAAAGGTAAACTACACCGTGGCTTAGTGGCATAAATCTGTTATGCTGGTGGCCTTTGAGGGTCAGGCATTTAAGTGGGACACAGAAGATCACTTGCCTCTGTTCCACAGTATTTGGGTTCCTAGAAAGAACTGGGATACCTTGGCATCTGGGACCTGGTAGACTCTGATGACCTCACATGGTGGATGGTGGCTTTCTGCTGGGGCCCCAGCTGAGGCTCTGGGCTGGAACACCTGCAGTGGCCCCTCCATGTGGCTTGGGCTTCCTCCCGACATGCTGGCTGCATTCCAGGGTAGAGTCTGCCAAGGGAACGAGGCGGACGTGCAGGACGAGTCTATGATTTTCACCCTTAGAAGTCACAAAGCCTCACTTCCTGTTGGTTGAGGCAGTCTCAAAGTTCTGCCCAGATTCAAGGAGAGAGGACTTTGTCCCCACCACTCAGTGGAGAAGCATCAGTGAGACTGTGAGAAGAACATTAGGATGAGAAATACTGTGGCAACCACCTTTGGAAAATACAGTTGTCACATTTTTGAGTCTAGCATCTTAGTCATTTAGCTCATTCTCTCTGGGAAGGAGCTTTAACAAATTTTACTTTGGATGGTAAAAGTCTCTCATTTTCTTCTAGTATGATATAGACCCATGAACTACATTTTAAGCTGTTCTAGCCTGGTTTACACATGCAGCTTTTAGAAATGTCCCCCAGATGCTTATTAGCTAAAAGATAAAGTCAGACACATGCTCTTTTTATTTTATACACACCTGTGTTGTGAACGGAGAAGCAACCCACACCACAAATCACTCAACATCCTCTTCAGGCAGAGAAAGGTTCTTAATTTTTTCAAGTGCAATTTAACAAGTGATCCTGGTTCTTGGGTGGCACCGGTACGCCTAGCTTCCAAACCAGGCAAGGGGACAGGAGAGCCACCATGATCACCACTCACCCTGACACCACAGGAGAGAGGGGGGATCAGCCTTGCAAATTCACGGATCCAAATCAGCTGGGTCCCTTTTATTTTCCTCTCATTTCAAGAATTATCTCAGTCTCTTTGTATCATTTTCTCAGGCTAGTTCTGATTTCAGCAGGTTGAAAAATCTAGCAATGCTTTGTAATGATGCTGTTTGATAACAAACTAACAATTGTAGGGGGTGCATTTAGCTACTTGCACATTCACACATGGCTATATAGTTTTAAGAATCCCTAAAAATATTCACATGTGAAGCTAAGGTCTTGCAGAAAGAGTAAAGTAAAAAAATTAATCTCTGAATTAATTGCTCTATCCCTAGGAGGCAATGCCCTTGATAGTTTCATACACTCTATGATTTTCCAAGTTCATAGTTGGTTCTACGGCTATGCTTCTGGCCCTAGGAAATTCTGACATTCTATGAAATGTGTTCTAGACTGAGTTTGAATGCTTAAGTTAAGTACAAAGACTTATGCTTTTGATCTACTACAGACACCTGAAACTAAGCTTGAAATGCAAATAATAGGTTTCATGCAGTGAATTAAAAAGGCAAGCAGAAGCCATCCCTATCCAGAGAATGAGCTATGCATCACCGCTAAAACAGAAAACTGGAGGAGGAGGTGATTTACTACAGCTACCCTTAATAGAGGGTACGGAATAGCACTGTTTAATTATCATGATCCACACTGGTAATTAAGAACCACAGGGCCAGCCATATGGACAGGTACCAGAGAGTCTACAGATTATCCTCGTCCCCTGCAACATGAGCTTAAGTATTTATTCTTTCCCTTGGTGTATCATTAAACCCTGGTGGACACAGACCCCTGCCTCAGAACTATTGGTCCATATACTGAGATAATGGGCAGAGATGATGTGTATAAGCAAGTCCTCGGGGGTGGATCAGAGCTCCTCTGCGTCCTACTGAGCTGTTAAGGCTTTTATTACATTTGCACAATATAAAAAATGCATTTGTACCACTGCTGACCTGTGTGAGTTAAAAAATAAGGTAAATCTACAATTATCTTTGGCCACTGTCCTTGAAACAAGACCACAGGGTATCTTGAGGACTCCAGGTCTTCTGCTGGAGGAGCAAGCTGGTCTGTCTCCAGTTGAATAACCCTTTGTTGGCAGAAAACGAGACTTTAGAATTCAGCATTCCTACCCGTCCTGACCATTATGTGGGTAATAAAAGCTCAAGTAAACAGAAAGATGAAAAAAGGAGTTCTTATTCAATTGATTTTATTCCAGCAAATCACATTTGCTCAATTTTCATTGCTCAGTTTATGCTTTTTGCATGCTAATTCATTTCTTTAAAAAAAATGATATGAAAGGATTAAAATTAAAACATAATTTTTTTTCCTAACTGTTAAAAGCATTTCTGTGATACGATGTGCTTAATGTGAAGAAGGCAGATAAAACAGAATTATGTTCCCAGATAGAAAGATTTGGAACACGAGCGTGCTCCGTCGTTTGGACGGCTAACATGTTCTTCTCAATGATATTTTGAGAATGTTGTGTCAGCACACCCCAAATCAGAAAACTCTTACTATTTGTATTGACCAAAAAGTGTTGACTAGGAGTCTGAATACGGGCCCACATCCTGTTGTACTTTCAAACACAAGCGTTTTGTGCTGGCAGCAGGACCTAACTGACAGAGTCATCGTGTCGGCTCCTGTCCTCTCTGCTCACTTTGCTCTGTTTTAAAATATTCATTGATTCCACACACACTGCAACACAGCTGATCAAAGACCTCAGCCCTGATTTAGGGCACGGCTGTTGCAGGAGTCGGAGCAGAGAACCATGCCCATTAACGAGACGTTAACTGATTTCTGGTCTGCCACTGGGCCCTTCTCTCATTCCATATGTTCTACATAGTGTCCAGAATATACAGTTGGAAATAATATTTAAAGGGCTCTGAGTGGAAGTCCTTACAGATAAGGGCATGTGTCCCAGGGAATTCAGGCGACTCACCCTGGCTTATGCAGCTGGATGGGGGCAGGAGCAGGACACCTGTCTACAACCTGACTTTTAGCACAGTTTTCTCCGTGCCACCTTCAGGAATGAGCACAATTTCCTTCTTACTGCCAGGGAGAAACACATTGATATTCAATGTCTCATATTTCCACTTGATTGCCTACTGGTCTTATCATAGTTCAAAGAAAATATGATTACATATTTTATCAGAAATAAATTTGAAACTGATAAGTGTGCTTACTTTCCTACAGAGGCAAAACAAACTTAATTCTGAAAAGGATTCCAGAGCAGCCAGGGAACCACAAATATAAATTTTAGAGGAAAGAAAGAACTAAAAGAGTCTGAAGATTCCAGACTCAAGATCCCAGTCCGATGTGAGGTTATGGCTTCCAGTTTCCAAGCTCTGACTGTGTGTATCCAGTAAGGGTTGTTTGTCACTGGACCTGTGGCCTGAGAGGCTATGTAAGGCACCACCCAGGTACGGTGACCCCTGGAACTACCATTCCTCCTCTCCCCCCAGCACCAGCACAGATGAGATAGAACCTGCAACTTAGTCCCCTTCCCAGAGCTGTTTTTAATGGATATATTGACATGATTTCCTCTGTGTAATGACTTTGAAGAGGGCACAGTGTTATTCCTCAGACCATAAACACCACGGCCATGTCATACAAAGGGATAGATGCTTCGTTGTGATTTCATTGATGAATTAAAGGAAGTTTTGATTAGGCAACGATTCCATATGCACATACAGCTAGGACATTAACATCCAGCCCAGTAATTAGTTAAATTAATTGAGTGGAAACTGTGACGTAGTTGGATAGGAATAAAATATAATTAACTAAACCACTCTACAGGGTTATGTACTACACAAGACTTTAATGAGAGTTTTCATTCTATAAACTTCTAAGTTGAATGTTTTGAAATTATTGCTGTAAATGACTACAATGATTTTCAGGCATTCAGAAAGTTGTAATATTAGCATTTATTCCAGTGATTAAATTAGACCAATAATTCAAACTGACTTCGGTGAGCCTGCTCGAACATACCTTTGTCAAGTACGAGCAGTTGAAAAGTATCTGCAGGTGAACTTAAGCATCTGTATCCGTGTGTTTCTTTAACTCTCCCTTTTTTTAGCTATCTGTGGAGGAAGCAAGTCTTAAGATTATTCCCTGAGATTTCATCAACTGTAGAATGTTGAATGAAGAGATGCTGAATTTTTTTCTCATCAATAAAATACAGTAATATAAATAAAATACAACCTTTTTTATTATTTCATGGGATGGTTATAAGGATAAACAATACACAAGCTTACAAGACAGATTCGAGGTCTACTCCCCCTTCTGCTTCCCATCTCTATGTTGTAAGAAAAATAATCAAACTAAAGTTAGTCTTTAACCAGAAAGAGGATTATTGGAGCAGCTGAGTCTGTTAGGGCAGCCTTGGTTATTGGCAGGCCTGGATCCAGGTCCTCAGATGGTGACTTCCCTCCGCTGCTTCTCACCACACTGTCATTCAACCTCTGCTGTAGTCAAATACTCCACTGGCTTAGCCAAGTCACATGTCCCAACCCACGGTGGCCACAGAGACATCTGATTGGGTGAGCCTGGGTCAGGCACCCACACTTGGACTGGGGGGAGGGGGCGACTCCACCTGACTGATGTGGACCAAGGGCTGCCGAGAAGAAGCTGAGCGGCAGAGTCCACGTGTCCACCCTTTCCCCTCAAGCCAGTCAGAATCCATCTGCGTTTTCTACCCGTGTATACACCTTTGAAACTACCCTTACCTAATATTCAACTATCTCACATACAATATATTACAAAAAAGAGTAATACCTTTCAAAAGTCATGTGCATTCCTTAGCCCGAGCCAGATACAGTTTGCTATGGACTGTCAGTGTATATAGTCAAATGCCCTAATCTCACCGCATATAAACCTTGACTGTGTGACTATTACCCAATAGATAGGTAACTCTGGGTCAAAGAATCTGGCTTTCCCAAACCTATAATAACCTTGATTAACTGATGCTCATGCATCTCTCATTGCTCACAACAAAGAAGTTAGAAGCCCTCTAAGAAATGCTCTATATTTTTCCCTTTGAGATTTTAGATGAATGATAGAGAGGAAAGACTCTCTTTTCTTCAGATTCTTTGCAGTTGTTACAAAGCAGCCAAGTATGTTAATAGTTTTTTACAAGTTCCTCTAGCATCCGTGAACAGCAGTCCTGTAAGAGATCTTAGGGAAGCTAAAAAAAGAAAAAATTACATGTCCACCAAACTGGCATTAGTAGACATTCAATCAATATTTCCTCCAGTGTCAGGAGAAAGTATATCAAGCATTACAAATTTCATTGATACTGTAAGTAGAATCAGTGCCCAAAATTAATGTTTATTTTTTCTTTTTGTACCTTTACTTGTTTTAGCGGAATAAAAACGGGGTGAGGAGAGAGAGGAATGAGACTTAAGATATATAAAAATCACAATTCAGATAGGTTTTGGAGATAAGACTGATGTCCCTCTCTATCTGAATCATTATGTAACTTTGAGAACCCAATCACCTTAGCTATCACGAGATGATTGTTTGACATCTTTAGAACACCCAAATAAAGTAGGTCGCAAGGTACACTTCTTAATATTGAGTCACTGGCCTATGTTAGATATGAAGTTAACTTTTTGAGTAAAGATGTCTGCTTAGAATATTTTATTTTTCCAAAAGTAAACACTATTGAATTTGAGTTATCTAAGTTAGCATTAAAAATGTCTCCTAGTCCTATATATACTGGTGAAAAAATTAACCAGCATCCTTTAGTTCTCTCAAATACGTCCCCACTGCAGCCTGCGGGCCCTGAGCGCTCACTGGAGACCAGCAGTCACCAGCATTTCTGCTCCTTCCCATTTGAGGGTTTTAACCTCAGTCAGTTAAGTTTGTTCTTCCTAATTGTGCTTTATATTGAGTATCTAAACTTCATTGAAAATCAAGTAAACCAATGAACCATCGATACAAAAAGAGTTGTTTCTACGGTAAACTCAGTTGAGTGATTTGCAAGGATTTAATAAAGCAGGTTGGTTAGAAACTTATTGTTGAATTATTTGTATGTAGAATGACTAGAAAATAGATGAAAAAATTCTAAAAATCTAAACCAATTCTGCCTTCTGATTGCTTTGCTGCCGTCTGTATATCCTTGTTTCACTTAAAGAAATTGAAACTGGAAATTGTAGAAAAACTGAATATAAAAGAAGGATGACTTGACATGCCAGTAAGTGGGCCTATATTTTTAAAAAAATAAACCTACTATATAAATGCATATTTATATGTCTTAAAAATAAAACGTGTACAGTTTCCTGATGAGCCTACCAAATCGGCACCCTCGTAGGGGAGTCCCCTGCCAGGCTCTGCCTCTCTTCTCCCCAGAGCCTCTGAATGTGGCACTTTCCCAGTGCTCTCTCCCCGCTGCCCAGGCCCCGTGCTGCCTTCTTAGAGCTCCCTCCTTCATACCTGACAACTTAGATTTTGTCTTTTCCTAAAAACTGAGTGAACTAGAAACTTGACTAAGATTCCTTTGATCTTCCTTTTTATTTCCAGAATGAAAGACGATATTGTGTTCTCAGCCACCCCAGAAATTCTCTATTACATTTCATAAACATCACAATAATTCTAAAAATAAATCAGCAGTGCAATCATTTTTTCTGTCACGTGCCAAAGAAATGCAATAAGCAAGACATCCAAATATCTACATCTAATTTACATGCACAGTAACTCAAGTTAAAGGTCTGCTTTTCATCATGAAGACTCTGCTTTTCATCATGAAGACTCTTTTTTATTTTGATGAGTTTGTATTCTATATTGATTACATTGATGGAAAAAACTAATGATTTGATAGATGGAAGTATTAAAACCAAAGGAAAGGACAGCTGAATGACTTCCAGGTTTCAAATCATCTTGCAAAGGTTTTTTTTTTCTTTTTTTTTTTTTAAATATTATCTATTCCATTGCACAAGATCATCTAATACAGAGTAGAGAAAAAAACTCCCTCATTATTTTATGCCAGCTAGTCTTTTCTAATTAAACTATTTGCATAGATGATGGCTTCCACACACTTGAAGGGAAAAAAGTATGTAAATTCTAGCAGGAACTTCAGCATTATTGGGAAAGGATCAGTAATGATATTGGTTCTTTAGTAAATACAGACGTCACTGTGCAGCACTGGCTGTGACTGGGGTGTGCAGGGAAGGGTGTTTTCCCCCAGCTGACCATGCTAATTGGAAAAAACTACAAAATATAGGCATGCTCTAAGCAATTTCTGAGGATAGTTTGAGGACATGGCTGTCGCCCTCTGTGCCACCGACCTGCATAATTTCTCTTCACTCAGTGCATTTCCTTTCCTGGAACCCTAATGATTCTGTTGACTCAAGATTGATCAAAAATACGTTGTCCAGTGCAGGGAGAGTCCCAGTGGTTTATATTCCCCTGTTATTCTCAAGCTAAAGTGGTGGCCTGTTACGTGGGCCCACACGTTTATATCCCATATCTCTTTACTTCCCACTTCGTAGCAGTTTAGACTAATTGTCACTAATAATCACATCTGTTTGTGCAGCATAGCTGAGCATAAAAAGCCTCTTGAACACCTGCATGTACTCTAAGACTACCCCAGCACATGCCTTCAAAACCTCATAAAATTTAAATGCTTCATAATGTTTCAGAATTTTCACTTTATCTATGTGTGTTTTAGAATTTAATGAAAAGCAAGTTTTTAAAATGTATAATGGCTTCTTATGTTCTGTGAAACAAGTCTCACTGATTTTAGGAATAAAAGTACAATCAGCAAAATGGTGGAAGAGAATGAAATGTATTTTCATGTGAATGTAGAGAGAGACACTTTTGCATAATTTTAATAGGAGGAGGATTAAGTGGTTGGAAATAAATGAAAAGTGCAAGAGAAGAACGAAATACACGAAGTGCTGGTTAGCCTCGGCACCCTGGAGACTCTGAAAGAGCTCTGCCTCTCTAGGGACTAACGCCCCAGGGCTTTCCAGTAGTTTCCAGTGAAATATCTCTGCAGCCTCTGTTCATCTGGGAAAGAATTTTGCTAGAATCAGCCTTATGAATTGCCAGAGTAGCACAGTTGCCGTCCCCTGCGGAGCATAACTTAATGGGGTGGTGGGCATCATTCATCACACAAACATACCAACTGCTCTGTGCTAGAGCGTGAGGGAACCCCAAAACAGCCTGCTCCTTGCCTGAACTCTAAACCATTGGGGACAGAGTTGATTATTACTGAACAAACTGATGATGGAGAATGGTGCAGAGGCATACGACGCCTGGGTGGACATTGAAACCCCTCTACCCCACCTGCATCTGACACTACAGGCCTCCCTCTCCAGGGGCAGCCTATCCTATCTGGTATATTCCATGCAGGTGCCGGCCAGACGGCATACAGCTGGGCCATCAAAGCCAAGGAAGAGAGAGGCACAGGGCAGAGTGTACGAGCCAGTCCCCGTCCCCAAATTCACCAGCAGATTCGTGGTCCTCCTCTGCAGGGGAGCCTGGGGGAGGGAAGCCAGGCCAAGAAGTGTTTCTGCCACCTGGGACGCTCCACAGGGAAAGGGGAAACCAGAAAAGATAATAGGGCCTGCCTGAGGAAACACACACACACTCACACGGACACACATGCACTCACAGACATATATACACATACACAAATATATACCCACACGCTCTCACATACATACACAAACACACACGTACTATGTATACACACTCACACACAAACACCAGCTGACATCTCACCCCTCATCCCAAGATGTCACTCCCCCTGATCCTCCATGAGTTAATGGTCACTGGACCACAGCACAGACCAAAGGCGCTCTGAACATGGAGATGCTGAGCTTTGGTCTCAGCTATGGACTTCCTGCTGTGACTTCTGATGAGTCACTCTCCCAGCCTCTGCCACCCCACAGACACAGCCCTTTAAACAAGCCGGGAATGTGAATGCTGACAGCAGGATGTGGTCCAGGCCAGCATGCTGGTGTCACCTGGCTCCAGGACTGTTCTTTGCCCCCTGACAGAAAGAAACTACTTTGGCCCAATCAGGGGACAGAAGATAAGAGTCTAAGAAAGTAGGTGAAGTCACCTCCACCTCTTACTACTTTGTGGGGAAACCTTGGATTGAGAGCCCCGCCCAGCCGTACGTGGGGTCACCCCATTCTGACCCCTCCTTGCCGGGACCTTACCCAGATGTTCCCTCTAGTTCAACAAGCAATTTATTCTCAAACAAGGGAAGCTGAAAAACAACATATGCGGCTCGGCGCACATAGCACACTAGTTACTGCGCCAGCCACATGCACCGAGGCTGGTGTGTTCCATAGCTGCAACAAAGAAAATAGCTGGGCGCTGGGGTGGGCGCCCGTAGTCCTGGCTACTCTGGAGGCTGAGGCAAGAGAATTGCTTGAGACCAGGAGTTTGAGGTTGCTGTGAGCTGTGATGCACTGGCACTCTATCCAGGGCAACATATTAAAACTGTCAAAAAAAAAAATATATATATATATATATGTGTGTGTGTGTG
>NW_003852451.1:6385332-6399429 GCF_000181295.1 Otolemur garnettii
GTTTCATAGAACACAAAAATAGTATTGTAATATATATTTTTTAATTTCAACATAAGTACAATTTACTAATATAATACATTAAAAAAATTATGTATAGTATTATTTTATTCTTTGGCATATTTCTCATCTGAGTGAATTTTTTTAGTAGATTGCTGTCATTGTTTAAAGGTCATGAAATTTTTCACAAGAATTTGTTAAATTATATTTCACACATAAAATGGCTTTCAAAATCTCAACACTTAATTGTGATTTTTCTGATGTCCACACTTTATTTACCGTAGAAAAAATACGTTCAGTCGCAGCATTAGTTCTTGGTAAGGACAGCACGTATCCCACAATTTTTAGTGCATTATTGTATGGAACATGGTTTGTTTCAAAATGATGAAATATTTCTAACCATTTTTTCTCTGTTGTGATTTTTGCTGATGCCCAAGAGTTAACCTTTTCCTTATATTTTTTTTAATAATGATACCTCGTAAGTCATAAGTGTCACTTTCAAGGCCAGCGCTAGACTTTTTGCTACCACTATAAAAGATAAATAATACAAGTACTATCTGCTAAATTCATGAAATAAATAAATTACTTACCTAATTTATCTGAATAGCTGATTGGTTGACATCACTTGTTTAACCAGTACTAGCACGCAGTACGATGTGTATCGTCTGAGAGACACTTACAAAATGTTTTCGTGGTTGCCAATGCCAAAAAATGCCATTGTTCATTAAGTCCAAACAATGGTGGTCAAATTCTAACAACTGATCAACAATGAGAACTTTGATAAGCAGTTCTCGATAATCAGTTCTCAACAATTATTTGTTACTATTAAAGTTTAACATTATAAAATTAACAAAAATAATATAAAGCTCATATCCTGGCGAAATAGCCACATGGCAGCTGAAAACCGTATATTCCCTTCTGGTTCTCTCGCCATTCCCCAACTTGTCATGAATTCTTTCCAAAAATCGGGACCTTTTTAAAACGCCTTGGGATGCAGGACAAATTGTTAAAAATCAGGACTGTCCTGCCAAAAGCAGGACATCTGGTCACCTTAATATATGTGTTTCATATATATATACATAATACATAATACATATGTTTCATATATATATGAAACAGATTTCAGGCCCATTCGCAGGACTTGCCTTTCCGTACACCCTTAATATTGGTTGTGTTTTTAATTGGGAAAAGGAGAAATGAGTCATGTTTACATTTCATCCCGAGATGAGTTCTGGCCCCTAAAGAGGTGGTTTCAGGCAACTTTTTACAGTCAATAGCAAGTCTGGGAATGGAACGCAGAAAAAGTAGCACGTGGGGTCACCCTGTTCTGACACCTCCTTGCTGGGACCTTACCAGGAGGTCTGTGGAAACAAGAGCAGCAAGCAGGACCCAGCCGGGAACAAGGCGCTTGGCTGAGCTTTGTGGGGTTTTTCTTCTGGGTTAGAGGCAGGGTCCGTGGTCAGTAAATTATGTAGATATTTTCTATTTTCATTCCTTTTTCTTCTCTTTTTTTTTGCCATGGGAATGAAAAATCATCTTACATGATTTTGACCTTGCCAGTTTAATCAGAAAAAAAAATGTATTGCAGCCATCTAATGTTTATTTATGGTAATGAAATGGATTCCGATTATGTAACCCCCACCCCTGGGAGTTCCTATGCCCTCCCAGCACCACTGTGCCCATCTGAGTGGCGGTGAGAAGCGTGGTGTCGGCAAGGTCACGGGAACCTCAGAAGCGTTTCATACATGAATGAATAACTTCTAAAACACTGAAGGCTCTCAGTAGACCCACTTCCAATTTCAGCATGATTTAGTGGTTTATAAAAGCATCTTACCTCTTCCACCAACAGAAGTTTACTTTAAGCTTCATTTCAAGCCTTTTATGAGGTCGTGCTCCATCAGCCCTTTGGAGATGTTTCATGCTGTTGCTGTGGCTGATAAATTCTGATGAGGCATTTTATGGGATGGCACGGCACTCTTGGTAACAGGAGTTATTTTTCTGCAAAACGTCATCTAAAATCAACATGGACAGACAGGAGCACTCAGGTGGTTCATCTCAAATGTGCTTATGGTTCTCCACACAGGTCCCATCAACACTTCAACTGCCCTTCCACATGGCGAACTGAACCTTTGAAACATGCGTGTGGACATAAGGCTTCTATGCCTGCGATTCCAGGGAGCCTGTGGTATCCCCATCATTCAAGTGGGCAATCCAAAGAGGGCCGAGTGGCATTCTCCTTGCAAATGCTCAGGTCAGGGGGAACGTGACACGCAGGTGATGCCTTCCTGTGTTCACCGAGGAACACACTCTGTTCCTTTAGGATTAGACAATGACACATTTACTTCATTTTTAAACAGCTCTTTCAGGACTATCTGGGGCAGCATGTTACTGAGAGTCTTGGGATATCCTTGAATACTGATCCCACCAATTCTGCCTGCATTTCTCATCCCTCTGGTTCTATTTAGGACTTTGGGGCTCCCCCCTTTTCACCACATCTATGCCTCCGCAGTCATTGCCCCCTCCTTCATGAATAAAAGCAACAAAATAAAAACCAAAGAGGGCTTTGCATAAGACCTGGCTTTCTGCACAATCAAGTGCATTAGATCACACTCAAATAGAGCTGTGTGGCAGATTACTGACAAATGCCTACACACCGGCGTCCTTATAATAGAGAGTGTCTCTCAAGTGAGTGGGGCGAGGAAGCACCTGACAGAGAGGATTTGGGTAATGAGAGCAGCATAGCTTCTCACCATGGACCATCTGTCAGCACGTGTAAATAGGCTCATTTTATACGGCCAGATGTTCCAGCAGTATTCACTTACACAGGAGTCTACCTGTTCTTTGATTATAGTCAGTTATGGAAAGAAGCGTTTCTACTATATTCCATAATGATTTCTCTTTGGTTTTTAAATTTTCGGATCGGTGTTTGCTTTGCTGTTTGCACCTTATTTACGCCAGCATAAGAGAAAGGGCTTCGGATGAGATCGGATGAGATCATTCCCACCGTCTCTTCCCAGGCCTGTGTAAGTCTACATTTTCAATGTGACTCTGAGCAAGGAGCATTAGCCTCAGCAGCTGAAGAATTTGACAGCATTGCCGTCCTGGCCTCAGCTTCTTTGTAACAGGGACGGCACCAAACACCTCAGCCCTGAAAGCTTCTCAGCCCTGATGCTGAGAACAGCAGGTATGCACAGTTCCGAGGACGAGGCAGCCACTCAGCTGGTCCACGGCTCTTTGGTTCCCTTCTCTCGATTATGTAAAAGTATTTTTTTTAAATTCTAACATTTGCAAATTAATTTTTTCAATTGTCAGATTATGTGAGGGTACAAACAATTAGGCTACAGTGTTTGCATTTGTTAGGTCGAGTCCTTTCTCCGTGCAGGACCCAGTTAATTCTCATTACCTGGTGGCGGGCTTCGTACTGTAAATGACAGCCTATGATGGAAAAAATGTCAATTTCTTGGGCCCAATATAAATGTTCTCTGGGTAAGTCACACAGCTCTTCTCTCCGGGGAAGACCAGACCCCAAAGGGCAGGGAGCCAACGTGAGACTCTCGTCCTCAAGTCTCCATGATCTGCATTGCTCCCAACTCCTCGTACCCTCTCTGGTGATTTGGGTAAAAATTAAGCATATTTATGACTGGTTGGGCTTTGGAAACACTCCAGGGCCCAGTGGCCGTGTGGCCTGCAGCACAGTGCTCACCTGCATACTCCCTTGTCTGTAAGGTGGGAATAGTTTTCAAGGAGAAATAGAATAGAATTCAAGGGGATACTCCGGGCAAAGTGCGTGGCCCAGCCCACTAAATGCAGGTGGGCTCAAAGCCCTGCTCTCCTACTGAAAAGTCCCCTCAACCTGAGAACCTTTCACAGGGTCCTGCTCTAGGCCTGCAAAGGGACAAACCAGCCTGAGCCCACCTGTGGGAAGCTCCCCAGATGCAGCTCACGCTGTGTGCCCGGCACAGCCCAGCGGTTAATGGCTGAGGGGCTGTGCCTGCCTCTGACCAAGCTGCCGTGGTGCAGGCATCCGTTTGTCGTCTGACTCACCCACACAACATATCCCCCTCCCATCACCTACAATCTCAGGATTCCCAACAAGTGGCAGGGTTTTTAGGGGGTAGGGGATCTCTGCATGTTTTCGAATTCTCCACATGATAAGAACCCCATCCCCATGACACATTTTCAGTGCTGAGATTAGGTCATGGTAATCGAATTCATCTGGCAAGAGCAATTTTGGACAGAGGCCCTTCCTTCCAGTTCCCCACGCTATGGGAGCAGCTGCCCCTCAGCCTGCATCTTAGTCCCACCTGAGAGAAATCAGGTGACTGATTCTACACACCAGTCTGGCTCACACAGGCAGGACGCCGAGTGCTGTAATTAAGTGACGGCAGTTTCAGGAAATAAGCACTACCTCCGAAGTACCTCTGAAAGCACCCTCTCTTCTTTA
The DNA here is from genome assembly GCF_000181295.1 of Otolemur garnettii. Taxonomy (NCBI): domain Eukaryota; kingdom Metazoa; phylum Chordata; class Mammalia; order Primates; family Galagidae; genus Otolemur; species Otolemur garnettii. Next base: position 6,389,774 of record NW_003852451.1, read on the forward strand.
GAAGATTCCTTTGGCAATAAAGGAGAGCGGCATCCGGGGCCTCTCGGTGTCTCAGGCTCTTTTAACTCTGCCAGCTATTCTGTTCCACCAGGAATACTCCATGCCGGCAGTTTCTTCTGTTCTGTAGTGTGATGTGACTTTAGCAAAATCTTTGTGATATTCTTTGCAACTCTCTACAGTGTCTGTTTAAAAGTCAATAATGTTAATCTGTTTGATAAATTTCCACAGATCCCAGCCCTATTATGCTGTTAGGGTAATGCTCCTGACTCGTAACACATGTCTTAAGGACTCAGTGTTATGAAAGGGAATATAGTTCGAATTGAAGTAGACTCTTTGGAACATTGTATTTTTAGGTATAGCATCCTCCATTGAAAGGGAGATAAAAATACACTATGATAAACTACAACTTAGAGGACAGATTTGCAGTATGTTCAGCAATCAGAAAACAAAGAAAACCAACTAAAGAACTCCTTTGGGTATGTGTGTGTGTGTGCAGGTGTGAATGTGACGGATTTGTCCCAAAGTGAAACACATACCCTTATGTTTTCTGGAATAAATATTTCCGTTCTAATTATTGTTGCACAAAATAAATACAATATGGTTTAGACAGCAAAGCCCAGGCTATAAATTTAATTGAAGAACCATAGTTTTATGGAGAGCGATCCTCAATGATCTGCAGAGCTTTAAAGGGCTCATTGACTATTTAGAAACAGACACATTTTACAAACAACTGGATTTATTTTGACTTTCATTATTTCCAGGTGACTAAACACCAAAAGTGAAACTATTTTTCTAATTTCATAGTAAGTAAAAGGGTGAGATCACATGAATCAAGGTGCAATTTCATCCAAATGCCATGATATTAAGCAAAAGGTGAATAGATAACCTTTCAGCAATTATTTGCACTGTAATTGCTACGTAAAGGCAGAGTTTTACTGGAAAAATTCACAGATCCTGTTTTTTTTTTATAATTTTTGTATTTACTTATTTCTATAATTTAAATCATTACTGATCCTATCAAGAAGAAAACTCAGCTGAAGAAAGGCATAAGGCAAGACTCTTAAGAACACCTACCTTGCACTGGACTGGCAGCCCCATTCCTTAATGCTAGTGTCCAGCAGACGGCCTCATCACTAAGGAAGGATGTACACAGGGCAGGGAGAAGCACACTGAGCCACACGAACAGCTGGGCACAAATCGTCAGCTTCAAGTGAAGCATGGCGTGAATCGCTTCTAATGTTTATTAGAATCACCTGGGAAACCTTTTTAAACAAAATAGAAATGCCCAGGACCCACCCCAGAAATTCCAACTTGATGGATTTGAGAGACCCTGGGCGTCTCTGTTGGTTTGGAGGGCAGCCTTAACAAAGTGCCGTGGCCAGGCAGTACTGTTCTTAAACAACACAAGTTTATTTTCTCAGAATTCTGGAGGCCAGATGTCCGGGACCAGGGCGCTAGCAGCTGTGGTTTCTCTGGGGGCCTCTTCCTTGGCTTGTGAGTGGCTGTGTTCTTGCCCTGTCCTCAGTGGGCTTCCTTCTGTCTGTTTTGTGTCATGATTTCCTCTGATAAGGACAACAGTCAGACTGGATGAGGGTTCGCCATGTGACCTCCTTTACCTTAACTACTTCCTTAAAGATTTTACCTTCAAATGTAGCAAAATTCTGAGGTACTGGGAGTTAGGACTTCAACATACGAACGGAGGGGCACACAGTTCAACCATAAAAGCATTGTTTTTGAAAAACAGTTCCCAAGATGATTTCAAGTGCAGGATGTGCTTAGATTGCTGGCATGCACTCAGCAGTCCTCAGGCAGCAGGACCCACGGGGCACGGGCCCCCGCTCTGCTCCTCCGTGGCTGTGCAGTCTGGGCAAGTGGCCTCGGTATTTTGTGCCTCTGCTTCCTGGGGGATGAGCTCCTTGTAGCACCCACCAAGTACGGTGCTTGTAAAGGTTAAAGGAGTCATTCCCCTTGAACAGTTCCTAGACCAAAGCAAAAGGTGATCGACACTATTGTTATTTCATGGTTTGTGTGTATTGTTTTGTCTTGTTTCATTTTTGAGACAGGGTCTCACTCTGTTGCCCAGGCTAGAGTGCAGTGGTGTCATCATAGCTCACAGGGCCCTCAAGGTCCTGGGCTCAAGTGATCCTCCCGCCTCAGCCTCCCAAGTGTCTGGTACTACAGGTGCCTACCCCATGCTCACCTAATTTTTATTTATTTATTCATTCATTTATTCATTCATTCATTTATGTAGAATCAAAGTCTCACAATTGCCAGGCTGGTCTTGAACTCTTGGCCTCAAGTGATCTTCCCACCTCAGCTTCCCAGAGGGCTAAGATTATAGGCATAGGCCACTATACCTAGCTTTTTTACTTGGGGAATATGGATGTTTAAAAGTATAAATCGGGGATCAGAAAACTATAGCCCTCAGGCCAAATCCAGCCAGCTGCTATTTTGGAAGTGAGGTCGACTGGCCCGGAGCCACGTATCTTTGTGCCTGTGCTGTCTGTGGCCTCTTTCACGCTACACAGCAGAGCCGAGTTCTTGCCACAGAGACCTTACAGCACACAAAGCCAAAAGGCTTTCTATCTGCCTTTGCAGGAAGACTTTGCTAATTCTTCCACTAAATCAATACCCAGATGGCACATGTTATGGTTACCAGTGTGAGTACTGGGGACCTCCTTGTCCTTTGTCTGAATTTTAGCCCAGTCACTGGCTATCTGAGTTGGGGATGTTTACTTAATTCTCGGTGCTTTAGGTCAGTTCCTTACACATGAGATAAGTACAATAATACAAGTGTCCTTTGCTCCAGGCCCATGTTTCCTGAACTAGTTTCATGAATTCAGAGAGTGACAGATGCACCTTATCAAAAGCTGTTTGGTTCTTCAGATAGATCAGTTAGAATAAAACTGGTGAGACCCAAATAAAGTTTGTAACTTAGTTAATAGAATTATATCAATGCTAATTTCTTAGTTTTCATAAATATTATACAAGGTGCTAACATTAGAGGATGCTTGGGGGGATATATGATAATTGTATGTATTATTTTACTACTATTTTAGTAATTCTATAATTATTCTAGAATAAAAAAACTTGTTTGAGTAAAATTTTACATATACATGTATAAAATTATACATATAATTTTTGGATAACAAATTCCAAATACCAAAGAACATCAATCCTGTCTCAAAAATGTTACCTAAATTCATCAACTCCAGGGCTTGAACAGCGAGGCTGGTTGTGAGTATTAAGTGATAAAGCACAGAAGCTAGTGGCCCAGGGCCTGGAGGGTGGCCAACAGTCAGTGCATGTTGGCAAAAGTAACAGCATGGCCTTGGGGTCATTAGGTGGGTTGCTGTGGGAGGCTGGCCACATGCCACGTCTTCATCGTGGGGTCTGGTCACTCCTGTTAACTCCACATACAAAGCAGAGTCAGGCAGGCAAAGTTCACAGAGCCCAGGGCAGGGATCAAAAAATAAGCCAAAACAGACGTGTGCCACGCATCTCACCTCTGAGTCTTATAAAGTCCTCGTTAGATTCTTCATCATCCCAGAAAAACAGCAGTGGCGTTGGAGCTGCAGGGGTGCAGCGTCCAAGAGGCAACACACATTCTGGAGGGCTGGGTCAGGTGCAGGGCTGGGTGCTGTCCCCTGACATCGCTGTGTGCTGTCCCCTGACATCGCTGTGCATGGAGCAGCTGTGCGTCTGGTGCTCTGCTGGGGTGTTGCCAGGACACCTCACTGGATCCTTACTGGCTCCCTTCCCAATCTGTCGATGAAGAAACTGAAACTCAGGAAAGTTACACTGCCAAAGGACACACATCCAGTAACAACAGGGTCAGGATTCAAACCCAGACCCAGGTGTGTCTAAAATGCATCTTTCCCAGTCACCACGATTGGGCCTTGGAGGGAGAAGCAGGCATATTGAGTAACAAAAAGGGGTTCCTGCCATCCCCCATGGCAGTGATATCCTCCTAGTGGGCTGCTTTCCCCAGGGGACTCCCCATGTGGTCTGCTAAGGGGGTCCTGCCCCCTTCCTCCCTACTCCTTCCTTCCCCGTTAGTCCATGGCACAGACAAGGTCTTGGGCACACATGGGCATCTCTGCTGTCACACATTGGCAGGTGACCCGCGAGAGCTGCTAGCGGACTGCTTTACCCACAGCCATGACAAGCACTGGTGATGTGTGGCACTGGACAAAAGAAAAATGGTCTCTGGGCTACTAGAGACAGTTTGGTGTCCCAGTGCTGGTGGAGGAAGGACCCTTGTAGGCGCACAACCTCTCCAGTGGCCCCTGCCCTCAGCACATGCCACCTCTAGGCCACAGACCCGGTGACTCCCCCCTGAGGACCCTCCCTTGTGAGAAGGATACCAGTTGCCTCTGGAAAAGTGAGGCGAGTTCTGCTGACACTCTGTTCAGAAGAAAGGAGGCGTCTGGAAAAAGCATCCTGGCTTTCAGAGGGAAGTATAGTATTTGATCCTTTCCAGAAGAAATACAACCAGAGGAGGTAGATTTTCCAGGCCAGTCACAGTTGCTGGCATTCTAAAGAAGAGCTGTGTCGTGCACTTGGGAGGGACGGGTTTTGTTAGGCTGGGGCTTTCAGGCGGCCGTCAGCAAATATCTTCCATTTATGGGTCTTTTCGCAAGTAAACCCTCAAAGAACTACCCATGCAATTAAGGACAATTCTTTCTACAGTTTTTATAACCTTAGGCTTCATCTATGCTAATGACCCAAAATGTGTGATGCTGTGACTATCATTTAAACTGAGATGAAAAATGTGAAAAAATAAATAAGACCTCTCTGCTGTGTTAGGCAGTGAGTCACCTGTTCACTGAACATCTCTTCTAGTTGGCAGCAGGGGCCTCGCTCTGACATTGGTGTACAGTCTTGGCTTGGTTTATTTTAGTGCTCTTTGAATGTTAAAACTACGAATTTGAACAAGCCATTTTATTATATTGCTAGGGGGAAATAGAATTCTAACAAGAGATAGTTAACCGCATACACTTTGTACTCAGATTTTCTTCCCAGATACTTTCTATAGGCCTAAATGGGATAAATGGGGTAGGAATATATGTCAGGATATGATTCGATTCCTACCTGGACTTTATTCCTTTTTTAGCTCTTGCAAATTTCTAGTGGATACAAAGCCCTGAGGAATTGCTGTGCGTGTGTCTGTGGGTACGCACGCGTACACACGAGCCCGGAGCAACTGCACGTAGAAAACGGAATAGAAGTGCAGGAAGAGAATATTCCTCTAATGACAGATAGCAAGACAAAATTTCCAAAAATGTTTTCACGTCCTCATTGAATGAAAACTATTCAATCAATTCATGACAGCCTAAAGTCATTCTCATGGAAGACATTCTTTTTTAACAAATAAGATGACTTCATGCTGTGAGAAATTATTTTTCTGGATTATTTTATTTGCATTCCTTATTTTTGAATGACTCTAATATTTGTGCCATTGATGTGCTGCACCTCTCCACTGGCACTTCTCCGGAGACATGGGACAAAGTTAATCTTCTCCTGTCTTACCAGTCTGGCTGAGCTACTTGCTGGTGCTCCAAAGCTTTTCACAGATGTTAAATGTTCCATAAAGAATCTGTGTCAGGGCAACGCCTGTGGCTCAAAGGAGTAGGGCACCGGCCCCATGTGCCAGAGGCGGTGGGTTCAAACCCAGCCCCAGCCAAAAAACTGCAAAAAAAAAAAAAAAAAGAATCTGTGCCATTTACAACACCAGAAAACTATTTCTTTGAAAAGATTCTGCTGGTGGAGACCTACAATTCTGAGGCTTCAAGTAAGCACTGGCCCAGTGCTTGGCCTACTTGTCTGTGGCTCCAGGACCATCCAGACATTCTTCACCCTGCTGGCACCGTTGCTTGTCTCCTTCCCTCTGCTTCTCTTCCACAGCTACAGCTGGGAAGACAGTTCCAGAAGGGTGGCAGCCACACACAGCAGCCTGCCTGGGAAACGTGGCACCACCTCTCTGGGGCAGTGCTACCTGAAGACACCTTGGGGATACAGACAGTCCCTGCCAGATTGTGTCCATATCCCATTTCATCCGTCACCAGCATCTTGGAAGGAAACAATTTTTGTGTATAGACCCTCGAACTTACTGTGTCTTTTGGTTCTCTTCTGAGTGTTGCTGTCCCCATGTCATCTGTTTTGGGGATGAGCCCTTTGCTGGCAGGGAGCCACGTGTCATTACTGATCCATCACTGCTTCCCTTCCCCAGTGCTTAGCATAGGCCCCTGGACACAGGGGTGGCCAGCATCGTCACTAATGATGGTGACAACAGCAACAGAAAGCTGGGAGGATCTGCGAGAGTGTCCAGCGAACATCATAATTTAAAAATGATGGCTGTGGTAGAACCAAGCTCTGGTGAATTTTATTCTAGCAAACAACGACCAACTGGTACTTTTGAAACTGCTTTAAGAGATATTTTCAAAACAATGTAATTGTTAGAAACACAGGAAGATTTAAGATGCTCTCTGCTTTTGGAAATTCAACTAAAATTAAGTAAATTTGTTTTATTTAATTGATTTTCATTCTGAAATTTTATTATGATGACAACATTAATTATGTTAATAGTAATTTCCATTTATTGAGAACATATCACGAGTGTCACACAAATGCCATTTAATTTAATTCTTATTACAACTCTGAAAGAAAACTGGGCCTCAGAGAGGCATGACTTAGCCAGGTTTTCAAAATAGGAAGTTACTGGTGGGTATCCAGCAGCCCGCAGGGGAGCTGGCGGGTGTTGTCAGGCATCAGATGTCCATTTTTCAGCCTCCATAGGCTCTGCTTTCAAATTACACTTCAAGCTTCACAAGGAAGAGTGGGACTCATTCAAGTCTACAGGAAAAACAGGGCTTTTCAGGGCAAAATTCAATCAAATTGGAAATTGAAAAAGCTTTTGTTATAATATCTTGGGTGACTAAACAAAATGAAACCTTCCGTGGGCTCATTGACACGGCTCTCTTCTGAGTGTACCAGACAACGCTCTGAGAGCTTCAGCGACAAGCCCGAAAGCATTTCACAAGCCCTCCAGCTAGGGACCGAGACCTCACTCTGTTGTCCCTGAGTGGAAGTGGAGTGCCTGCGAAGGGGGTTGTGAACACAGCTTTTATCATCATTAGTAAAGCTCTGAGATGTGGGTCACTAGGTAACCACTAGCACCCCGAGGTTTTAAGTCTGCTCCATGCAAATTAGCCGCATTCTTCAGTTCACAGTCCCTCCCCGCAGCATCTTCCTGGAAACTGAAGTAGCATTTGGTTGGGTGGGGAGGACAGCCGCTGGCAGAGCCAGAGTGTGGGGTGGGGGACAGCTGAAAGCAGGGCATGGAAGGTGAAAGAAGAAAGTCAGGTCAGGCCCAGGCTCAGGAGGGGCCAGAGCGGAGGCAGGGAAGGCCAGCAGAGTCAGGTATGGGCAGGTCTTATGTGACAGACTGGATAATGTGGACCTCATGGGTCGGGTAGTGGAGGTTCTAAGCAGAAACCTCAAATATGGACATGTTTCAGAAAGTGACGATGGGAATATAAACACAGAGTGGGACAGGCCAGCAGACGGGTCCCATGGGGCTTCTAACGTCCCTCCTGACAGTATCTGTGCAGTTTTGACACCTCCTCTCCGCCTCTCCATTGCACCCCGTAGACATGTTGAGAGGACGCAAATTGTGGAGGGGGCAGGGGCAGGCCCTGGGAACTGAGAGCTTTGCCCTGAAACTCTCCTGGACCCGAGTCCTCCTACTCACTTCTACTGGTGTCACTTTCCTGAAACACAGCCCCCTGATCAGGTTACATCTTTGATCAAACACCTTCAGAATCTCTGTTGTTTCCTGACCAGAGCCCAAACCCCTGGCACTTCCCTGACCTTCCTTCACCTACCTCTCCTGTCGCCCCAGATTCAGCCCTGTGAATGGCCACAAGCTGCCATTACTTGCTGTGTATTCTCTTGAGGACCCAGTTTCTCCCCGGCTCCCTCCTCCTCCACTTCTCTGCCAGCCCATGATGTTTACACTTTAGCTTGAATGAACAGGAAGATGCCCAACTAAATTACACGAACAGACAAATACTACTGCTCTTTACTGGACAAACATCATAGGAATGCACTGATTTGTAATCTAGTTTTTCTATAGAATAAGAAAAGAAAGGAACGCAGTAGATCAATATTTAGAAATAGCACATGCTTCCATTGGTCAACATTGCTCTAATTTACGTGATCATGGCACAGTCTTTTTTTTTTTTTAAAGTATCAGTTTGTTTTAGCTACTACTGATTTTGTAGCTGTCCACAAAGCACATCCCTACAAGCCAACAAAGGAAGGGTAAATTCCCAGAGGCATTTTAGTGCTTTATAAACCCATGAAACAAAATGTATCCCTAAATGAAGTTTTTAATTGAAAGCCTCTGGCTTAGTGTCATTAGTGAAGGAAGCAGGAATTAATGTCGCGGAACTACAGTGGGAGCCGTTCAAGTCACCCTGGCGACGTGGAAACACCATAAAGCAGGCTCTTGTCAGTGCCAACGGGCCTAAGCCACAGTTGTGGCCATTTGCTCCCTAAATTGGGAATCAAAGATGTCAACAGCTGAAGGAATGAAGCCGCACTCTCATTTCCCCCAGAGAGCAGACACCTTTTGTCGGGGCGTCCACGCGTCTTTCCTAGACCTCTGCACAAAAGGAAAGGCCCTAGAGTCTTCTTGGCATTCATAACTGACTGTTAATGGCAGGCTTTATGAAGGAATTGATGACACTGGCTATGCTCATCTTATCCTTTTATAGTAAAAACTGTTGTTAACCAGTTTTAAGTAGCATGTAAAATCCCAGGCCTTACGTCACATGACCAGGTGACCCTTGTACCGCGTGATTCTCTTGGAGGTAAACAAGGTCGAGGACTTTCAGAGAATAATGCATATATTTCAGTTGCCCTTTGATTAAGGAAAATGAGACTTTGCTGAGCTATTTCTCAAAAAATTGTAAACTTTATTAGATCATATAACAGCCAGAGCCTATCCCTTTATTTGTAAGATCCTCTCAGCACTGCTATCAGGCCCCTGGGGTCCTGCTTCCCACGCTTCTCTCTGCGGCTCTGGTTCCTTCAGGGAGGGGACGTGTTGAGAGGACGCAAATTGTGGAGGGGGCAGGGGCAGGCCCTGGGAAGCCTGGGAGCTGGAGACACCAGGGGACTCCAGGCTGTGGCCTCCTGGGCTTTGCCAGTGGGCTCCGTGCTCTGAGGCTGGCCACTGCACACACCCCAGGACTCCAAAGTCCACGAGGACCCGGTATAAGCAGAAGTGCTCGGTGTGCTCAGCTTTTTGTGTCTTTAGTTGTTGAGCGGGGGCTTTGTGCCCATTGAAGTCCCATCATAGAGACACGAACATCCTCAGAGGCCCCTACAGACATACATGGAGGTGGAGCTTGGGCTGCCCACATGGTGAACCTTCTGGAACCGTCCTTTCTTTGTTCCGTCTGGCACAGAGTGAAAGGTACAGGAAAGCAGAGTTCTGTCAGCCGTGCATCCCCTAAGCCAGGCCCGATCCCTCATTTTTCTCATTTACCAAGCGGTACCTACGTGACCTGTCCCGACCTGGCACTGCGTAGCCGTGACCTGTCCCGACCTGGCACTGCGTAGCCGTGACCTGTCCCGACCTGGCACTG
>NW_003852451.1:6399449-6431796 GCF_000181295.1 Otolemur garnettii
CTGCGTAGCCGTGACCTGTCCCGACCTGGCACTGCGTAGCCGTGACCTGTCCCGACCTGGCACTGTGTATGGAGTGCAGAGCACTCCTGAGGACAGCACCGGGAAGACATGGGGCCTTCACTCCTGAGGCCTTCACTCCCGAGGAATTCCTTCAGGCCTCCAGGGCCCAGCACCTCCTCAGGAAGGAGGACCTTAGATTAGGTGATGGACAAATTTAAATTGCTACTATTAATCCGCCTTTGTTTCACTTTATACTATAATAAAGCCAGTTCCTTATACTGGACTCTGGATGGGGTCTCACAGGTGACAGCCAGGAATCTGGCCTCCCGCTGCCGATCCCCAGTCTCTCTGTAAGGACCTTTGTGCGGCCACGGGAGATGGATCGCTAAACCCAGAGGCCTGGCCTGTGAAGAGGGCCCTGAGCAGACGTGTTGTGACGTTTTGTAAATATGTTCACGCACCCCGCCCGGAGGTGCATGTGTGCACGTGACCACACTGAAATCTTAGCACAGAGTTACAGGTTGTTCTCCCCAAAAAGAAGTGGTTCTGCCCCCAACAACTTTCAGGGACGTGTCATATGGAGAAGAAATACTTACAAGAGCTTCTCCTTGGAAAGGGCATTGAACTTTTCCTGGAGAAGAGTTCCAAGTAAGAATGTTGCAAGGAGTCAGCTATTGTAAGTGAGGGGACTGCGGACCAACTTGCATTTTTGCGTTTATTTCTGTTTTCTTATTTTCTAACTATTTCATGTTCATTATTAATAAATGGCAAGTCCGCCATAAGAATCCAATTCTTTGTATGTTCATAGCTTTCTTCAAGCACTTTTGAGATGTAAAGTAATTCATGAAAAGGTTTTGGGGAACAGTGCAATTCCTTTAGGGAATGCTTTTTAATAAATTATCAGACCAAATCGTTTTAATAGAAATGACATTAGCGAGTAGAATATGCATGTCCATCTGCAATCTTGGAGTTTCCTATGGGATGGAAAATACACTTCCCACGCTCTGAAAGTCAAAGGCGTGCTGTTCTGCGGGAGGCAGAAATGCATGTTTCCCCCAGTGCTAACATCGCGTGATTAGTCATAAGAGCTGCGGATTTATTCTCATTTTCCTTCTAAATTTTTTGTTGTCATTGCCTTTCTCTGAAACATGAAACACTGCCAGAGGCAGGAATCCAGGCTTAATGGACCAAGAGTAGGAGCTGAGCGAGCATCTCCCCAGTTTATGTCCATTTGGTAGTGAGAAAGTATTTTAATGTTAACACATCATGGTACAGTATTTTGAAAACAAACACCTTAGCCCCAGTAAGGTGGGGATTGTTGCATTATTACGCAAAGGATCATATCAGCTCTTTTTGGTTTTCCGGGAAGTTTTAAGACTCATTTTATGAATCGTATTTAGCCTTTTTATTAGAATTGGATGTAGCTGTTGGCACCACTAATGGATTTTATGTGCTTCTGCTGGTGTCCCCAAACTGAATTACTGTGACTAATGCGGCACTGTCTCTTTTTATAACTGTTAGCTGCTGAAAACAAAAGGGAAATTTGCCTAAAGTCAAAACATTAAGTTTTATTTATTTGAAGATGTCAAAAGGAAAGAATATAATTTCTTCAGGATTTGAGACCATAACGAGACCTTTCATAATGAGGCTTTACATTATAGGAATTTCTCCCTGTAATTTAAAGAAGGATAAAAGAATTAAATTGTGTTTGTGATCAAATATTAGATGACCCTTTACTAGAAGTCAAAATAATCCTTAAATCAGCCAGGTTAGCATAAACATACAGATTTCTTATTTCTTTTAATCATAGCCATGTGAATACTGGGTGTTAAAATACATGTGCAAAGAAAGATTTCTTAGCTAAAGCCATGTTTTCTGGTTTTCTTCTCTCTCCACATTTTCTTTCTTACCTATTTTCGGTTGATCTGCAACAACAGTACAATTTCTTTAAGTCACTGGGAAAGTACAGGGTGGCTATAGCCCCAAATTGGATAGTACATACATGCACCAAGGTAACTCTCTCAAAAGAACATGGTTTTCAGGTTAAAAAGCTGTGGGATCATCCTAACATTCTACACAAGAGCTTTGTGAAATTGCAGAAAAGTAACAAATGTTTGATTTGGATATCTTTTCAAAACACTTACATCTTAAAAGCTATCACTACTGTTCTATATTTGTATATAGTTAGAAGTAATCTTTATGACATTTAAAAGATGGCCTAGGTAGTGCAGTACTGGAGACGTATTGACCTGGATATTTGTGTTAGCTAGAGAATATTAGAAGGGAATCCTTTTTACCTGTTATTTATATATTCATTTTAAATATTTATATCACATTATATATAAGTATATATGTAAATTTTACAGGAAAATGTGGCTGACGAGAGGCAGAAAAACTATGATTTCATAGTGTGAGGCACAGCAGGAGAGCCTGAATAGGGAAGTAATGGGAATGCCGGAGCCAGGACATCCGGACTCCTGTGGGTAAGGGCCTTGCAGACTCATCTACGGGCCCTCGGGTGTTACCAAAGGCTTTGCACTTAATTGTATTTTCACAGTTATATACACATGTTATGTTTTTTAGAAACAAAGTGAGCCCGTGATATCTACTGGAAGTAGCAAAAGCAGATGGGCTAACCAGCTAAAGTAGGGAAGTTAAAAGAAGAGAGACGTTGCCAAGTCAGGAGCAGGGAGGAGCTGCGGGGACAGCTGAGCTCTAATTGCTGAGGTTCGGTGTAGGAGGCCCTTTTTTTTTAAGTTTACTAAGGCAAAAACTATGCACAGCATTCTGAGAATTCACTGCTTTCAACAGAATAAGACATATTGAAAATTCATTTTGGAGAAAAACAAGAAAATTGTATAGATTCCAGTTTCATTTTTTTTCCCAACTCTTTTTTGTTCTTCCTCTTCTTCATGGACCAGCTTTCCTAAAAGCCTAATGTTCCTGTAACTGCAGAGGAGGGCGTGAGGCGGGAGGAGCTCTCCTCAGACAAGACACAGAAGGGGAATCTGATGTCTCCTTCAGGCTTCAGATGGGCTGTGGGATGGAGAGAGAAGTTAGAGGGGGCCCAGGGAGACCTGTGTCCACGGCAGGAGAGGTTTAGTAAGGTGAGGGAGGAGATGAGAGGTGAGGACTGAGGCTCCACCTCCCCAGTGGAGACACTCTTCTCCTCCTAAGTGTGGACATTTGGACCCAGGCTCTCTGGCTTTGATATTGTGAGGCTTACACCAGAAGTCCCCACCCTAGTTCTCAGGGCTTCAGTCTCTGACTAAGAATTATACTTCCCCATTCCCTGGTTCTGAGGATTTGGGGCCAGGTCTGAGCCTTGCTATTGGCATCCCACAGTCTCCAGCTTACAGGTGGCCTGTCCTGGGACATTTCAGCCTCCTGATCATATGAGTAAATCCCCTCTCCCATGGTGTAGGTCTATGTTGATACGGATCTTGTTTGTTCTCTCTGGAGAACCCTACAATGGTGGCCTGTCAGGTGGCAAGGACCCTGACTCCTTTGAGTCTCTGCCCTGCACCCTCACCCACGTGGCTGGGAACAGCTGTGGCAAGTGTCCCCAGAGGAAGGGAGAGACTCAGATGACTGCAAAGGTGGATAGGAGGCACCCTGTCAGACCCCCCTGGACAGCTTCTGGAATCACATAGCCCACCCTCAGCCCCCCGCCCTCCACGGCAGCCAATCCCTGGTCCAGGTACCTTGGTTAAGAGATGGCCGAGATGTGCTGTGACATGCTGTCTCTGCCCAGAACTCGCTGAGAAGAACTTGAAGATTTCCTAAAAGATGTATAGGGTTGTGTTTTAATCAAAATACTCTAATTACACTTTTTAATTTAACACAGATTAATTATGGTAAAAACTTTCATTCCGTAGCTTCAGGTTGTTCAAACACCCACACACTGGATCCATTAGCTACTGTCCTGGCCAGTGATCTATGTGAACTTTGAAGTTAGATCCCTAACGTTAAGAAGTAACACTGTCCAGAAAATGCCAGTGCAAAGGGGAAATTCACGCAGTGATATCCTCTTACCTGCATGGTGACAGCAAGGGTAGTAGAGACTTTTTCAGTTTTTATCCGAATTCTTACCTTCTTCCATTCCAGGTGACACCCACACAGGACATACTTCCTGTCAAACAAATCCGGTCGGTGAAAGGCACTACCAAGGTTCATACAGAGCAGTTTCAGAATTTCTCATGACTGTTCATTTTCCTAGGAATGGTGATAAAGGCATCTAAGGACAGTGGGGGACACAGCACAGGAGTTAAAGATGTAAAGTCAACAGGGTCAACAGAGACACAGTGTAATGTGACCTACTCATATAATTTCAAGCCTTTCAGTTTGCACGTTAAAAGTGAAATTAATTTTAAAAATATATTTTGTGTGTACTAATATATCCAAAATATAATTTCAACATGTAATCAATATAAAAATTATTGAGGGCTTTAATGAAGTCTTCAAAATCCAGTGTGTATTCCACATGTCCATCTCCAGTCGGCAAAGCCACATTGAAGTGGCCACCTGGGGCCAGCAGCTGCACTCTGGGAAGGGCAGCTTCAAAAGCTGGTATCTCAGAGACCTCAGTCCTATGCCTCCTAAGAAGGTGACGGGGTAGATTGCTCTCTTGGTCTCAGCTTCCTCATTTGGAAAATGATAATAATACATCTTCAGGATAGTTGTGAGGTCTAAACAAAACACTCTTACAAAGAGCTGGTACTGGAACCTGCTAAAAACCCTATAAATGTGAGCTACTGTTATAATAAAAGACCTTGTTCCTGTAGATTTTATAATCTGAGAAGTTCATAACCCAGACATCTATCAGCCTCCCCCCAAAATAAGAAAAGTCTTCTGATTTAACCATGGCCTTGCATATAGAACAGTAAAACAGAGGAAGGTAAGGGGAGGTCAGCTCAGCAAGCTAGTTTCCCTACAGTATTTTTTTCCTTTTAATGAAGACAGCTCTTGTAGAGGTTTGCTTTACAGGCTTGTCAGAATCCCCGTGCTAATAACCGTATGTCCCCGAGACACCTGCAATCTGTGTCCTCTTGCCTTGTAGATCTTCAGCCTTTCCCTGATTAACAAAACAACCTTGCAGACCCTGGGGATTTAGAGCCACTTCACACTCTGCTGGGATGGTTTCTCTCTACCAGGTGCAAACTTTCTGCTGCCCTCTGCTGAAACCCACGGCTCTCCTTGTCTGGTTTCACTGTCGCTTCCACTTAACCAGAACCAGTCGGAGTGGCGTCAGCATAGCCGCTCATGTCCACTATGGGTGCTTGACCTATGACCTCTGGCATCAGCATGGAGGCTCCATGGTGTCCACTGTGGTTGCTTGAGCAGAGAACAGTGAAGAGCCCTTGCTGGCGGCTGAAATCACTTCCAAAAAAATGTTAATATCTTTAATTACATTTAGCGAAAGTAAGACATGAGCACAGTTTAATCTTCTCAATAGTCTTTCAGATTAAAATTAGATTTATACATTTGTATAATAACAGTAATGCTGTGAAAGGAAGCAGCTTTCCTGCAAGAGAGGTAATTGCATCTGTATGTGCTGACCCGGGCAGCACTGGACAGTATACCACTGAAGCATTCTACATTCTTATGTGGCAGTGCGATAGAACTTAAATTTTATGCACAATTAGTCCAGTATTAATGCATAGTTTGAAGGTAGGTTTAGACATAAAGCTGAGAATAAAGTATTAGTGTCATTTTTAAGTATTTTTGTGGAAAAATGACAGAAAAAAAGAAAAGCTGAGGGGAAAATGGGCAAACAAAACCCCCCAAAATTTTGGACTTAACTTTTTTATCCTCTAAGAGGGTCAGTTGCATCCAAAGCTTCCTTTGGCTTTCCAGGCAGAGTGCAGAGTGCGTTTCTTGGGCTTTTCCCGTCAAAGTTGTCTACGCCCTGGGCCAATGGGGTCAGGAGAGGGAAAGGATTTTCAAACCATGTCACTTCTTTTCTCAAAGCAGCAGCTGAAAAATGGGCACTGGGCTTAGGAAATTAACAAGGAGGGGATATAAAATGATGTTCCACACCGAAAACTTCACATTCCCAATAGGAAAAAATATATAGCAACTTGCTAGAACATGTGTAACAAACCAAAGTAACATTAGTTTTGCAACTTATCACGAATATGGGTTAGTTCTTGTGTCCATGCATAGTTCCAAGCTTAACCGTGGGGGTGGGAGGTGATGCCCCGTGCCGTGCCGTACACCACGCAACCAGCACTGACATTTTGGGCAGATTTCGGGGAATCTTAAGGATTTTATATTTTCACAGTCTTTCATGAATATATTGTGAGTATTCATTTGTGAATACATTGAAACATTCGCTAATGGATAAAAAGTCTACTAATTTAACAAGAAGACCAAGAAGGCGAAAGCTACATCTTCTCACACTGGATTCCTGGAATTTTGATCCAATCTTCATCCCATTCCACACCATGTATAAAACGTGCCTGCGCCTTCAGAACCATTGTAGGATCCCTAAGTTTGTTCAAACCCCCACACTACTTGATTATGACAAAAAACATAGCCATAAAGAAATAAGAGAAAAAGATAAGTAGTGTGGCCCCACCACGCCAAGTTGGACACCACTGTCCTCCCTGGAAACGCAGCAGCTGCGACGTTCAAGTTTCTGTCCCTGCAAACAGCAATGCTGGTTTACAGTCATTTATTCCAAAATCTTGTGTGAAGAAATGTAGATTGTTCAAAACAGTCCAAGCATGGCTTATTCTCATCGGCGTTTTTTTTAAATTTGCCAATGAAGGACTAAAAATACAGGGTGGCCATAAAGTTCATGTGCGATTTGTAACTATTTAAATTGCACGTGAACTTCAAAAAAGAACACATTGAAAAGGGGGTGTGCAGATCAGTGGGAACCTTCCTCTCGTGTGCTGATTTTCCCTTCAAAAGCTCTGACATTAAAGTCTGAAAAGGGCAGACTCAGCCCAGCCCCTCCCTTCGAGGGGAGAGCTGGGCCAACCCTGTTGTGCTGCCCTCATGGGAGGCGTCCCTTTTACTCTAAACCCGAGAGGCCACCAAATCAAAGAAGCCACAGGGCCATGGGAGGGAGGAGGAGTCCAGGCAAGCTGTAAGCACAGAGACACCAGCTGGGCATTAAAGTTGGCACATCAAAAGCAGTGTGAGTGTCAAGGAGGGGTCTGGAGAGAGAAGAAGCCCGAGGAGTCCTGGAGAGTCCTGTGCGTTTCCCTGAGGGCTTAGTGGAGGCAGAAAACCCACCTGCAGCTGCTCACAAAGTAGGGGATGGCTTTCCCCACAACAGAAGGGCCAGGAACTGGCTTCGGGCCATGACATTGCGCCTGGACAGCTGCCTCTGCAGGTCTCTCTGTTTTGTCTCATAGGCAGAGCAAGGCTGTGGTGCTCCTGCCATCAGGCGCCCTCAGTGCAGGAGGAGGGGACAGGCAAGGCTTGGCCCCTCCGTCAGGAGCCAGAAGTTTTCTGAGAAACCCACCACAGACTTCTGCTCTGTCCTGCTTCCATGGGCACATCACGGGCGTCCATTTACTGGAGACGAGGAAGGCGTGGGGCTGGGGCATGGCCAGCCCTCGCTGCTGCCCCACCCCCTGGCCGGCTTTGATTTGCCGGTGTCGGCTGCCATTTTTGCACAGTTGGGCACACTGGTGATTTAGTGGTCATTCAAGTGTCCCCAAAACTCATTTTCTCTTAATCATCACTACTAATTTCTTTTAACTAAAATATGGAGCTGAGTTTTAGGAGAGTTAATATGAAATTATTAACAAATTTGTCCCCTGCATATTCTCTTAAACCAGAAATGTAAAACTCACTGACATAAGAATATTTGACTCTCTCTAAATTCCTACCAATTTTTCATTTGACCTTCATTAGGGCTTTGGGGTTATTTTTAAAGCATGGGGGGAAGTAGTGTTAAGGAACAGCAGAATGGACCATAAGTCCCCAAATAACCCAAAATGCAACCAGCTGTCCAAAGGCCCCTTTTGATATATACACTGATGATCTCAGTAGAAGAAGCATTCACTTTTGTGTCTTCATTCTTCTGAGGACCTAATCAAACTTTGGTTTCTCATAGAAAGACAGTTTCACTCACTTCAATCTCTTCATCTTCCTTCCCCAAAGATAAAACCAAGAAGTTGCAAATGTTATTTAAATGACTGTGTTAAATGCCTAAAAAAAATTCTCAGACATCTAAAATACCAGAATATTTACTTGAGATTTACATCTGGTGGCATGCCTCTAAGTAGATGTTACCATACTTTTTTTAGTCTAGTTATATCTTAAGGAAAGGAACATTTTCTGAAGGCATACATTTGTGCTTATGACCACGAACACAAGGATTTTCATGATAAAAGCTATTTTAAAGCCTTTTCTAGGTTTGTTTAAACTATGTGTTTCTTTCAATTATGTTTCTTATTGAGTTGCTTAGCAGAGCCCTCTTTGGTCAGCAGTGAATTGGTTTTATTATTTTTTAAATTTCTACAGTAATCTCCTTCAGTAAAAATAATAAGTGTGGTAGGAAAAATTGTGAAGAGGTTCCCCTGAGATTCTGTCCCCTGCTTCACAGGGTACAGACCTTCAATTTGGGAGCGTCACTTCAACAGTGCTCACTGCGTCTTCACCCAGAGTAGGTTCCATCTCTAGAAACCACTCTGTTTACTTGTGCAAAAGAAGCAGCTACTTATCCACTTAAGTTTTATGTTGAGATTCTGACCATTCAGCCACGGCTCAGGCTCCACTTACAGCTCTCCCTCTCCTGCTATCTCTACCACACATGCAGCTGCTTCCTCCCAGACATCCTGAACCCCTGGAAGCTGGTTCTACCCGCCTCTCAAGATGTTCCACAGGCTGCACTTTGAATGAAATTCCCACTTAGTCCAAAGGCCCCACCTGCCCTCTGGATGATTCCTCTTTCTCAGTGACAGCTTGTGGGACTGCCCCCACCCCGCCCACCCTGAGTTACAACCTCTGGCTGTGGGCACAGACCTCCTCCCCAACACAAGTACCCGGCATCAGCTTTGGGTACCACTGTGCAGCTTGACCCCTCTCCTGTCATCTTTCCTGGGCAGTCTGCACAGATGCCAGCCTTGCCCCCAACTTCTTTCTGCTGAGTCCTCCTCGCCTTCCCTGACCACCCTGGCCCCATCGCCTCCTTGATTCCTCACTCTCCTTCTTTTATATGCTATGGCCTTGTTATCAGAAGACATGGCACCATCGCTTGTTTGGTGTGTTTATTTTCTCTCTTGCTCACTTTACACCCCCAGCACTCCACAGAGTGCCTGGCACATAGATGTTCTAAAATTATATACATTGAATAAATTAGTATATAAGAGAGTTAATCAACAGGATTTATCAAAACATTTTCTGTTTCTATTTTGTCTATAATTTTTAGAGGCATAGATGTCGGCCATGCTGAAGTTCAAAAGGACCTTACAAAGGATAAATCTGCAGGGGGTCTAAGGCAGCAGCAGGCTAGTGTCTCGGTTCTCAGCTCTGCCCGCAGGGGGAGCACCCAGGCTCCCGCCACAAGGCAGCGCCTGTGTGACTTTAGGCAAGTTGTTCCCTTCTGTGTGACATGGGGATGGTATTAGTAATTCTTCCTTAGGGTTGTTGGGATGATTTAGTGAAATAACCCAGTTTGAATCCTTAGCATAGTACTTAGAACATAATAAAATTTACTATTATCTATGACATGTAATAGGAATAATGATAATAATTATTTAGAATAGATCTGCATTATGAGTCTTTGCCTCATTAAAACTTCTTTCTTTCTTTTTTTTAAAATTCTGCCTATTTTGTGAATCCAATGATGACCTTGAGAAATTATCAATGGCTCTTCTTTTCATACATGTTTAAGAGCAGTTTTTTATTTTTAATTATGCAAAGCAATTTGACTCTTTTTAAGGCTATTAGAAGAGCATTATCATTTTTCATGCTTTTCATCCTCAGTGGAAGTGGCCAGCTCCCCATGGCAGGAAAACTCTGACCATGATCCAAGCACCTGGATGCTGTGCTCCCCCAGCCTCTCCCAGGAGCTCCAAGCCCAGCCCTGCTTGTTTGTGGATCCCACAGAACCTTCACTGTCAGAGTTTTCTCGGGGCTTTTTGTTTTGGTTTTAGTGGGACAGGGAAAAACTAAGTTCTTAAAGGAAACTTTGGTAAGTCTGAAATCTCATGTCCAGCTCGACTTTGCCAACTCCATTAACCCTAAGCCGCCTCTCCTGAGGGGGTACTCAGCATGTAATAAATTTAGTTTCATAATGAATAGTTATTAAATAACTAATGTGATGTTAGTTATTAGATATTTTATTAAAATACTCATTTGTAGATTAAAGGGTTAAATAACCCTAAACTAGTTGCTTTTCTGATTCCTATAGAACCCCCTTTTGGTCATTCACAGTTGCGCTGGGCATTTACTAAGATGCTATTAAATGAAAAGCCAGTATCATTTTCTTCATCACCAAGAAAAAAATCCAAAAATGCTGTTAATTAACTCTGAAAGATTTTGTAGTCAGTCCCTTCAAATTTTTCAAATTTTGTACCTCTGACTGAGATACTTTTTCATTATTTATCTTCTTTGTACATGTATAAAAACATTAAAAGCAAAATAGAGGAAGGTATTTTAATGCTTCACCTGGGAATGCAATCTCCTCGCTCACTTTTTGTCTCAGAGTTGCGGTCGCCCTGTGCGTTCTCAGGCAGTGACCTCTCGGTCATCGGTAATCGAGGCCACTGGAAATGCAGCCCTTCCTGGGACTGATCAACTGTGGTCTCTGAGATTTTCTCTAAGCTGCTGACAGCCGTTCTGCACATTTGGGTGGGCGGGCACAGGCAGTGACAACCATGACAAAATTGCTACCTGGATGACAATCATCACAGGACGGATTCTAATTTTAGCAATTGAAAAAAATTAGTGAACAATGAATCTTATCCAAGATGAATCTAAAAATTCTACATAGCACAATTTTTCTGCTGTTTCTTCTTTCTTTAGTTTTAATTATTATCTCCGAAATTCTTACTGTGAAAGATGAATGATGATAAGTTTGTTCTAACTTACGTTATTTTTATCAAAGAGACAAAGCTAGTTTGAGGTTTTCGTATCAACTAACTCCCTTTCCGTTGTCTCTCGTGTGTGTGTCCGGTCAGTAAGCTGAGCAGTGAGCAGTCAGAGCCACACTCCAGCCTCCATGACCAGGACCAGGTCTGTGGCCTGGGCATGAGCAACTCCGTGCCACACGGGCTTCTTCCGGGTGGATAAACTCCACTTGACTTCGATTCTGTCTACCTGTTCAGCCCTAAAGATCGATGTTGGCCTAGGGAGTTGTTTGCAGAGTAAATTGGAGGCTAAATTTCTGTTCAGCCCTCTGTCCACATGCTTTGATGAAGTCTTTCTGTGGGGTAAAAATTGCCACCTTCCTGGATGCAGCTTTGTAACTCACAACTTTGAAATCCTGTTCTAGCTGAAAAGCTGAAAGTGAGGCCTTTAAGAAACTGGTCTTGATTATCTCTGTGGTTTTGAAAGTTTTTAAAATTTAAACAAAGTTGTACAGTTTCAAGTAGTTGACTTCTCATTGAGTTTCAACTCTGAAAAAAAGGAAGCCATTGCTCTCTGTATCATTAGTGTCGCTTATCATGTGGCATTAAAAGGCGCCTGTCTCCCTCCACACAGGCTGTAGTAACAAGAGGCCACAGACTGTGCAGCTTGTAAACAACAGAACTTTATTTCTCAGGGTTCCAGAAGCTGGGAAGTCCAAGACCGAGGCTCTGGCAGAGCTGGGGTCTAACGAAGCCTCACTCCATCACAGATGGCGCCCTCTCCCTCCACCCTCACAGGTGGGGAGGGGGTGGGGAGGGGCGGACCCACTTCCCCAGGCTCCTTTATAAACATCCTCGTTCCTGTGCACAAGCATCCGTGAAGGGCACGAACATTCAGGCAGGGCCTTTCCCAGTCCTCCTCTTCCTCTTGGGTATCCCTTTAAGCTCAGTGGCTCACTCAGTCTTATTTATTTCTAAAGACCCGTGTCAAATTTGGCCTCCTCTCTGAGGCGTTTCCAGAGCTTATCGGCTTATAGCTGGAAATAATTTTGTCCCACACTAGTTCCTGAAGAAGTTTCGTATTTGTATCAGCTTCCCCAAAACTTACCAAAATGATGCTAAAGGAATAAAAAGAATACAAATCCACAATAGAGAAGAGAAAATGCAGATGAGAAATATCAATAAAATTTCAAAACACATAGGGAAGAAGGAATAAAATTGAAGGGTTATAAGATACACTAAGACAAATTAAAATTTTAAAGCATATATTTGAGCAAGCAGCAATTCATGAATCAGGCGACTGCAAAGTGTGAACCCTTAGCACTCTGCCCACCAGGGGAAGGGAGTGCTCTAACAGGGTGGATGTGGAGGCAGAGCTAAGAAATTACTTAACTGGCTAGAGCTAGAGCAATTGCCTTATTTGAACTATCCTTATAGGAAGTTCTAGACAATATAACCAATGTCCAGTTGGCCACCTGTGAGTAACTGACTTCTAGTTCCATTTTCCTTCACTTGCACCATTTACAGAAAATGAGTCTGAGTTGGGTTTCGGCTTGCTGACCCAGGAACCCAGGCCTCATAGCCACCCAGCCTAATGGCCTCCCCCTCACTCATTTTAAAAGAAGACAACCAATATGGTGTTGAGGAGAAACTCAGCCAGTTAGCACTGTTGGTGCTGCACTTAGGCAGGGGGACCCACCTCTTAAAGTCACGATTCCCGCTTCCCTCCTTTCCACAATGAGGATGGATCGGTCTTTCTGGGTGGCCTCTGACGGTTCTCCTAAGGGAGGTAATGTGTGTAAAGGGCTTTGAAAACAATGGCGACCTTTATGAAACTAAAAGTCTTCGTTAGCATCATTATTATTCTTCCTTTTGTTATATTTCTTTGTTTACATATCTCCTCAGCTAAACTATGGGGTTCTCCAGGGGCAAGGGTTGCGTCTGGTTTATATTCCCTAGAGTTGTCAGTTTGCTCTTAATAAGACCTCATTTGTTGAACTGCGTTTGTTGAACAGGCATCATCTAACATGTTCTTAAAACACTCTGAAATGTAGATCTAAGTGCTAAAGGAAAGAAATTAAAGTTGTGCTAAATTTGTAGGTGTGGAGGGAAACCTTGCCTTTTCAGTAGTAATGTGGTGCTGGAGATGACTGATTATTTACAGTCCAGAAATCCACAGAGAGCAAATCTTTTTGTAATTCTAACCTTGACATTTCTCTCTCACGCTAAAATATTCCATAAGGGAAACTCGATGTTAACATTTTCCAAAGAACTATAACATGTCTAATGGCCTAAGCAACACAGAGAAGGTAAGTCCCAGTGAATGAGCTTTCGTACTGTCAGGATATCACATCAAAGATGCTAAGGCCACCAAAGACAAACCCGTATTGAACTCCCCTTATACTCATTTGTATTCTGGCAAATCATTTATGGGGAAGGTTTCTCCTATAGCTTGAGCAATTGATGTAAAAATCTAGTATAATACTTAGAAGTAACATGAATTCTAATTGTGTTTGGAAAATTACCTTGGAAGATAGAGGACGATTAATTGATAGATAGAGCAATTGATCTATCTATTACCCTCAAGGATACATAGATCAAATATGGTGACTGGGTAACAGATTTGGTCAGCCACTGAGAGTTGTAAAGTGATGAGAATTATTTTGCTTCCTCATATTGATATTTAAACACAACATTACAAACACTCTACTAAAAAAAAAATCAGAGTTTTTAGTTTTTCGTGTAAATACTGATGGCATTAAAATCCATTATGTTTGACATTCTGATACATACATACGTGTTTATCATGATGGATAGTGTATCTGTCGCCTCATGCGCTTATCATTTCTTTCTGGTGAGAACACTCGAAGGCCTGTCTTCTGGCGATTCTGTATTCCATGGTGCCTCACTGCTGTCCAGTCACCTAGTGCAGTCAGCCCCCAGCAGGGTCCTCTTATCTAGCCACAGGTTCATATCCATCGACCTGCTTCTCTCCCCATCCGCCCCACCCCAGTCTCTGGCGACCACTGTTGTTCTACTCTCAAGGCTTCTATGACATCAACTTCCATCTGTAGCTTCTGCATATGAGTTAGATAATGCGACATTTGTCTTTCTGTGTCTGGCTTATTACTTAATGTGATATCCTCCAGATTCATCCATATGGCAAATAGCAGGATTTTATTGTTTTTTTTTTTTTATGTCTGAACAGTATTCCTTTATGTATATATACATTTTCTTTATTCATTTATTGTTAGGGACGTAGGTTGATCCCATATCATAGCTATTGTAAATAATACTGCAGTAAACGTAGGGGTGCAGGTATTTCTTCAGCATACTAATTTTATTTCATTTTATTCCTATATAACCAGTGGTGGGATTCCTGGATCTTACAGTAGTTGTGTTTTTTTTGTTTTTTTGTTTTTTTTGAGGAACCCTCATTCTGTTTTCCATATTAGCTCTACCTAGTAATTTACATTGCCACCAACAGTATATTGTTGAACAATGAATGTTTAATGCCCCTCTACCAGATACCCCTTTCTCCACATTTGTACCCCAAAAATTTGATAACATAGAAGAAATGGGTAAATTCCTGAAAACACAACACCTACCAAGATTAAATTATGAAGAATTAGAAAGTCTGAATATAGCAATCAGGAGTGAGGGAAATGAATTAGTAATAAAAAGTCTTCCATCAAAGAAAACTTCAGGACCTGATGGCTTCACTGCTGAATTCCACTAAATATTTAAAGTTCTCAAGCTATTTCAGAGAATAGTATTAAGAGGTAGGACATTTGGGGAATTGACTAGATTATTAATTCAGGGCCCATGGATTTGGATTAGTGCCCTTATAAACTAGGCCCCAGGGAGCTAGGACCCGGTGAGGACGCAATGTGAAGGCCCCATCAGTGAGGAAGTGAGCCCTCACCAGGCACAGACTCTGCCGCCCACCTTGATCTTGGACTTCCCAGCTCCAGAACTATGAGAAATAAACTTCTGTTGTCTAAGCTACCCAGTTCGTGGTATTAGTTTGTAACAGCCTGAACAGACTTTAACATAAATAAAAAAAAAATGAATTCAATATGAAATCAATTGGTGAATTCTTAGAAATCTAATATTGAGTAATTTTAAATGTACTCTAACTAATGATGATTTAGAAAAAATTCATATTTAGAAAGATTTTTCTATAAATTGGCACTTAGGAGTTCCCATTAAAAAATTATGAATGAATGAAAGAAAGAATGATTCTCAAGAATTACTGCAATTAATTTTTTAATAGGAGTTTGATTTGTTCTTTTTTCTTTCTCTAGGGATTGGGAAACGGTGGTTCTGAATTATTTTTTAATTTTGGTCCTGACCTATAAAATCATGACTTAGCTATTTTAATAATATACATGGAAGAGAGAGAAGGGTGAAGGGGGAAGGGAAAAGGGAAAGAAAAAGTGAAAATAAAAGAAGGGAAAGGTTATTTTCTTAATTATGTATTTTTGAAATGCTTTAGCTTTTTGAAGGATGTATATTGCCATTTTCTAAGTTATAACTTTTAATATATTCTTCAACTGTTGTCCTCTGGTGGGCAATTCAGTACCTTGAACATAATAGATAATAAATTCTGAAGTTAGCAATAATTATGCAATCAATCATTGTAATTTACATATTTCCTCACACAAAAGGTTAATGTGGTGTGATAGGCTCTGACAGCTAATGTGGGGGGTGTGTGTGTGTTTACTTTAAGATTGTATGTAATGGTTCCATGTGATCTTTTATTGCTCACAAAAACTGTAGATCATTTTTTTTTTTTTTGAGACAGAGTCTGGCCAACTTTGGCAGTTCTTACTCTGTTGCCCCCATACTGTGGCTTCATAGCTCACAGCAACCTCAGACTCCCAGGTTCAAGCCTCCTTTTGGTCTCTTCCTCCACAGTAGCTGGGACTACAGGCACCCCCACCAACACCTGGCTAGTTTTTCTATTTTTGGTAGAGACAGGGTCTCGCTCTTATTCAGGCTGGTCTTAAACTCCTCCAGCTCAAGTGATCCACCTACCTCAGACTCCTGGAGTGCTGGGAGTACAGTCATGAGCCACCGCACCTGGCCATGAACTATGAATCTTAATCTAATGGGGGGGAAAACACTGGACTGCTGTATTTCCTCTATAGCAAATTGCACATTCTTCCCTTTAACCTTCATCTTCATTGATTTTCATCTTCATTGCTTTTTCATTGATTTATAAATACCTTTTATATATTAAAGAAAATCTCTCTGTTTATGAAATATTTTTTAAAAAATATGTTTTAACTTTTGCCTGTTAATATGCTTACCATGGGTGTTTTTCTGTTGTTTTTTTTTAAGAAGTTTTAAACTTTTACATAGACATGCCTTTATCAATTTTTACTTTGAGTTCATTTTGCCAAATTTCCAAAATAATACTATCATGATTTGATAAGAATTATATTACAAATATGAAATATTTTCAGAAGAATAAAATTGTTATAAAATTTATTTCAATTCAAGAATATGATATATTATCATATGTGTCAACTTTTTTGATGGTTTACATGGCTGTGATGCTTTATCATTTGGTTAGTAAACCTGTGTGTGTTGCTCTCATTGTAGTTGTTGGTGTTAAGATCTGCACGTTTTCTGTTAAAGTTTTACTGGACATTTTCTATTTGTATTACCAATGACTGCTGTGAATTCACATTTTTCATCATATTTTCTGTTTTTGTTTATCAGTAATTCTGATTTTCCTGTATTGAATTTATATACAGCAAGCCCCTTTCCTCATCTCTTTCAGTTTATTGTTTCAGATAATTTCTTGGGTTTTTGAACATTTGTAAATAATATTGCCCTCATTTTATTTGCTATATATATACATATTTCTTTTTTTGTTTTTGTTTTATTTGTTACAATTTTCAGAAGAAATTTGAGCACAAACACTGATAGGTTTAGTAAAAGTTCTTCTATGCTGTTTTTTTTTAATTATATTTTATAATAAAATCATAGAGAGCCAGGAAGTTCTAGAATAGACATATTGATGTATATTCAAAGAACCAAAGATTTCTCTATTGATAAACTTGAAATATAATACATCTACTGTGCCATCCCAGTTTCTTCCTTTTTACTAGGAATATACAGTAGGACTCTGTAAGTTGACTGCCCAGTGGACTGTTACAAACTGGTCAATACACACACGTAGTTAACATAAGGAACCAAGCCTCTTGTACTGATTATATATATGTGGTACATTTCCGGTCTGTGAAACTTAGCTCAACTTAATGAGTTGGTCAATGTAGGGAGGTGGCCAACTTCGGCAATTCTACTGCACTTGATTGTATACAGAATGGGGTGGGAGGACAGCAGTGCACAGTGGACCTGAGTGGCTATTGCAACATTCGAGGAAGGAACAGAAATATAATAACTCACTCATTTACAGGAATGTCCCTAGCTCTAATCATTAAAAGTGCTATGTGTCAGGTTGGTCTAAATTAAGTGTATCCATTGTAAGTTGTTTCTAGTCTTATTCAAATGATTTCCCCATAAAAATTGAAAACTTTATCATATGTCTTCAAATAGAAGCTAAAATGGTCTTTATAATATTAGAGCCACATCTCATCACTTTGTTATTTTGACTTTTTATACGACATTCATCACTATCTGGTAGTCTGGGGGATTTTGTTGTAGTTTATTTGCTTATTTATTCTTTCTCCTCCACTATAGAATGTAAGCTTGGTGAACATGTTTCATTCATCACTTTGCCCCCAGCACTGAGATTGGCCCTGTGCATGCATTAAACTCTCAATAAACCTCTAGTCATTAGGAAATGGTGGTTCTGAATTATTGTTTCAGATTCAAATAAGTGTTTCCTTTTACCAGCCAAACACTGTCCTTCAGAATTTCTGCTTTTATATGGGACATGGCTGTGATGCTTTGAGGGAACATTTACCACTCTGTTGACAGGCTGCATTAATCTTGTGAGGTATCTTAGGCCTTATGTGGCCACACTTGCTTGGTAGTAAGATTACTTAAAAGAACTTTCTACTTCTTGAGCCAATATTTTTTAAAGCAGGTGATACAGAAAGACCCATATACTAGGTGAGAATATTTTCTTCTTCCTCTTACATATATACAGAAAATATGCTTTTCTTAAGTAAAGAGTGTAGTTGAGGGTAGTGTTAGAGATATGGCATCAATTTACATTAACATGAGCATATCAGTTCCACAAAACTATAGTTATCTAAAGCATATTTTATATGGGGTATATTAATTCTTTAGTACTGTCTGGGCATACCAACAAAGACACACCTAGGGGATAGAGATTGTGCCTAAGTTATTTCTTACCTAAATTGTCTAATCAGTATAATCAACTAGCTGGCCCAAAGTACAATGAACAAATACTTGAAGAACTCACCCTCTGAATCTGTGTGATGGATCACTGGCAAGTTGATATTTGACTCAGAAGGGTGCAGGTAGCCAAAGTCCACACAGATAAATGAAGAGTAAGAAGGAAGGTGAGTTCATAAGAAGGTGATGGTGTATTATTTTTTTGATGTGTTGTTGAATTCAGTTTGCTAAGATCTTACTGAAAATTTTTGCATCGATATTCATTAATGATATAGATCTATAATTGTCTTTTTTTGTTGGATCCTTTCCTGGTTTGGAGAACAGGGTGATATTTGCTTGGTAGAATGTGCTGGGAAATATTCCTTCTTTTTCTATATTTTGGAAAAGTTTGTATAATATAGCCACTAGTTCCTCTTTAAAGGTTTGATAGAATTTGGATGTGAAGCCATATGGTCCTGGACTTTTCTTTTTTGGGAGATTTCGTATAGTTGATGCTATTTCAGTGATATAAGTCTATTCAAGATTTCTAATTCTTTCTGATTGAGTCTAGGAAGGTGGCATGTTTCCAGATGTTGGTCCATTTCCTTCAGATTTTCATATTTCTGGGAATAGAGGGTTTTTTTAGTGATCATTGAGGACTTTTTTAATTTCTGAGGTGTCTGTTGTTATTTCTCCTTTATCATTTCTGAAAGACAATATTAGAGATTTTACTTTTCTGTTTCTGGTTAGGTTGGCCAAAGTTTTATCAATTTTATTAATCTTTTCAAAAAACCAACTTTTTGTTTCTTTGATCCTCTGAATGATTTGTTTTCACTTTCATTTAATTCTTCCCTAATTTTGGTTATTTCTTTTCTTCTGCTGTGTTTGGGGTTGGAATGTTCTTCCTTTTCCAGTTGCTTGAGATGATCCATTAAGTTGTTGACTTATTCTTTTTCTGTTTTCTTGATGAAAGCTTCCACTGCTATAAATTTTCTTCTTAGGACTGCCTTTGCAGTATCCCACAGGTTTAGATAATTTGTGTCTTCATTATCATTTTGTTCCAAAAATTTGGTGATTTCCTTCTTAGTCTCATCTTTGATCCAGCTATCATTCAGCCTAAGATTATTTAGTTTCCATGACTTTGTTTGAGTATGAAGATTCCTGTTGCTTGTTGAGTTCAACTTTTATTCCATGGTGGTCCAAGAAGATACAAAGAATAATTTCTGTTCTTTTAAATTTGCTGAGGTCAGACTTGTGTTCTAAGATATGATCAATTTTGGAGGATGATCCATAGACTGATGAGAAGAATGTATATTCAGTTTTATAGAATCAAATGGTCTATAGAGTTCTGTTAAGTCCATTTGTTCTAGGGTCAGGTTTAAGTCTACTATTTCTTTGTTTAGTTTCTGCTTGGAGAATCTAACCAAGACTGGCAAAAGGGTGTTAAAATCTCCAACTATTATAGTACAGGAAGATATTAAGTTGTTCATATCCATTAGGGTCTGCTTTATAAATTGAGGAGCATTTTAGTAGGGTGCATAAATGTTAATTATTGAAATCTCTTCATATTGGGTATTTCCCTTGACAAATATGTAGTGACTCTCCTTATCTTTCTTTATCTTTGTGGGTTTAAAGCCAATTACATCTGCAAATGAAATTGCAGCCCCTGCTTTTTTCTGACTCCCATTTGCCTATATTATAGATGTTCATCCCTTTACCCAAGTCATTTTTATCCTTTAAGGTAAGATGAGATTCTTGGATGCAACACATATCTGGTCTGATTTTATGTATCCAGTCAGCCAACTTGTGCCTCTGTAGAGGATAATTTAAACCATTCATATTAATTGAGAGAATTGATAATCCTGGTAGTGTATTGGGTGTCACATTTTGCAAATGTCCACTGGACATTTTTAATCCTTTCACCACTGTGGAAGTTGGATTTTGTTCAAAAATTTCTGAGTGGGTTTACTTTGGTGGTAGAGCATTGTGCTGGTCATTGTGGATGATGGGTCTGAGAATATCCTGGAGAGTGGGTTTAGTTATGGAAAATTTCTTCAACATGTGTATATCATTAAAGTATTCGATTTCTCCATCACAAATGAAACTCACTTTAGCTGGATACAGGATCCTGGGCTGAAAGTTGTTTTGTTTTAGGAGATTGAAGGTCACTGACCATCCTCTTCTGGCTTGAAATATTTTGGCTAAGAGATCTGCAGTCATTCTGATATTTCTTCTTTTGTAGGTGATGCTTTTCTTATGTCTGGCCACATGCAGAATTTTCTCCCTCATCTTAACTTTAGCAAAGTTAATTACAATATTTCTAGGAAATGGTTTATATGGATTGAGTCTTGTAGGGGTTCTGAAACTGTCTGCTATCTGAATTTCTATATCTCTTATAATGCTTGGGAAATTCTCTTCCATAATCTCTTGGAGTAGAGCATCTTTACCTTTAGGCCCCATGATGATGTTGCTTTTATTCCAGGGATGCAGGATTGGTTCAACACATGCAAATCTATAAATATAATACATCACATAAATAAAATAAAAAACAAAGACCATATGATTCTCTCAATTGATACAGAAAAAGCTTTTGATAATATCCAGCATCCTTTCATGATCAGAACATTTAAGAAATAGGCATAGAAGGGATATTTATTAAACTGATAGAGGCCATCTACAGCAAACCCACAACCAACATCATATTGAATAAAATAAAATTGAAAACATTTCTACTCAGATCAGGAACCAGGCAAGGATGTCCATTTTCTCCACTATTATTCAACATAGTAATGGAAGTCTTAGCCATCACAATCAGGCAAGAGAATGTGATCAAAGGTATCCAGATAAGGTCAGATGAGATCAAACTCTCACTATTCACAGATGGTATGATCCTATATACAGAAAATGCCAGGGACTCAACTACAAAACTCTTAGACATGATCAAGGAATACAGCAGCATCTCAGGATACAAAATCAATACTTACGTATTAGTAGTAAGTAATATGCCAACAATAGTCAAGCTGAAAATATAGTCAAAGACTATTCCTTTTATAGTAGTGCCAAAGAAGATAAAATATCTGGGAATTTACCAAAGGATGTGAAAGATCTCTATAAAGAGAATTATGAAACTCTGAGAAAAGAAACAGCTGAAGATATTAACAAATGGAAAAACATACCATACTCATGGCTAAGAAGAATGATCATTGTTAAAATGTCCATATTACCCAAAGCAATCTAAAGATTTAATACAATCCCTATTAAAGCACCATTGTCATACTTTAAAGAGCTTGAAAAAATAATGCTTCATTTTATGTGGAATCAGAAAAAACCTTGAATAGCCAATACATTACTCACAAATAAAAAAAATCAGGTATCATGTTACCAGAATTTAGGCTATAGTATAAATCTAAAGTGATCAAAACAGCATGGTATTGGCACAAAAACAGAGAGGTATATGTATAGAACAGAATAGAGAACCAAGAGATGAACCCAGCTACTTATCATTATTTGATCTTTGATAAGCATATCAAAAACATTCAGGGGGGGAAAGACTCCCTATTTAACAAATGGTGCTGGGTGAACTGGCTGGTGACCTGTAGAACACTAAAACTGGACCCACACCTTTCACCACTAACAAAAATTGATTCTCACTGAGTAAAAGATTTAAACTTAAGACATGAAACTATAAAAATACTAGAAGAGAGTGTAGGGGAAATGCTTGAAGAAATCGGCTTGGTAGAATATTTTATGAGGAGGACCCCCCCCTCCCCCGGGCAATGGAAGCAACACCAAAAATATAACTGGGATCTGATCAAACTAAAAAGCTTTTGCACAGCCAAGAGCACAGTAAGTAAAGCAAACAGACAACCTTCAAAATGAGAGAAGATTTTTGCAGGCTATGCTTCTGACAAAGGTCTGATAACTAAAATCCACAGAGAATTCAAACTAACCAATAAGAAAAGAACAAATAACCCCATTTCTATATGGGCAAGAGACTTGAAAAGAAACTTCTCTGATGGAGACATGGCCTACAAACACATGAAAAAATGCTCATCATCCTTAATCATTAGAGAAATGCAATGAAATCAATCAAAACCTCTTTGAGATATCATCTAACTCCAGTAAGATTAGCCCACCTAACAAAATCACAAAACTACAGACATTGGCATGGATGCAGAAAAAAAGGGAACACTTCTACACTGCTGGTGGGAATGCAAGCTAATATGCCCTTTTTGGAAGGTTTGGAGAATACACAAGGAACTAAAAGTAGACCTACCATTTGATCCTGCAATTCCTCTACTAGGTATATACCCAGAGGATCAAAAATCATTTTACAAGAAGGACATTTGCATCAAAATGTTTATTGCAGCCCAATTCATAATTGCCAAGACATGGAAACAGGCCAAGTGCCCATGAACCCATAAACAGATTAACAAATTGTGGTATATGATACCTTGGAATATTATGCAACCATAAAAAAGATGGAGACGTCACATCTTTTATGTTTACCTGGATAGAGCTGGAACACATTCTTCTTAGTAAAGTATCTCAAGAAGGGAAAAAAAACCCTCAATACTACTATGAAATCGATATATAATCACCTACACATTCACATGAAAGGTAAAACATAACTATAGTCCAGAAAGTAGAAGGGAAGAAGAGACAGAGGGGAGGGGTGGGGAGAAGGGAGGGCATTTGAGGGGACCTCACCTAATGTGCATGATGCAATAGTACATTTCAAAACTATTAATTGTAACAATTGTAATTGTCTTCAATGCTCACATTGAACGGATTAACACATTCCTCACCTCACTTAACTTATTTGTCAACCAACAAATAAGTGAGGTGATAAATGTGTTAATCCATTCAATGTAAGCATTTCACATTGTATATCAAATCAGTACACTGAACCCCATAAATGCATCAATGTACACAGTTATGATTTAATAATGAAAAAAGGAAAAGAAGGTGATGGGATTCGAAGTGTCCCCCCAGAGTGGGAATGAATATCACTCTAGCTGATGAGGATGTGTGAGGAAAAGCAAAAGAGGAATAAGAGGGGTGGGGAAAGGAGAGAAACAAGAATACTGAGTGAAGAATAAAACTTAGACTGTTCAAAGCAGAAATGTGGACGAACTTCTAAGAAGCCAATAGCCAGAGCTTTTCTAAGAAAAGCCACTGTACCTTAAAGAGAAATTGGATAATTAATTGTTAATAACGTAGACTGGAAAAAGTTGTTGAAGAAATAAGATGGTTGGTGTTTTTGTGGGATGTTTGGAAAATTGCACTATTAGGTCTCACCTTTGTTACTGTAGGTACACAGTAGTAGAATGTTTGAAAATGTCTTTTTATATTCCCCACCCAACAGCATTTTATTGTTTTCATTCCAAGAAAAAATAAGAGCCCAATTTTTAAGAAAATACTTTGAGAGAGTTTGAGGAGTGGTTTTGAAGAACAGATTGGAAATGGAAAATTGGGTAGCAAGTGGGAGAACATTATGTTCCCCCACCTCCACCAAACACAGCTGGAACAAAACAAGCTGATAGGAGCGTGGAAATTGCTGCAGACCAGGCTCTGGTTGAGTTTAATGAAAGCTCGCCTGGTACAAAGGAAAGACAGTCCAATGCCTTCCTTGTGTTTGAATGGCATTTCCAGGATACCCTCTCCCAAATTTACATCAATTCCAGTGAAGAAAGGAGATTTTTTTTTCTTGAATTACAGAACTATAGAGAAAGCTCATTTTTATCTGAACAGTGTTCTTGGGGATAGATCGCATAAGTCTTCTGATTAAGTTAAATAGCAGTTGCATGTTCAGGAAAGAACATTCTGTGTACATTCTGTGCTTTGATCTCCTTCGATCCATCTTCTCTCATCGAGGTGTCAACAACTTCATACAGTGACAGATGGAAGTCAGCATTGCACCAGCAGAATCTTAGTCACAGGAAGATATCCGCTCTCACCCACTGCATTTCTTTCCCAAGACTACAAAAAACAATTTACCACAAACTTGGATGGCTTAAAACAACAGCGATTTATTGTCTCAGTTCTGGAAGACAGAAGTCTGAAATCTAGGCATGGACACAGCCGTGCTCTCTCCGAATGCCCAGAAAGGGTATTTTCCAAGCTGTCCTCCTAGCTTGTGGTGTTGCCAGCAATCCTGGGCTTCCCTGGCTGGTAGCTGCATCAGTGTGGCAGCTGCCTCTGTTTTCTCTTGGCTTTGTCCCTGTCTGTCTTTGGGTCTTTTCTCTTCCTATAACCACATCAAGTGTATTGGACAAGGGCCCATCCTAATGACCCCATAGTAATTTGATTACCTTTGCAAAGAGCCTTTTTCCAGGTAAGTCACATTCACAGGTAGCCAGTGTTGGGACTTGAACATATCTCTTGGAGGGATACAGTCTAACCCACAAAATCCATTGTCACCCAACAACCAAAGAAGGAGTCTTAGAAAAAGCTGTGTTATAAAGAAAATTAATGAATCTACTTGAGATCCATAATTCTGTAACTGTATATTAAAAATACCCTGAATCTATGCTTTGAAAGAAGAAAAACACATTCTATGAAATAGAAGCTAATAAATTAGCTAAATTATCCAACAGTTAGAGAAAAATAATAATATTTTACACGGAATTCATGTGAGATAGCAATCATAAGCGTGTGTATGTTTGGAGTTTTGACTCCAGCCTCTCATTGCTAAAATGACAAATTAAAATTCTTAAAACTCAAAATGCCGAGTGCAGAGTTGAATGTGGCCCAGCCGGTGTGCTCAGTAGACAGCTAATGTTCGTCTCCTTCTCCTTCCCACTTGCAGGTCGTTGTTGTTTCACACAATTAACATTTTTATGTACAAAACTGATTTCATTCTAACATGCTACTCCGTATGTTACCTAATATTAAAGTCTTTATCAGAACTTAATGCTGGTAAATATACTTTGTACACATCTGTTTCTCTGATTTTAGGGATGTGGGTTTGTGTTGAACCTCACAGGCTTGTTGAATGTCCCAGGCGCAGAGCACGGGTGACGGACAACACAGCTCATTTACCTGTTCATTCAATTAGCAGACTTTTAATCGAGCATTTACTGTATGTCAAGCACTGTGGTAGGCTTGTCAGATATTAAGACAATGTTATTTTTTTCAAGAGTCTTAGACCTTAGTAAATTATGAAACCATGGTTCTTAATTTTTTTTTGGCTTCCTGTTGATTACTGACTCCTTTGAGAATCTAACCAAAACCATAAGATCCTCCTCCCTTCTGTACTAAGAAAAATGCACACACAGAATTTTGTATGCATTTAGGTAGGTACACAAACTACCGTGCTGTGTACCTACCTTAAATACCTGTGTGTGTGTGTGTGTTTAGAGAGAGAGTGTGTATTTCAGACATCAGGGAACAGATCTTATAGTCACATACAGAGTAGCATAATAGCATCAGTTCCCATGCACCAGTCCCCCCACTGGGCTAGAAGCACCAGCACAGGCAGGAGTGGTGCCCAGGAGAGGACCCCTGAAATTGGGAAAATTGGAGTTGATACAGAAGAATTGTCACATATGCCCTTTTTCTCCTCCAAAGAGAAAAAAGGAGAGAGACAGGAGTGGGGAGCGGGACTTTCATCCAGGAATGTAAACTAAGTCTCTCTGCAGAGGTAAGGAAAAGGTCCCCAGTTTCTATTATCCTTAGAGCATAAGTGTGTGGCTACAGAGGAGGTAACCTTTGGGTGTCTCAGAAAAATTCACACTCTCTCATGTTTGCCATTCGGTCTTCCTCTAATGCAGATTGCAGTAATCTGTTCTCAGGAAGCCATAGCTGGGCAGAAAAGTGAAATATGAAACTAAGCTTGGAGCATGGTTTCCTCCCAAAACAAATGCTTACAGCCTGACCAACTGAGATTTAAAACTAAGGACACTTAATGTTTAGTTTTGAGAAGTCCAGAGGTTGTAGGGAGAGGCCCAGTTGAGGAGCTCAGCATTCATGTGAAGGTCCTGGGTGCCACTGTCCTTCAGGGCGTGTTCATCACCCCTCACCCACAGCTGTCACAGCTCAAGACAGAGCCTCACCACCCCTGATCCCAAACAGGAAGGAAAGTATGAGGGAAAACGCATTTTTGTGTTCTTGAATTTCTCTCTTGGTGTCAGGGGAGTATAAAGTACTTCCCAGAAGCCCCCACCAGACTTCGGAGCACTTTGGATTGGGCAGGACGGGTCCTGTGAACACTCCTCAAATGCTCACTCTGAAAGGTTGGTGGGATTCCTGCCAAGAGTTGAGATTCGTCATCAGTTCTATGAGTCAGAGGGTTCGACTGCCAAGAGACGAAAGGCTCTCAAACCAAATTGTTAGCAGGGAATGAAAAGGTAGATAACTACTGCGTAGGCAAAGAACAGGGTCTGCCAGCGTTCTCACAGGGGCAGGAGCGCTGTTATAATAAATGGGTGTTGGCTCTTCAAGGATGAGAAAGGGATCTGGTACAGCTTCTACTCCCAGACAAAAACACACCCACTCCATTGTAAGGATCCTCCACTAGCAGAGCAGGGAGCAGCCCTTTTTGTGCTAAATGTTCCTAGAGGTTGCCTGTGGCTATGGCTGGGGACCTCTAGGCAGTATCAGACAAGGCAGATACAAAAGGAGAAAAAGAGACTCGTAAGCTGATGAATAAAGAAGAAAAAAGTAGGAAACCAAAGAAGGAAAACGTAGTCAGCTGGAGAGAGAAATACACACTTTTGAAGATGCAAGTGGCTTTAAGCACTTGTTTTTCTGTGCAGTCAGTGCAGTTAAGATAAAAATCTCCAGGAGAAGTAACTCTCTGACTTTCAGGTCTAAATTCTGTACGTGTAACTTCTACTCCCAGAAAAATCCCTTTTTATTTCCAACCATTGTAGTCCTTTTCTTTCCTCTTGTTCTGCCTTCTCTCAGGGTAAAGAGTGACTTGGTAATCATTCTCCAGACAACGTAACTAAAGATAACAGTTGTTATATGTGTATCTAATGGCCAAGGTTAACTGTGCCAAGAATATGTCAGAGGACAAAACAGGACACGGGTCCTGGTAGGTGCACAGCCTTGTGCAGAGGCAGTTCTGGGCTGCAGGCGTCCTTGCAGAGACGGAGGCTACCTCGGCCCCTCTAACCCCGTGTCAGCTTGTCTCCTGTCCTGCGTCGGCCTCTCAGCTATGTCCCCTACCACTGACCACGCTACATGATGGCATTAGTTACAGGTGTTTCTGGGCTTTTTGTTTCAAAAGCAACCACTGATGTGGATTCAGAGTCAATGCAGCTAGTCAGAGGCAGCCTACAAAAGTGACTCAAGCCACTTTGCCTACTCGCCCTGGCAATGGGGTCCAGTTCACTGTCTATGACTAATGTATCCTGCTTTGTAAGTTTCTTATTCTGTAAGTCCATCTTTCTCTTCCTCAATAAACTTTGTTTCACACTTGTGTTTTAAAAAAATGTAATTTAAAAATGCCTTTCTTTTTTACTTCTCCATAAATTACAGTGCCATCACCTCCCTTTTTGTGTGATAAACAATTAAATGGTCATAAAGGAGATCAGCCTTGTAACACATTATAGGTGACCACAAATGCATTGACCCCCCCCTCCCAGTAACAAGTGGGCTCTATGTCCCTGCGTCATGAATCCGGGCTGATCTGTGTCTGCTTTGACTACTCAAGTGCCAGTGGAAAGTACACTGTGTGAGGCCTCAGCCAAGTGCAGTGGGGAGCACACTGTGTGAGGCCTCTGTCAAGCGCAGTGGAGAGCACGCTGTGTGAGGCCTCGGCCAGGCGCGGTGGAGAGGACACTGTGTGAGGCCTCTGTCAAGCGCAGTGGGGAGCACGCTGTGTGAGGCCTCAGTCAAGCGCGGTGGGGAGCACGCTGTGTGAGGCCTCTGTCAAGTGTGGTGGGGAGCACACTGTGTGAGGCCTCGGTCAAGTGCGGTGGGGAGCACACTGTGTGAGGCCTCGGTCAAGCGCGGTGGGGAGCACGCTGTGTGAGGCCTCTGTCAAGTGCGGTGGGGAGCACGCTGTGTGAGGCCTCGGTCAAGCGCGGTGGAAAGTACACTGTGTGAGGCCTCTGTCAAGGGCAGTGGAGAGCACACTGTGTGAGGCCTCGGTCAGGCGCGGTGGGGAGCACGCTGCGTGAGGCCTCGGTCAAGTGCGGTGGGGAGCACACTGTGTGAGGCTCAGGTCTGGTACAGCCCCTCTTAGGAGGACCGGCGGCTTCCTTCTTGGCTTTGCAAAGAGTCTTTGACTGTTACATTAGAAATTCAGGTACCCTGGGGCTACCATGTTGTGGGGAAGTCCAGGCTAACCACATAGATTGGCTATGTGGACAGAGAGTAACGGAATAAAAGATCGGGTGGGTTGTTTGCTACACAACAATAGGAAACCACATCAAATGCCAGAGTATAGCAAAAGTCTTTCCTTTGATATATTTCTTGAGATCAAATAACACAGGCCCTCTGTTTCTTGTCTGTGGGTGTGAAATTCACGCATCCTGTACCACCTGGGAGGTTCCTTTGGAGAATCTTTGTGTCTGTGGTTCCTCAAATGTGAGAAATTGCCACGAACTTTTCTTTAAAGTTTTTAAAATATTTGAACACTGACAACATGTTCTTTGATGTTCCTGTAATGTGTGGGTGCGAGAATTTGTGCTCTTTTATCTGACACAATATAGAAAAAAGTATATAATTATTTTGTCACTACTGTATAGTTAAAATTACAACATGGAGTCAACAATTCGATTGTAAATGTAGAGTTTTCAGGGCACTGTTTGTCCTTTTGAGTAGCACAGAGGCGAACCACCTGATGCGGTTATATTTTCATCCGATTCTAAGCTCTTCTGGTGCTTTCTATTTTTATGCGCTCATGTAGGTAAATAACTTTTATTGATCCATGTTCATTTAGGGATCTTTCTATTCTGGCTCTCTGTTTTTGACTCTTTTTCTTCTCTGGAATTTATACTTTTGTGATCTATTTATTTCCTTGTTTTCTCATTTCCCATCACACGTTTGCTTTTTCTTTTCTTCACTTTATTACCTATAATTTTCTTGTAATCTACTTACACTTACAAATATTTTTTAAAGTTACTAATTATTCAGGTTATTCATTAGATTTGAAATTTCATAACTTCCATGCAAAAATGTCTATATAGTTTAACTTTGTAAATGTTATACTGGAAACAACTTAATCAGCTATGTTATAAATCCTATATGAGAGGGCCATGTATTGAGATAATAATAAATTCCAATGCAAACAGTTTGACTAAATCTAATACAAATCTGAGAGAAAGTATATTGTTGTCTTTTATGGATATCTTGACGTTGGAAGGAAATGAGATGAATTTGTGATTCAAAGGGAAGGGGGCGGCCCGCAGCTCTTCTTGAAAGGCTGCGGCCTTGTATGGCTTTGGTTTCCCCAGGGCCCCCCTCACCCCGTCCCCTACCCACTCTTCCCCTTCTCTCTCTCCCTCTCTGGTCCCTTGTCCCTCTTCCAATATAACAATCTGGGACAGGCGTCTGGGAGGAAGAGGAGGCAGGTTAAGGATGGAAAATTGGTGAACCCATTCTTACTGCTTTTCACATCCTCAGGAGTTTGAAATTGGTTGTAAATAGGTCTGGTATAAAGGTCAGTGAACAGTTCTGTGGCCTCCCAGCAGCTTTACCTGGCTTGTCACTCTCCACTATGGAAATTGTTTCTTCATGTAACTACAGCTGGATGCTTCACAGAAGTCCCTAATTTTGCATGTCCAAAGCAGAGCTCCCCAAGCCCTGCCCATTGCTCTTCCCTCTCAGTAAAAGGCACCACTGTTTGGCACTCGCTGGGATGAAGCAGAGGAGCCATCGCTGCCTGATTCTCTCGTCCTGGCTCCAGCCAGTCCTGTTAACCTTTCACCCCTACGCACACCCCTGTCCCTGCACCATCATCTTCCACCTGACAGTGTACTGAGTTAGCAGCCTCCTGACTGGGCTCAGGCTTCATTTTGCTCCCCTAGTCTATTCCAGAGTTTGGCCTGGGAATTGGGCCATGTGAGCTTGAAAACCAGCCTCCCTCCTTATTAGCTGCATGGCACGGACACATTTACACACCGTCCATGCCTCAGCCCCTCGTCTATGGGGAAACAGTACTGCCCTCACTCACACAGAAGTTTTTGAGGCCAATGAGACGGGACATGTAAAGCCCTTAAAAAGCTCCAGAGACTCAGTGAGCATGAAATAGACATTGGTCATTACTATTAGTTTGTAATTATTTTCTGCAGTAAGCTAACTGATTCCTTTTTAAACACAAAGGATTATAGGAACCGTAGCATGGTCAAATAGGAGGTTAGTGTTAGGGGAGCCAGGGGAAACTCTCTGAGAATACTCTATGTTATCTCTACACCTCTCCTGCTAATCTAAACTTATTTCAACCTTAAAATTTTTTTTCGGATATACAGGATGTAACATCATGATGATGTATGTGCTCTTCCAATGCCTTCTCCAAACCTTCACGTCTCAGCCACTCAGGATCTGGTTCCTGATTCTATACCTACACAGACCTTATTTAAATTTCATAGATTTGTCTTAAGTATGTACCTAACAGGAAAAAAAACTCTCAGCTCACATGCTGTGCTCAGTTACTGCACCTCTCTACTCCCCTCTCCTCTGGGTTCATCCCCCGGTCCTGTCCCCTCTCCTCTGGGTTCATCCTTCAGTCCTTCTTTGTACCGTGTAACAGTGACTTATTGATGAGTCTATGAATTGAGTCTAAAATGGAGGCTATGAATTATCTACCTGAAGAGGAAGCTCAAATTTCACGAGCTTTTTAAAACTAAAACCCTCGATTTGGGGTTATCTGTTTCCTCATGTTTAGACACAGTTATGTCGTGGGAACAACTCTGTGCCTTCCCCTCAGGCCCACAGAGTCAGCTGTGTCCACTGGTGGGGGTGACATCTTGGTCACTTGGTCAAAGTGGTGGCTGCCAGCTTCCCCACTGCAAAGCTAATATTAGCATGTTTATTTAATTAGACACAAAATGGAGCCTGAATAAAATTACAATGGCTTTTAAGAATTTAATCCTCTTCCATAGCACTGTATCTCAGAGGAAATTCAACAGAAAACATACACACAGGTAAAAAAAAGATAATGGCTTACCAGTGTCTAAAAATCAGACAAAAATATCTGCCGACAGTGACACAGAAGAAGCAAACTCTTTAGCAATTACATACACAAAGGAGATAGTTTTGCCTCTGTCTTACATATTTTTCTCTTTCCTCCATGTCAACATCCTTAAAAACTGAGGCTATGAATTGTCTAACTAATGAAGATGCTCAAATTTCACAAGCTTTTTGAAAGAAAAAAAAATTCTGGCTCAGTGCCTATAGCTCAGCAGCTAGGGCTCCAGCCACATACACTGGACTTGGAGGGCCAGCCTAGGCCTGCTGAACAACAATGACAACTCCAACCAAAAAATGGCCAGGTGTTGTGGCGAGCACCTATACTCCAGCTACTTGGGAGGCTGAAGCAAGAGAATCGCTTAAGCCCAAGAATTTGAGGTTGCTGTGAGCTGTGACACCACATGGCACTCTATTCAGGGTGACCGCTTGTCTCAGAAAAAAAAAAAAAATTCTATTTCCTTTTAAATCTCTACTATTACAATACAGATAATCCTCATCTCCTGGAACAGTTTTATTTCTAATCTTGGTTGAATGTTAGATTTATCTGAAGTGATCCTTGTATTTCACCAACTAAATCCTTAGAGCAGAGTAAACGAAAGGAGATAAAGATTCTCAGACCTGGACCCCATGGAGCAGGGTGTCCACACACACCCCCACCATCCTTCTGCCCCCATCACCCCACCTGGCACCTCCTCCCGCCTTCTACAACCCCCCCAGCACCTCCCAACCCTCCACGTACCCTGTCCCACACCTTCCCCACCCTCCACACACCCCCAGCACCTCCCAATCCTCCATGCATCCCCTTCTCACACCTCCCTCCACCCTCCACACCCCCCAGCACCTCCCAACCCTCC
>NW_003852451.1:6431816-6436835 GCF_000181295.1 Otolemur garnettii
CCACACCCCCCAGCACCTCCCAACCCTCCACACATACCCCTCTCACACCTCCCCCTACCCTCCACACCCCCCAGCACCTCCCAACCCTCCACACACCCCCGTCCCACACCTCCCCTCACCCTGGCTCCTATGCTGCTCCCTCCTGCTTCCCTGGGCCGCTGGACTCAGGACTCTCTATCCTGTTATTGTTGAAATTAGAAGCCATAGTTTCCAGGAAATTTGCCTTTTTCTCATTCTGCTCACTTTAGTCATTCCATATGAAAGTAAGATATAAAACTATGTGCTACAAATGACCTTCTGTTACCAACTATTCTGTCTAAATGATGGCTCAGTAAGGTTGCCAGATAAACTACAAGACACCGCGTTAGTTACATTGCATTTTAGATAAACAAGAATATCTGGGTCAGTCTTACAGTTAAGGAAAGTATTTATTACTTTTCTCAAACTCACATTAACATGTAACTGAGGGTCCTGCACATTTATTGGCTAAATCTGGCAATCCTAGGCTTTGTGCCAGAATAACTTTTCTTTCAAGAAGTTCTTTGGTTTTACTGTATGTGGATGATGATGTCCTTCTCTGCTCTGGACACAGGGAAACTCAGAAACAGGTCCATGACCGCGAGGACCACCATCGAGGGCTAGAGGGCCAGCCTCATCTCCAGCCCACTCTGACTTTCATGCCAACACTTCCCTCTACCATCTTTCCCTTCATTAAAAAGCGTGAGCAAGGTCACTAACTCACCTTGTGTGTTACAAATATCCCTAAGCTGCTTCATATCCCTCTAATCAAATGAACCACAGGATAAGTTAAAATGACATACTTCTTGGTACCTATAGAATAAATAAATTTTTAATCCTGATGATTATTAACTTTCTATTGATATGATCCTCTTAATGCTTATAGAATATTTCTGTATCAGTCCCAACTAAAATTTTACCTTGAACTTTGAAACAGAAATCCCAAATTTAAGCATGTTCTAGAAACATTACAAGTAATTCTCACCAAGGACCAAAATGAATAGATTTTAAGAGCTTAATGGATGCTTGTTGCTAGAATCCATTGGGTACAGTGGTTTCATGTTTTCAAAACAGCTTTCAAAAACACAGGAACAATACTAGTCTTCAAATAGCATTTGCTTTACCATAAGAGTGTCAAAGTTATCATTCCTAACCTTAGCATTGAAGTATTTAGATTAGTTTTTACATAAAACAAGCTTTGTTTTATTTACAGTATGAAAAGTAAAACAAACAAAAAAAAACTTGATTTTTGTTTCGGAAATGAACCGTGTTAACAGAGACATACAGTGATGCCTTAACTTTTAGTTAATTACTAGCATCCTTATAATACCCCCTTAAAGTTTCCTAAATGACATTTTATTGCAAATTTAGGAATTGATCTATTGTATTCTCATTGCTGCTTCTTTATAGCTTTTCAACACAGGCCACTAAACATTGATAATGAAGACTTGCTCTCCTTTTTGGGTCACACTGTTACGAGGAGACGGCAAAGATGCCGCTTGCTCCCTCCATCTAAATTACAGGAGAATGGGATTTATGTGGCTATAAATCTAGTCAGAATAAAGCCTTTAAGTAGTAACCAATTTTGTGGTGTGTAAGTATCATTGATTTGTTAATCTGAGAGTGTTTTTATAAACCGATTTGGATTAGTGAGTTCTGATAACAGAGCTATTTTAAGGCCCTCAAATAGTGCTAAGTGTAGTGAAACTAAGACAGTGAAAATTAACCCATTGGCCCCACCTATAAACTTAATCACAGCCTTTGAAAGGAGAGAGCAGTCTCCTTATATGTGGTTTGCTAGTGTGTATACCCTGTCAGCCAGAGAGACCATTTCTTCATAATTCATAATTGTTGCTCTAGATTCAGGGTGAGTCTGCCAGCAAAGTAGGAGGCACTTTGTAAGAGGCAAACTGTGGGGACTCCCCAGGGACGTTTTGTATAAAGCACTATTGAGATGCATTTAGATCTAATTTAGGTAGCACTGTTTCCCTGTTAAAAAACATAATGAGAAAGAGGCCTTCTTTTCTCTAGAATCTCATAGCTGGTGAACAGCGGGACTGGGCTATTTTAACAGGAAGAACGCAAGATACTCTA
Source organism: Otolemur garnettii (assembly GCF_000181295.1). NCBI lineage: Eukaryota > Metazoa > Chordata > Mammalia > Primates > Galagidae > Otolemur > Otolemur garnettii. Next base: position 6,433,929 of record NW_003852451.1, read on the forward strand.
TTCATCTGCGCATAAAAGAAAAAAGTCCCCCCCCACCCACGGAAACAGCCGTACAAAGAAGAAAAATAAAAGAGAGAGATTTCAGCCCCGTAGTTTTAAATTACTTATTTATTTATTTACAAAAATTTATTGAGAAATGGAGCTTACAGCGTTAGCACAGGATCATTACGTTCCTACACACAGCAAGTCACCGCGGCAGCCGGAGCCCCACTGGCCTTGACTTTGTCGCAGCCACATTGTGACAAATATAAAGATGCAAATCAGGCACCAAATTTAATGTTTGAGGAAACAAGTAAAAATGCTCCTTCCTTACTAATTTTCCCTTTTTAAAAAGTGAGGATATGATTCAAAACATAAAAAAATACACGGGAGGGGAAGAGAGCAGGAAGCTCAGAGGCGTCGCCGAGATTTCAGGTGTGTGTTGGACCCACTGTCCTGTTTGGGCAACTTGACCGTGTTGAAACCTTAGGTCTCTGGTCAGAGCCAGAGTTAGAAGAATGAAAAGGAGAGGGATGGAAAGAACCACCTACTTAGTGTGCTTCAGAATGCAGGGGGAAGGGCCAAACGTCTGTCCAAACTTTATAAGCAAGCCTGAAATGTCAGCATCCCTTTGTGTCTTGAAATGTTGCTGCAAACGTATATCCACTCTGGGGACAAAAAATTCTTACCGACTTTGAGACAATTTGAAAGCTATTTAATGGACAATCAGCTGAGAGAAAGTTTCCATTCCTGGTAGAATACTGGGACTTCTATAAAATTAGTCTGTTAAAATTAACCATGGTTTGGATGAGTTTTCAAACTTCATTCTCTTGTGGAAGTGAAGATAGCAGACTCTATTTTGGCTTCAGAATAGAGTCTTGTCTTTGGTACAACCTATCTACCCACAGAAAAGGACCACATTTACTAAGAGCTCATCTACTAATACTGATTATTCCTCATTCCACATTATTCTGACAGTGCCGTAATCATTTCTGAAGCAAGACTCAGTCATCATTCATAGCAGCTGTGACGTGCTGCTAAGCCAGCAGAGAACCATTTTTCACACACAAGAAAATCAAAGCTCATGTACATGAATCTAATATATCAACACAACCTTCTTGTACAATGTGTGTCACATAGAGTGTGTTTTCTCTGAGCTGTCAGTAAGCATTTCATGGTTCTTGTGTGCTTCAGAAAAGGAATCTTAGTGCTTAACTCACACTTTGAGACTTCCTCCCAAACTTCTGCCTAGAAAGGAACACAGTCTACAGATAAACAAGAAAAATGAAATAACCAGGCTTTTTTTTTTCTTTTAATTTAAATGTTAGGAAGAAATGGAACTGCCTCTGAAGTGTTGTGTTTGGTTCTCCTCCAAATCAAAATTGGGCTTCATTCAAATAAAGAAGCTGTTGCTGGCGCCCGTTGACCCCTCTGAAGCAATGCATTCCTCTGGAAGCAGCACTGCATTGCTAATAAAGCAGTCCCAGCAGCCGAGCTGGTGCTGTTTAATTTGTTTCCATGGTATGATAGTGTAATTTTGACATGCTGAAAAATTGCTACACAGAGACTGGTGTACAATCATCGCTGAGTGCATTTTCAATATAACATTTGTTATTGAGATGCTCGAGATATCTTCTGAGAAGCATTATTCTAAATGAAGCTGGGTGTAGAAGTTCCCTAATGCAGAATGGAATTTTGTACCCAGCTTCAGCTTATCTCAAATCTATTTAAACACACATTCATTGCACAGTTTCTATTGGCTAAGACAGCTGCTCTCTCACAGTGTAACCAGAGAATCCTCAATGTTGCTTGTTTTTACCTTTGGATGGCGGAGTGTAAGGAGCTGTGTGAGAAGATTTTCTCCTACTAACAAGCCAGACGTAGAGTCCACCCTGGATTTGGCACGTAAAGATTGTAATAAGAACTATTATGAAGTTAAATTAGCTAATATTGCAAAATAGATTTTCATGCTCTTTAGACTATATTTCATTTAAGATTTTGCAGCACCATCCTATCCAGAGCCAGTAAGTGGGTGACTGCTGTGTGAATCACCAGCCAGAAGTAGAAAGGTTGGGCTCCCCAGATGTATTTGATTGGGAGGCTGAAGGACAGCCTGTATGGAGCACAGACAGTTTTCATAATTATGTTGCCTGCAAGTTTGCCACCTGTCCTAACTTAATCTGATTAGGGTGAAATGCAAAAACCGTTCTCATTTCTCACAGAGGTGAGCGCTGCCAAGCTTCATCTCAGGAAGGAGGAGGCGGGAACACACACAGCTGAGGGGGGCGGAGGGAGATGTCTCTAACACTCTGGGAAGGCAGAAGAAATGGGCCTCACTGTGATTGCAGCTGGAAACTTACAGACAAATTCTGAACAGGGTTTTAGCAGAGTTATGAAGATGTTTAAGGGGATCATTCCTTAGCCCAGTGGGAGGTCCACCTTGGGGAAGTCCTCCTGTTCAGATCATCTGAATGGTTTGCAGTATCACATATGTGGGAGACACCGTGGGGGGTTGGATGGAGCATCTTGCCCGAGGGTGGAAGGGCGAACAAGCAGCATTGAAAAGGATGCCCTACATCTGTTTCCTTTGCCCATTCGTATTACTAGGTGGCAAAAGCAAGTTGCAGTATTTCATGCATAGTCTGAGGCTAAATATTAAACTTGCGTGTGTGTTTGTGTGCTGGTGCAGTGGGAGAGGTATTCACAAAATATCTAGGAGATAATTCACAAAAAACTATCGGTGACTATCTCTGGATGGTAGAATTGCTAATTTTGGCTTTTTTCAAATATCTTAATAATTTACAATGACCATGAAAAAAGGCACTGTTTTAATTTTGGAAAACATTTTTTTCTAAAAAACAGAGAATTGTAAACAATGAACTTTACTGAACCTCCCCTAAATAAGATTTAAAAAAAAAAAAAAAAAAA
>NW_003852451.1:6437113-6440438 GCF_000181295.1 Otolemur garnettii
AGTCTTCTGCCTCCACAACGCCCGGCTATTTTTTGGTTGCAGCCATTATTATTGTTTGGCAGGTCCGGGCTGGATTCGAACCTGCCACCTTAGGTATACGTGGCTGGTGCCTTAGCCGGTTGAGCTACAGGCGCCGAGCCTATCCTGAAAGTTTTAAAGAGACCATAAAGGAACTACGGATAGCCTATGCCCTACATGCTCAAAGTAACCTTCTATCACCGAAGAAAAGTAAAAGAGGAAAGTCGGACAGAAGCTGTTTCAGGTTTTCTGTAATATTATACATTTATATATATTTATACCGTTTATCATCACAGAGTTAACCAGGAAGCCACGAATCTATTTTGGTTTATAGTTTTCAAGATCTTAGGGAATCTGTGTGTGTGTGTGTGTGTGTGTGAACTGGGGCATCTAACCAGAAAGGTGTGGTCTGGTGTATAGTCACTGGCCTACAAGTGGTTCCCTGGTCTTTATCCCAGTGTCAGCCCATGCTGGGGTCGCCTATATGGATGTGACTGTGGAGCTTCCAGCGGGGGTAAAGAAAACAGCAACTTGGAACCTGACTCCTGTGTTCATGACGCCTACATTTGGTTTAATTTATCCTCACTATGAAGTTAATAATAGTGCACAAATCCTTTTTCATTTTAGACCCTTTACCCAGCCCTACATTGTAACACACAGACCCCCAAAGGGCTGCTTTCAATTTTGGAGACGCTCAGTCGTTTTATGGTAATCTGCTATGTTAACAAGAGTTGGTTTTCTCATATAGGAATATTTCTGTTATCATAAAATAAGATGGATTATCAAAAGAATTGGGTTGTCATTGGAAATTCTGCCTTTTAGAACATCTCTTTTAAAACTGCCCCCCCCCCATGAGCCAGAGTAACTTTTTAGGGTGTGGGGAGCCACTTTGCTCTTTGGGGAAAACCAGAGAGTGGTGATGCTATGTGGCAAGATGAGTCGGGGAGTGCCAGTTAATTCAAAAACTCCTGCCCTGATTTTGAGTTGTTTGTAACATAAAATAGACAAAATGGTGGGTATTTTCAAACACGTGAGCCAAGGATTCCCTAAGCACTGCGAGGAGGGGACGGTTTCACTGCCATGTGCTCTCGTCCCCCCAGCAGTGAGTGTTGATGAATGAGCAAACAGACACACGTGACTGTGAGGCCCCTTCTCTCCCCTGCCCCAGCCTGGTCAGTTGCAGTCCACACAGCCCTCCCCTCCACCATCTGAGCCCCATCACCACCTCCCCACAGGAGGACAGCATCGAGTCGCTGAGTCCTGGAAGCCTCTGTACCCCACAGATTCTTCTGATGTGGCCCTTACCCACCTTTCAGTTCACAGCCTCCCCCCACCCCACAATGTACCTGCACTGTTGAGTTCTTAAGAACCACTGAATTACGAGGTGGACAGAGGCTGCAGGGGGTCTGTAGCTATGGGAAGGGAAGTAAAGGAATCAGCACGGGGGAGTTCAGCACACCCAAGTATGAGTTACAAATTCTGCTTGGAGGGGCTTGGAATGTTGTCGTGGTCAGCAAGATGGAAGTCCCCGGCAAAGGTATGGGTACCTAGCCCTGCACAGGCCTCAAAAAAGCAACGGTCCACACAGTTTGAGCCAGATGCCAGACTGATCCCACATGAACTCATTTGATTAGTGTGATTTATTTTTTTAGAGGTGGGCATCTCCCACCTTTTTAGAGGTGGTCATCTCTATGGCAGCTTTGACCTCCCAGGCTCATGAGGTCCTCCCACCCTCCCATCCCAGCCTACAGTCACACACCACCATGCACCAGACCTGTGGAGATAGGATATTGCTATGTTGTGCAGGCTGGACTCACGCTCCTGAGCTCAGGTGATCCTCCCGCTGTGAACTTCCAAAGTGTTGGGATTATAGGCATGAGCCACCACACCTGGCCTAATTAGTATGATTGATATCAATAATCTGTTTAGAAAGTTCAAGCCAACAAACAAAAGAAAAAAATCTAATTTGGGGCCTGATTTATCTGTCTAATTCTCTTCATCGGTCACGTCAATCAGATGATGACCCAATAGACATTTGTCTTAGAAGGAGGAGACTCCATCAGCTAAGCAGGCCATCAGCATAGCTCTGATCAGTGGAGGGACAGCCAGCTCTCTGTTAGGATGGGCCCAGGGCCGCTCCCTGCATAGAAAGAAGAGCCCGAGAGTTACAGGGAATACAGATAGGAACACACAGGCCACCTCTGGCTCAAACAGCAGGTACTGCGTCTTGTTGCAAAACAAGTGCCAAAATAATAGTCATAATTTATAAAATAATTACTTTGGGAGAGACACACTACCCCATTGAGAGGAGGTCTAATTATGAGAAATGATGAATATAATTGCTGTACCGTGAGTGCAGAAGTGTGTCTGGGGAGACCTATGAGCCTATAAATCTCCCCCTGCATCACTCAGGCAGAGGAATGGCTACCAGTCTGTGGATTGACAACAAACTGGAGCCGAGAGCACGTGTGGCTCTGTGGCTGGGGTGGCCCGTGTAGGTCACAGTGTGGCCCTTGTCCAAGCCACAAAGAGCCATACCCAGTCAGCAGTTATCTTTTCTCCTATAATTATGCTCTTGGGTTTCTCTTCCTTCTTAAAAACTACAGTGTGGAAAGCTGTGAATAGTCAGAAAGGTAGAGGATGAGTTATTTGGCTTTGTATCTTGCTCAAGTAACTGTTGGTGACAACACAGTGAATGGGCAGGTGGATGCAGAGTTGAGGCACATACAGAAAAGCCCCTTGCTGGCATTTGTCACTGTCACACAGCCAGAGTAACTAAGGGTCTAAACTTGTGTCCCAGGCCTTTACACCCCTTTGGGTGTAGATGATGGTACCAGTCTTCCCTCCTGCTTATAGACAGGCTGGCAGATGTCTGTTTTCCCAAATAAACCAGCTCTGCCCATGTGAGAGCCGGCCGAGTCAGCGATAAAGCCCGAAGCACGGGAAGGAATCCTCCATGTTGGTGCTCCCCACACTGACGGTGTGTCCGGAACACTTTCTCATCAGTCTCCTGAGGTCCCCAACCAGTACCCCAGCCTCCCACAGAACCCCAGGCTCCCACAGAACCCCAGCCTCTGACCAGAACCCCAGCCTCCCACAGAACCCCAGCCTCCCAAAGAACCCCGACCTCCGACCAGAACCCCGGCCTCCCACAGAACCCCAGCCTCCAACCAAAACCCAGCCTCCCACAGAACCCCAGCCTCCCACAGAATCCCAGCCTCCCACAGAACCCCAGCCTCCCACAGAACCCCGACCTCCGACCAGAACCCCAGCCTTCCACAGAACCTCAGGCTCTGACCAGAACCCA
>NW_003852451.1:6440724-6452997 GCF_000181295.1 Otolemur garnettii
AGAACCCCAGCCTCCCACAGAACCCCGACCTCCGACCAGAACCCCAGCCTTCCACAGAACCTCAGGCTCTGACCAGAACCCCAGCCTCCCACAGAACCCCGGCCTCCCACAGAACCCCGACCTCCGACCAGAACCCCAGCCTCCCACAGAACCCCAGCCTCCTGCATCCACTCCGCGCCTCAGTTCTATGTCCTCTCTCTTGCTCACTGACGGTGGTGCAGGGCCCATCTGCACAGAGTTGGTGCCCCCGTCTCTGTCTCCTGCTGTCCGGTGACAGCCCTCAGAGGGTGCGAGGGCTCACGTGCAACGTCACCGTTCTCTGACATCTTCCATTTCAGCGTGTTGTCTCAGTTTCAGATTCCACATTTCAGGAGCCTCTTTTCTCTCCACACTTTGAAAGCAACTCCTGGGCTTTTTCTTAGATATGACAGTTAACCAACATTTGCACAGTCACCAAATAACCAACACAAGCCTCAAATACAACAGATCCCAACAATTTATGAACTTAGACCAAAATGCCAGTTCCCATGGCCTCTCGGCTGAGGCCAGAGGTGTATGCTGTTGTTGTTTTACTAGAGCAGCTATTTATACTTTTGAAAAATCTCGAAGTAGGAGCTAGTAATAGAGGACCTTCTGAGAGGACAGTTAGAGATGAGTGGTCGTTTTTTATGGGATGATCTTCAGCTTTGAAACACTGACTGTATCGGGATCTATTACAGCAGTCTATAAGCAAATTTCATATGAACGTGTGCAGGACGAATGGCTGGCTGTCACCACCTGCAGTTGCCTAGTCTCAGACCCCGGTGCAGTTCCCTGGGCCACTCGTAGAGGCTGAAGGACCCTGGTCTGTGGAACACTCCTGTGGTGACAGGAAACTTGTTAAACCCTTTGTTGGGCCTTTGACATCTGTGTTTTAGAGGAGGCTTGTGAATGCTGCACTTCAAAATCTGAATAGCAAATTTGGACTCACTGGTATAAATCTCTGGCAGATGAGAATTACTCAGATTTGTCATTTTGCTAATTAAAATAAAGAATGATTACTAATTTTCATGCAGGAAAATGCAAAGATCTAGGCAATCAAACCACAGTGTAATTAACAATATAGCCAAAGCTGATGTTTTTTTTTTTCCTTGCCCATCATAGAAACTGTTATTTGTCCTTTAAATTAGATTTCTGGTTTTATTTTATTTATCTCATCTCTTTCAAATGTCTCACAGATTCTAAATATCTGAGCTCTATAAAAGCAGTGATGAATGTAAGTGGAGGTACTTAGAGTGCTTACACAATTATTGGGGTGGGGATTTTCTTTAAGAATTTGAAATCTGCCTTTCAGTAATGAAAGCGATTATGCCCACACTAAGATGAATAAAAGAAACAAAATGCATAGCACTAGAGTAATGGGAAATTACAGAAATCAACTTAAAATTTAAAAACCCCAGTCTATGCCATTCATTACCTGTCAAAATATAAATTCTGTATCCTCGCCCATTCCACTTTATCCCCTTAACCCCCTCTGCCCCATCGTGAATGAATTGTGTCAATTCCTAAAGTCCAGTAACTTTTCCTTAATAATTGCTTGGGACAGGATTTATTTTCTGAAACATAGTTGTACCCGAATGTGTCCCAAGGAAGTCCAGTTTAAAGAACACATTCTGTGGCAAAGTGGAGGCAGAAATGTGAAGACCAGAAGTTTCCAGCTTGTAAACTGGGAGTGTTCCATAAACTTGTATCATAAGTTATTTGGAACTCAATTCTTTTATCCTAAAGAAAGCTCATTAACCACAATTGTGAGGCAGCCAGCTGAACTATGGAGCCTACCTACCCAGGCTTTACCTGATAAGATCCACTTGGGGCTTACAATCCCACAGGCTCCCTTTCCCCCACATTCACTACTCATGAACATATTTGTTCAGCTAAACCAACCCCATAATCTACGGGAAAACACATTAAATGGAACATGAAGTCACATCTCCATTATTTCCTCCTGTTCTCTTCTTTGGCTCCAACCAAGAATGACCTTCTGAGAGTGCCAGGAAAACGAAAACTGTGAATCGGGATCCCTTCTGTCTGAGAACTTCTCATCCCAGCAGTCTCTCATGTGTGGACCATCCAAATTAAACTTATAATCTGAGGGGCGCTGGATGATGAAGGTACCCTCCCTCTAGAAATTTTTCATCAAAACCATTCAAAATATAGGTCAGTAACGTGGAAGAATTTTATGAAATTCAGAAGTAAAAGCAAAGTATCAAGAATATACATGAAATTCAAAATGTGTGAATGTTTTGGCATCAGTTTCTGATTTTTGTTACGGCACTTCCCACATTGTCCTTCCTATGATCTGTGTTGAATCTTCCAGATGACCCCAGGAAATGCATTATGGAGCATCACTGATTAGCTGGACAGTAGTGATGGGACGCCACCATTTGGGACTCACAGGGTGTCCCTGATAGAGGGGGCATTTACAGGGACTAGGAGTCTGGGGTCAAGTGATTAGGGCAGACCTTTCCAAGTGAGAGATTTATTGGAATTAGGCAGATTCACAACAGAGGAATTTTGGGCTTGTGGACCCAAAGGGACAAGGTTCTTGAGGGAGGCTTGATAGGGAGGCCATGGTCAGATACTGAGCTATTGCCCAGGTGCGTTTCTTAGCAGAGAAGCGGCTGCTCACATGGGCAACATGTCTGGTTAGGTCATTTGCAGGAATCTCTTGAGGGACACAGTGAAGTTACTTACTGCTCTATAAGCTTGTCTTCTAGGACTGGACTTTTCTGGAACAGATAATTAGGTCTTGGTGGCCTCCATTCTCAGCCTCCACTGCCGAGTGGGGTGTATGCAGTGCTTTCAACTCTCACCTGCACCCGGCGGCGGCTTGGTTTCCTTGACCCCTGGGCTCCTCATTCCTCCTCCTCCTGCTCCCCGTTCTCTTCGTCCCCTCCTTGGCTGCTTCCCACTGACTTGGTTCTTCCTGTGTCTGGGTGGCTTGTCCACGTGCATCTCACTTCTCCTGCAAGCTCCAGAGGCAGGATCACAGCCCAATTCCTTTTCCCCTTTTGGTTTTCTCTGTAACCCTTGGCCTTACACACAGCGGACAAGCACTGAAACATTTGATGAAGAACAAGTGAATATTTGGGTGGGATTCACCTCCTGCCGATAATATTTATTGCTATTTGTGAAGTGAAAATCTCCAATCATGCCTGGTTATCAATGTGACTGATTCTTCCTCTGCACCTCATTGGAAGATGAATCGTCTCACAGCCACTGGGGATTGACCCAGCAGGGACGTTTTGATTAATGTAGCAGCTGCAACAAATTGGAAAATATAAATCTGTTTGAATTTTAACATAAATTATGAAATCACCAATAGCTGAGCTTAATACACCCTATTTTGAGCTCCTAGAAGAGGCTTTATGTGCTTCTCGGGTACTAACAGCTTCATCGATGAATCATGCATTGAATAAGTAATATTCTATGGTTTCTTTCATCTTATTCTGCAAGCTCCAAAATCCACAAATTTCCATGCTCTTCTCCTTAGGAAAGCTATGCCTACTCATATAGTGGTTATATTAGGAGGTGTTTCTTCTTCAAATTTCTTCCCTGCTTGTACACGTCCATGATAAAAATAAACTCAGATGTCCAAGTCACTGAATTTTATTTGGTTTTTACCAAGGCTATCTTTTGATGTAAAGCTTTCAATTTCAATTTCTAAGAATTTCCTAGACTTCTTTATCATAAAAACATTGCAACAGTCCGGTGAGATGTAGAAAATAGCCTAACAAATACCCGTGTGCATCCCACCCTCCCTCGATTATTTCCTCAGGCCATTTAATCTTCCTCTGCCTCTGTTTCATTATCTTTAAAATGGGGATAATAATAGTGCCTGTGTCATAGACCTGTTGTGAGGATTAAATGAAGTAGACGTCAAACACTAAGAAGGGTGCTTTGCCCATAGTGGGGTATTAAGGATGAAGCAGCATTTATTTTTAACAATTACGATGATATACTTTAAAAACAGATTGGATGCACCCATCCCATGGTATTTTTCTACTCTTTCCTTCCCCTGAAGTTGATGAACACTGAGTGGTGGCATCATTTACATGCATTGTTGTATATTCTTAGCACATTTTACATTTGTGCGCACCCATACTGCTCAGCACATTCTCTAAACTTTTTATAAGTGATACTGCACTGTGAATAAACGATGGCAACTTTTTTCCTCAACTGGGTTTTCAAGATTTATCTATTTTGATAACATTCTATTCTAGCTAACGACATTAACTCAATTCCTAAAAGTCTTTGCCTCAATGTCTTTTTCTCAGTAAGAAATACTCTGAACACCTCACTTACCAGTCGCCAGCCCTGGTCCTAACCTCCGGCGTAAGACTGCTCTGTTTTTTTCTTTTCCGTATGTTGGTCGTCACTTTCTAGCATGTTCCATAATTCACCTGTTCAGAGTTTATTTTTATTGCCCCTCTCCCGTGCAGAATACAAGGTCGAGGGAGGAGTTCTTGTCTGTTTTCATTTTTTCACTGATGTGAACCTAGCAATGTGTGGCCTGAAGTGGGCGCTGTGTGATTTGCCTCTTCTCCCATTGGGGTCACTTCTAATGATTCCTTGTGTTATTGCTCTTATTACAAAAACTGTCGCACTGAATATTCTTACACACATCTCCTGAGCAACTGTGATTTTTCTCTCTGGTACCTACCAGCAAACTGTTAGGTAAAAGGTGACTATCTTCAAGCTTCTTTTTAAGTGGTTTGAGATATCTTGGGACTCATCAAGTGTTGGCTATTGAAATAGAAAGCATAAATAAACTTTCATCAACATAAATAGAGACCTGTCTGCACAAAGAAATTATTAAAATAAGCTTGGCTTTATTTATCAAAGTTATAAGGCCTTGAATTTGATCATGTAAAGTCCTACTGCAGACTTTGAATGCAGTCGCTCCGTCAAGCTAGCTTAGTGAATTTTCTATGGATTCTATTAATGCCTGGCTCTCAGGCTAATTCAGAAATGGCTGCTTCAGCAAAGTGCATGGAGACCCCCATCAACTGGCCTTTCCTTGAGTGGAAAAGAGCCCATCAAATTCACTCTGTGCCATGGCCCAGCCCTCGAATGTCGTCACCTCAATTGGCTTGTGCTCAGAGGTCACCCTTCCATCTTGCTGCGTTGTCTTTGATCACATTAAGTCATCATTTATTTTTGAGGCCATTTCGTTGTTAGTTGGTTTTCTTTTCTAAGTTGTACTTAGGGGGAAAATAGAAGGTAACAGTAATTGTCAAGCCAACATTAGGGATTCTAAACTACAGCCAGGAGAGAAATTAATCCTCAAAGCATTTCACACAAACGGCAGCAACGTGCAAATTACAGATTATTTGTGTCACATGGCCAGTGCCAGTAGCACATCAGAGAACTGAAATCCATTTCAACTCTTATCCCAAGACTGGGTGCTCATGATTCTCTGTCAAACCTAAAGGATATCATAATTGTCCATGATGATTTGCAAAGGAATTTAGAGAAAAATAGTGATTGAAGACTCATGTGGTTTTTAATGCTTCTCAATTGAATACATTTTCCAAATGCGTTTTTCCTACTTTTCAGCATAGTTATTAAGGAAGTTCAGCAAAAGCTTTCTTGAAAAAGTTGTAGTTCAGTTAATCTCTCAAAGGCTTTCTTTTAGTATGGGTTTTTTTTTTCCAATGGCTATCAATGACTTTGTGGAAACGATCCACAGCTTTGTAATGCGTTTTCATTGAGAAGATTCTCGATTAGATTATACAATGACCTGTATGGCATAGCAACAGAATGAAAGTGAATGTTGATTACAGACACTACTTGAAATAAAGAGCCCTTTTCCAAAGTTACCCTTTAAAAAATAAGATTCAGTTCTATCTCCTTATGCTTTTTAGTACATTGCCTTATTCATTTTTAATATCTAACAACCAATTTATTTTTATTTACAACGAGCTCTGATTTTTAGAATACACACACAAGGGGTGAGTGAGGAGTTTGGTAGCCAGGGGAAAGCACAAGGAAAGAGCACAGACCTGCAGTCATGTTTCAGGATAATTCAGCATGAGATGAAATTCTAACTTAAATAATCAAGGGGCAACAAAATAGACTGAAAGATTTGGGTCCAGGCCCGGAGAGAGTGGGGAAAGATGGTGAGAGGAGAGAGGCTTCAACAAGGAAGATCATGCAAGGTTAACAGGCAAAACATTCCCCGATTTCTGTTTCTCTTATTTTCTTAAGCAAAGAGTATTCGTCATGTTAGAAAGGAGAGAAAAACAATTTAAGAAGGAACCTGTGCTTAAGAGAAGAAGAGAATAGGGAACACAGCAGACGCTCCTCTATGTGTCATCTCAGAGCTGCTGCTGGGAAGCTCTGAGACAATGCGGAGAAAGGGACTAGAGCTCGGCGCTCTGGAGATTGTTTTAATTTCTTTTTTTTTTGTTTTTTGAGGAGTCAGAAAATGTATTTGAAATTTAGTTCAGTTACATCAGGCAGAAATGATTTCATCATTATGAGGCTTATTTTTTCAAGAGGAGCATCTTATTTATTTTTTTTATTAAGTCATATACACATAGATCATGAATACATGTATGCTTATGTGGGATACAATGTGTTCATTTTTTTATATACAATCCGACATGCTTACATCAAACCAATCAACAGAGCTTTCGCCTCATTTACTTGATTATTGTGTTAAGACTTTTATGTTCTACACTTGACACATTTGACCTGTACCTTGCAATATGCTCCATAGGTGTGGTCCTGCCTTTTACCCTCCCTCTATTAGACCTCCCCCCTCCCCTAACTTTATAAAGGAGGAAGGCTCAAATCTTGGAAGTTGAAAAGTACTGAGTTTAGTATCAGTTTCAGCCATCAGCTACCAAAAGAGAAAAAAATAGTATGGACACTAATACAAAATTAGGTAATCGGTAAGCGCCAACTTGGCTTCATGGAGAGTGAGTGTGGAAGAACTCATTCGTGAGAGAGGTGATGCCTGGAAGGGCGTAGGGCTGGATGTGGTTTCTATCACTGCCAGTCTACACTAGTACTATGGTCTTGCCTGGCCCGCCGAGTTTTCCCTCCCAGCCACCTACACCTTCTGACTTCTTGCTCTGTGTGCCTGTCTTGCATTTCTAGTTTGTTATTTTTAAGCGTCATCTTGGCACTACATTTCTATCTGCCCATCTCTGACATTGCTGTTCCTATGCTGACTGTTTATAGGGCCCTGCACCTTCTCCTCGGTGTCCTGGCTGCTCTCATTTCTTCCCTCCGGCTCTATGCTGTAGGTATCTTTGTTTGTTACCATATTGCACCTGCATGTGCTTCAGGTAACTACCTGGTCTTCTGTGAAAGATGTTTGTATTTGAGCTGTCACTGACATCAGTCCTTTTACTTATGTCTTAGGGGAATGCGAGACTACAGATTCTAAAAACAAACTAATTTTTAACTTTGTTTCTTGTTTTACTCAGAATTAAAATAAGTCAAAGTCGTTTTTCTCAAGCTCAAGTGATGCAAAAGAACACTTATAAAGAAAAAAAATCCCAAAAACATCTGAAGTTGAGTAAAATGACTTGTAAGATAACATTTCCTAAATATGTCTAGATATGAACTGAGAACCAGAAGCTCTGTACAACCAGAAGTCCTAAAGAAAAGATGATAAAGGAAAGTACAAAACCAAAAGATTCAGATTCACAGTATGAATTTACTATGGCAGATTCTGTCACGTTACTGACACTAAACAATTGCCAGGGATCCAGACAGGGCCCTCAAGTGTTGCCCCAGGTCCTTCTCATCTCAGGCTGCCTGGGACCGGGCTGTGGGCTGCCTCGCTTCCCCCACACTCCCCAGCCCTCTTTTCCCCTAAGACCATGGGACCCCCTGCCCTTCCCCAGCCCTTTTTTCCCCTAAGACTGTGGGACCCCCTGCCCTTCCCCAGCCCTTTTTTCCCCTAAGACCGTGGGACCCCCTGCCCTTCCCCAGCCCTTTTTTCCCCTAAGACCATGGGACCCTCTGCCCTTCCCCAGCCCTCTCCCCCCCTGAGACCGTGGGACCCCCTGCCCTTCCCCAGCCCTCTCTCCCCCTAAGACTGTGGGACCTGCTGCCAACCCACTGGGAACAGATCTCTTACAATCCATCTGCTGCTATTCTTTTCTCATTCACTCCAGAAAACTAAAATATAAGGACTTGCTCCCAAAGAAATCTAAAGCCCTAGAATTGACGTGAGGCTGAATCTGCACAGCAGTGTGTGGTTGAATTGTAGCCAAATGATCCAGAATATATCTTTATTAATTGTTGAGCTAATCACCAGAATAGCAACCCCAAAATGAACAGCCTCTCCAAATAAAAACTATAGCCTCCATGTCTCTGTGGCCTCCAGGTGAAGAAACACTCGGCTCAAGTGTTTTCTCATTCCAGGAGTCCAGCTTTCCCTCTCGGTGGTATCAGACAGATGTACATACAACTCAGATTTTCATTTATTTTCTTGGACCGTTGTCAGGTTGTGACATCACTGGTTTATATTTTTGTTAAATTTCGATAATCTTTCGAACTACCTCAGTAAACATTTATAAGCCACTTTCTCAAAGTACAAATTGTTATATAATAAAGACTGAAACTAAGTTCCGTCATTTTACCACAGAATTTCAGAATTACAGCTGTCCAGGGCACTAGTCAAGATACTCCAGAGAATCAACACCAGTAAGATAGATGCAGATGCATGAAGGGGGAGGTTTATCAGGGAACGGGCTCGCATGTTATGAGGCCAGGAAGTCCTACAGCCCACTATCTGCAAGCTGGAGAGCCGGGAGCGGCAGTGTCACCCTCTGTGACTCGGAGCGCCTGAGTGCCAGGAGATCTACTGTCCGAGGGCACCTATCTCTCAGCTCAGAACAGAAGGAGAACTTACCGTTCACTACCTTTTTGTTCTGTTCTGGCTCTCAAGGCCCTCAGGGGCCTGGAGGAGGCATCCTGCATTGGGAAGGGAGACGCTCTTCACTCAGTCTGCTGATTCAGATGCTGGTCTCTTCCAGAAACGCCCTCACAGATACACCTAGACACATTTTACCAGCTATCTGAGCATTCCTTAGGCCAATCAAGTTGACACATTGAAATTAATTATCACACCCAGCCAAATTCCTCTCTAAAACATCCTGCATAAGTATTCACTTATCTTCCTTTTTAAATGTCCCCAGGTACTAGGTTATAAGGCAATTTACTCTGTTTTTCTGCTGGTCTAAATCCTACCTTCTAGATCAATGCAAGAATCTAATTTACCTTGCAAAAGGTAATACCTTCACCCACATGAAGATAAGTTTTATCATTCCCCAGCAAACGCTGTTGTCCTCTGGCCACTCGTACCACACAGCGCTGAGCAACATGAGAAGTGGCTCCATAATTTCTTTGTATGTTCTGCGTACAATCCAACTGCCTCAACAGGTTATGTAATCCACTGGTCTTATCTCAAAGAAACAAATTCTTGTATCAATTTTCTCTCCAGAGTGATTATTATAAATGATTACAACCTCATTCTGTGGAATAGTTCTATTGAAAATACTGGGATAGGACACATTTTAAATAATTCTATGCATGCACTGGCCTAAATTTATTTACATGTATATACATGTATATCCCTTGAACAAGGTGGGGATTGGAGACACTGACATTCTGTGCCGCCAAAAATCCACACATAACTTTTAACTCTCCCCAACTTAACAACTACTGATAACCTGCTATTGACCATAAGCCTTACTGATAACATTAACAGTTAAGAAATACATATTTTGTACATTATATGTGTTATATTTGTATTCTTATACTAAAGGAAGCTAGACAAAAGAAAATATCCTTAAGAAAATCCTAAGAAAGAGAAAATATATTTACTAAGTAGGACTGGATCACCATAAGGTCTTCATCTTCTGCTTCACACTGAGTGGACACAGGACGGGAGGAAGGGAGGGTGGTATTACAGTTATCTATGTTATTACATACAAGTATATATTTACATATGCGTTTAGGCCAGTGTTTAAATAAATTATATACATATAATTTATTTGTTTACTCATTAAATATTGAGTATATATTATTTAAATAAATTATATATACATATAATTTGTTTACTTATTTCGTTTTAATTTCATTTACTACTGGCTGATTGAGTAGAGCTGGAATGTGGTGAACACCAGGACTGCCACAATCCTTTCCCCAGTTCTGTAAAATGCCCTTTCCAAACTCAAATGCAGAGTCTTACGGGTCTTGACAAAGCCTGTTTGTAAACCCAAGCAAGGTACTAAGCTATGTCTCTTGAAGACAGGAAGTCCAGCTGCCCTATCTCCATTCTGTACTCAGTGAGCAGAACCCAGGCTTGAGGGTGAAGAAACAGGACATGATAGATAACCAAGACCCTGTGGTCACCATCTCTCCCAATCTGGCCCCACAAAGGCCTGGTCCACATCGGTGACAAGTGGTACGCTGAGCACATGTCTAAGGACCAGATGCGATATCCTAAGACCCTGCAAAGCCAGATCCCAGTCAAGAGGGGAGAAAAGGCCTGACCAGGGTCACATGCAGATCTTTCCTGAGATGTGATGGTTGGAGGCTGCAGTGGCCGCAGCTCCTTGGACAGTTTGACCTTTCTGTGGTTGGCTAGACGTGTGTTTTTCAGGTACACATTTGTGTCCTGTCAAACGACAACATTGATTGTTGGTGTCACAACTGTGGGTAAGAACATACTACCATGCAGAATGAGAATGACGTTTTGTGATTAATTTTTCTTTCCAACAGCTGGCTGTCCCAACTCCTTGATTAAAGAGCTTCATCACTTCAGGATTCTGGGAGAAGAGCAGGTGAGTTAGCATCTCGAAGGCTGCTAATGAGACAGTGTGGGCTCTCCCTAGGGAGGCTGAGGGAGTCTCCTGACCCTCAGCGCCCTGACGTGGGGAAGAAACCCACACGGAGATATGTGTGAGGACACTGTTTCCGCTCCTATCCATCAGACCTGACAGGCTATTAATTGGTACATCTGCCATCTGCCAGTGGATTTCATCTCAAGACTTGAGCAGGAAGCAGGCTCTGCACAGTGGCAGATGAGCAGACAAATAACCGCCGGGAAGAATTATGCCCGAGGGGTCGGTGGGCACAGACATCCCTGATTTGCTGTCTGTGGGTGGATCTGAAGCTCTTTTCACCAAATTTTTGTGCTTTGCATGCTGTCTGTACTTCACGACAGACACTTTCTATACGGATGTGAGCGTGAGACTTATACACAAAGGATGGCCATTTAAAGTACACTAGTTAATGATCTGTTGTGCTCAGTGGGGCGTGACGTATTCTAATAGATGTGCTAGTAAATCATCCAGGTTGCTAAATGCACACATATATACACACACATGCACACACACACAAATATACTTCTGCCTGCTTAAAAATAACATCTCTTCAGCCTCATATGGAATTAGAGACTTTATGTTAGGATGTTAAATCTATATGACAAATTATCCTTAAGGTAATTACACTAAATAGTTAGCAACTGTTGACCTAACTAACACTCTTTCTTTGATTTTTACCACCGAAGATTGTCTCTGCCGACTCTGGCTGCACAGTGGGCGGATGGAGACCTGGTGGCTCTGCTTTGTCAAGGCGTCCTTGGTCTGTGTTTTAGTTTGGCGTGTACGTGGAAAACTGCAACCGCCAGTGTCCAATATGAGATTAGAAACAGAAAGAGGTTACTAGGAGAGGACAGGAAACTGGAATCACATCTACATCCTTGAATTAGCAAGTTACAGTAGGACTCCTTCATTTTTGTTTATGGTTTGCAGAGTAGCAGGCAGAAATGTTTATTCAAATAAAGGCAAAATCAACTGTCCCTGCATTTCAGGTGAAAGTTGATAAGTGACTTTCCCAAACATACCTGTGTCTCACAGCTATTCTCCAGTGAAAGTCTAGAAGACTCCTTAAAGCAAGAATTACTGATTGTTAACCTGACATTTCTGCTCAGATAATGGAGCCTTCTCTTTGAACTTGAAACAATATTTGCAAATTGTTTCCATATTTGTTTTAGAGTCACTATGTAATTTGTAGGGAAAGAAACCAACAGTAATCATCTCCTTATATTTGCATAAAAGTCGGGCCACTTTGCATATTTCTGCAGATTTAATTGTGCTATAATCAAAATTAATATTACCCTGATTAGTTATGACAATACAGTGTACCACAGCAACATTGATCTTGATTTCTTTTCTTTCTTTTTTCTTTTTTTTTTTTTTTTTT